>NC_135655.1:104062223-104362223 GCF_964188315.1 Podarcis muralis | reverse complement strand
CAAATGACACCTTAAACCTAGGTTATGGTTGCCATGACTAAATGTATAGGCACCTTTCCCCACAATAAAGTTATAGTTGTTATTATTATTATTATTAATTTCATTTCAGTACCTCTTTATATTCTAAAGAAAAGAATCTCAAAGCAATATACAACACATTAAAACATCAAATAAAACAATCAAGAATAAAACAAATTTAAGCTTCAAAGAAAATATTTCAGAGTAGGTTGTGTGTGAGATCCTTCTAACCCCTGGATCCAGCGAGTGTTAAAAAAGAAGCCTGACTAGCTTCCTGTGTTGAGGTGATCGCCTGGGTGATGGACCATTAATAGAACCAAGGAAAGGGGACTCTGTGCGGGACGGCAGATGGGTGGGTCAGCTCTGATATAGTTAGAAGAACAAAGTGTGAGTTTAGAGTTGAAAGTGATCTAGCAGTGAAGCAGCAAGCTAGAGAGAGTGTGAGAGCAACGTTTGAGACCAATGTTTGATTTCTGTTTGAATCCAAGGCTGTAGTTATGGGAGAAACAAAACCCTTTTGGGGCGTTAGTGCTGTGAACTCCTCCATTGCAGACTCTAGTTGTATATATGTGTAAATAAACCATATATCATAAAGACACCACAGTCTCCGCTGTGCCTCATTCCCAAAAGGAAACACGAACCTTGAGTAAGCGCCTAGAACCCCTGGAACCTCTCATCAATCAGAGATTGGGGTGGGAATTGTATGTAGATATATTTTTGTAATCATACGTATTAAAAACTTTTTAATGTTGTATTTTAAATGGTTGTAACCTGGCCTACGACCTTAGGGGGAAGGGCAGGTAAAGAATAATAAACCTGTGTTCTGCTATTCCGCTAAGGTCACTCCCAAGTTACTCACAGTATAGTTTTGCCATAGCTTTCCAGCACAGTTAGCTTGAAACCGCATTCCAAACTTGGAGGGAAGCAGAGGGAATATGCGTGTAAATGTGTACCTTTTAACTGGTTTTTAATTGCATCTTGCTTTCCCAGATTTTATTACTGTTCAATATCCTGGCAAAAGGATGCCTTTATTTCCGATGACTTTGTTATGATGCTGTCACTCTTAGGGGTTATTCTGCATTGTGACAGTACTTAGTCTTGTGTGTCAAAGGCTCCCCACCCCACACTATTATGATTTGCCTAATGGCACTATGGTTATAATTTGTAGGCTAATGGAAGTCAGATATGGAAAGGACCCATTTGATTACTGAATCAGTGGCCTGCAGATGCAAAGTGTAATCTTCTAGAGAGAGGATACAGCAGATGTTATGTAATAGAGGCCAACTTGATCTCAACTAATCATGGCAACCCTAAATCACACGTGTGCCTTAGGTTGTGGCAAAGAGAGAGTCATGTCAAATTGTGTATAAACAGTATTTGTTTGGCTTGATTTTCCCCCCTCTGAAGAGGCATTCTCACACTAAAGGGAAAGCACAATATGAATCTCGTAACTTTGACTTAAACCACTTTAGGTTCTGCCACATTAAAAGGTAAAGGTACCCCTGCCCGTACGGGCCAGTCTTGACAGACTCTAGGGTTGTGCGCCCATCTCAATCAAGAGGCCGGGGGCCAGCGCTGTCCGGAGACACTTCCGGGTCACGTGGCCAGCGTGACATCGCTGCTCTGGCGAGCCAGAGCCGCACACGGAAACGCCGTTTACCTTCCCGCTAGTAAGCGGTCCCTATTTATCTACTTGCACTCGGAGGTGCTTTCGAACTGCTAGGTTGGCAGGCGCTGGGACCGAGCAACGGGAGCACACCCCGCCGTGGGGATTCGAACCGCCGACCTTTCGATCGGCAAGCCCTAGGCGCTGAGGCTTTTACCCACAGCGCCACCCGCGTCCCATCTGCCACATTAGAACTATGTAAAATATTTTTTTGTAATGGCAGCATAGACCAAACTGGAGAATGAATATTCATTTATATGTGCAAAATCCGTTAGAACTACATAGGGTGGCGCTGTGGGTTAAACCACAGAGCCTAGGACTTGCTGATTAGAAGGTTTGCAGTTCAAATCCCCGCGACGGGGTGAGCTCCCGTTGCTCGGTCCCTGCTCCTGCCAACCTAGCAGTTCAAAAGCACGTCAAAGTGCAAGTAGATAAATAGGTACCGCTCCGGCGGGAAGCCAGAAGCGGCTTAGTCATGCTGGCCACATGACCCGGAAGCTGTACGCCGGCTCCCTCGGCCAGTAAAGCGAGATGAGTGCCGCAACCCCAGAGTCGGTCACGACTGGACCTAATGGTCAGGGGTCCCTTTACCTTTACCTTTTAGGTGTCTTTTGAGTTTTCTAGACATTTCACTCCCCCTCCCTTACCTTTTAGAAATGTTGCTCACTATTTTAATTTGTGAGCTACTCTTTGGTATGAAAGTGCCCAAAGCAGTTCACAGCACAAGAATAGCATCGTTGCAATTAAACTGCCTAGTGTCAATTCACTTGCAAACCTAATATATTAATCCAAACAAATGGTTCATTTCAGTTATACTGGCATTATAACCTTGTAAGATTCATTACAAAATGTATTGATCACTGATCACCCTGCACACAGGATGGTGTTTAAATGAAAAAGAGGTGGGGAACCGTTGGTCTGTGGCCCTAATCCAGCCTGCCAGAGCTTTCCATTTAGCCCATAGGGCTGTTTTTTGGGACATGTAAAGGTGTGGTGTTCAGGATGACTCCAGCCACTGGAGCCAGTGGTTAAGAGCGGTAGTCTCGTAATCTGGGGAACCGGGTTCGCGTCTCCGCTCCTCCACATGCAGCTGCTGGGTCACCACCTTGGGCTAGTCACACTTCTCTGAAGTCTCTCAGCCCCGCTCACCTCACAGAGTGTTTGTTGTGGGGGAGGAAGGGAAAGGAGAATGTTAGCCGCTTTGAGACTCCTTCGGGTAGTGATAAAGCGGGGTATCAAATCCAAACTCTTCTTCCTTGACCCTCCAGAGGCTTTTGGCTGGTACAGCTGGGAGGAGAAGATGGGGAAACTTTCTTCTGTGAACTTCCTTAACTTAGGATCTGAGCCAAGGCCTGCACTTTGTATCTGTGGCCTGTTTGAGAAGGGCTGTCACTAAGTGGCAGAGTGTCTGCTTTGCACCTGGTTCAGTCTATGGCGTCTTCAGTTAGGACTGACAGGGAGCGCTGTCTAAAACCCTGCAAAGTTTCTGTCAGTCAGAGCAGGCAACACTAAGCTAGATGGACCAGTGGTCTGATCCTGTGTAAGGCAGCTTCCCATGTTCCTATGAAGCACAGTGTTGCCAGGGGCAAACTGGAGTAGAGAATAGAAGTGAAGACAGTTGGCTGCAGTAGTAGTAGTAGTAATAATAAATTTTTTATTTGTACCCCACCCATCTGACTGGGTTGTCCAAGCCACTCTGGGTGGCTACCAACAAAACAATAATAATAATAACATTTTATTTATATCCCGTCCTCCCCAGCCAAAGCCGGGCTCAGAGTGGCAAACAACAGTAAAAGTAATACAGCATTCTAAAATAAATTCATTCTAAAATAAATTCAAAATCAAATTGATGGCAACCATTGGGCTAGAGTTATGTGAGAATTACCAAAGGAGGGGGGTCAGGCTGTGCCTTGGCCAAAGGCCTGGTGGAACAGCTCTGTCTTGCAGGCCCTGCGGAAAGATGTCAAGTCCTGCAGGGCCCTAGTCTCTTGTGACAGAGCCAGCCTAAACTCCTTGTGGCCCGGGACCTCCAAGATGTTTTTGTTTGAAGACCGTAAGGTCCTCCGTGGGATATACCAGGAGAGGCGGTCCCGTAGGTGCAAGGGTCCTTATTATATTATAAAAATATAATAAAACATTAAACCTTAAGAAGCCTTGAAGAAGGGTCATTGGAGAGTTAGGTTGGAGCCTTAATCCCTGACCATTGTGCTGAGAATCTAGTTTCACAGCCTGCTTGAGTGAATAAGCTTTTATGCTGGATTTATTATTATTATTTTCATGCTTTTTTTAAAAACAAAACAAAAACAAAACAACCCTTGATTGTGTGTGAGTTGCTTTGAATTATTTTAGAGGAATTGCAAACAACAGACGCAATCTGAGCAATCTAAAAATTGCATGCTAGGATTCCACATGGCAGTGCCAGGAACTTGCGGGGGCGGGGACAGCTCTCTAATTATGTGAGGAGCAGGTCGAAGGTACCAATCAAATACCTTGCCCTTCCTGGATAATTTTATTGGTCCAATGAGTTGGGGGATGGTGATGAGGGAGATGTTCGCAGTGGTTGCTAAGCAACCACTTGGGCCCAGTAAAACAAAAACAAAAAACCAGGCCTGCTAGGCAGAGCCTGGTATCTTGTTGCCACAAGAAGCAAGGAAAGGGAAGGTGGTAGGAGTCTCAGACCCTCTTGGGGTTGAGGTTCTCCCTGGCTATTCACAGTTATGTGAATTAAATGCAGTGCAGTTGAGAGCACAGAGAGTAAAGGTCAGTGGTCCTAGATAATACCAAGACTGTGAGAGGCTGCTTTGCATAATGTATTGGAATTGGTGTATTCTGCTGCTTCCGTCCAGTGGGCTAGTAGCAGTAACGACAATAATAAAATCTTTCAGGAAATGTTGGTTTTTATCCTATTGCCCAAAGGAAGCAAAAGAGAAGAGGCAAAGCCTCTTCAAAAGTGGTGCTGGAAGATCAATTTTTATAAATAGTCATAGTCTTAGTGGAACAAAAATGCCGCTCCCTCCCCCCATGACTATTTATAAAGATTGATTCAGCACCTTTCTTTTGCTTCCTTTGGTCTTTTGGTGCTGCATCTCTCTCCCCCCCCCCCTCTCTCTCACACACAATTTCTTCCTTCTGCCCAAGCCCACCTTCTTTAACCAGATCTATTTAGCGTTACCTATTTTCTGGCTATTTCTTTTTCTGCTAATAGCACAAAGACATGTGTCTCTGCACATGCACAGAGTGGCTTCCCTCCAGGGCAGGTGAAAGTACTCCTGAGCAAAGAACACTTCCCCTGCCTCCCTTGACAATATTCTGGGGACAGCATTATTGTTTTTAAACTCATTTCTCATTCTGAGCCTTAGGATAATCCTCTGTACCTGAGCTTACGTCCTTTACACACACACGGTGTATGTATGTGCATATATGTACATGAATATATACATATCTATATGTTTGTGATACAGTATAGATATAATTCCTGTCAGAGGTGAATGGGGAGTCGTTTCTGTGGTGGAAGACTCCCCCTTCCCCTTTAGTGAGTGTGCTTATATGATTTATTTCAAACCCTTTTACCTACAAAACTGTATATGATCTGAGCTTCCTTTCTTGGGGACGGGGGCATTTATGAGGGGTGTCAACAATCAGCTTTACAAAAAACAAAACAAAACCCACCCTCAGTGCGATGGGGTCTCAGGAACCCAAAACCCAGAAAGTGTTTCCGAGGCAAAGCGGCTTTCTCTCGGGAGGCCCTGTGTGTTTACCTGCTGTTGCAACTGTGTCTGAGGAGCATATTAATATGCCTATTAGTAACGGAGGCCTATTTAATTTTGGGGTCAGGCAGCAAAAAAAAGAGAGAGGAATATTTCTCCTTCGTCTTCGTCGTCGTCTTCTCTCCCCACCTCCCAACCCCTCCCCCTTCATTGCTCTACCTGGACAGTAACTAGCTGAACATTTACAACTCTGAATGATATAATGCAATTAAGACTCTCTCTATAGCACTCTAATTTGCATATCTCATTATATAGAGTGACACCATTAGAAGACATGTGTTGAAGCTTTCAAAATGATTATGATATGTGAAGGTATTAGAGGCCATGAATGTGGCTGGCTGGCAAGCAGTGGGCTGATTCCACCGCCGTGGTACCGAATTCTCACAAGCGCTGCATCGCTTGCTTGCTAGGTGTTTTTAATGGAAAATAATAGATCCTGGAGGGCTAAAGTCAATCAGCTCTTATTCAGATGAAACTCCCATTGACTTGAGTGAGGCTAGAGAATTTGACTCTGAGAGGGAATGCTAATTAGCAACTGGATTTGATCTAGGAATAGAAATAAGGGTTTTAGGTTTGTTACTAAGCTAGCTTTTTTTTTTTAAATGGGGGCACACCTGTGATGCAGGCAGCTTCTCTTCATGTGTATGTGTGTTTTCATTGAGTCATAGAATTGGAGGGGACCATGAGGGTCATCTAGTCCAACCTCCTACAATGCAGGAATCTTTTTGCCCAATGTGGGGCTTGAACTCACGAACCTGAGATTAAGAGAGTCTCACGCTCTATGGACTGAGCTACCCATTTTTGTGTATGTGTGTGCATGGTATTAGTTTGCATTTAAAAAAAAAATAAATCTCAGTTTTTCCTCCCTCTGCTTGTGTATTAGAAACATATGCTTCTATGGAGGAAGGTGGTAAGTAGAAAACAGTGCAAGGACCAAAGGTCACTGAGTGGCTGAACTGGTCATGGGAGTACATGGTGAAGCTCATGCAATCAGAAATTGAGTATGAAGAGAATTTATCAAATGTGCAAGATATTGCATGGTAATTATATCTCCCCTTTAACATTCTGGAATACCTTCGAATTGATTGGGGTGGGAGACCAGTGGCATTCCAGACTTCCAGCTCCCAGCAGCGCCAGCCAGTGATCAGGGATGATGGGAACTGGAGTCCAACAACATCTGGCGGGCCACAGGTTTCTCCTACTTGCATGATATCCTAATCTTGTGATTTTATTTTTTAAAAAAATCAGAGTTGTACCAAAAAGTTCATCTAGTCAATGCAGGTAACCACCAGGCAGCGTCTTTGATAAGTGGTCATCCAGCCCTGGCTTAAAGGAAAGTGGCACAATCTGGTTGAGTAGGGGACAGCCATCAGATTTTGGGGAACTGCTGAGGAATTGACCTATTGTAATCTTAACCATTATGGTGCTGGAGGAGACTCTTGAGAGTCCCATGGACTGCAAGAAGATCAAACCTATCTATTCTTAAGGAAATCAGCCATGAGTGCTCACTGGAAGGACAGATTGTGAAGTTGAGGCTCCAATACTTTGGCCACTTCATGAGAAGAGAAGACTCCCTGGAAAAGACCCTGATGTTGGGAAAGATTGAGGGGACGACAGAGGACGAGATGGTTGGACAGTGTTCTTGAAGCTACCAGCATGAGTTTGACCAAAGTGCGGGAGGCAGTGGAAGACAGGAGTGCCTGGCGTGCTCTGGTCCATGGGGTCACGAAGAGTCGGACACGACTAAATGACTGAACAACAACAATCTTAACCATATTGCCAGATACAGGACCCCCACAGGTTAGAAGGTTCAAGTGTGAGTAGAGCACCTGATGGACATTTCCAGCAATGAGTGCCAGGCCAGTTTCCCTGGCAGAGTTGAGTAGAGTAGAGAAAGGGAGAAGCTGGCCTGCCTAACCCACTTCTACATATTCACTGACACAGCTAATAATTTAGTTGATTGTAAATGTTTTTAATTGGGTGTGGGGAACCTTTGGATGTTGCTGAACTCCCATCATCCCTGACCAGACGCCATGCTTGCTGGGGATGTTGGGAGTTGTCATTCCAAAATATCTGGAGGGGCAAATATTATTTTTAAATAAATGCTGTGGCCACTTTCCAATCCAGAATGCTGCCTGCCTCCTTCTGTTCTGTCTGCACTGAGTTCTTTGCTGCAATGAGCATCTTGAAGCTAAAATGAAACAAAATATTTTTTTTCTTAAGCTGATGGCGTGGACACACCTTTCTGGATTGTCCTCCTTGTGCCTCATGTATCATTGTATTGAAGTAGAAAAGAATGTATAAATATGCGTTAAAACGGCTTTGCACCCGCACAGGGCCCAAATACGCCATAGTTTCCTGGTTGAAAGAACATGCTTAATTCAGCTACTCCATAAGAGATAATCTCTTTCCAGGGAGGATTAAGACTCTCAGAATAAGAGAGCTGTATGAACCATGTAAGGATATACTTACAATTATAAGTAAGACGATAATTACCATGGTAATTTGGTTTCTTCATGGATGAGATTTCTTCAAACGGACTCAGAAATATCTCTTTCCTGCTTCTGCAACCCTCTGCTGAGTTTGACTCGCAGACAAAAGCTTCAGATCAATCACCTTAAGGGGGATCTATGATGCTCAGAAGAAAGCTCTTCAATGCATTTCATTCATTTTTGTTTTGTTTTTCATTATTTCCACATGAATCAAAAATTTGCCTTGGGTCTGTTCTTGCTCCTCTTTTTTATATATACACAATAGTTTGTTTCTTAGCATGAAAGAAATCACTTACTTAACTGAATGGCTTACATTTGAACCAGGAGGCTAACTGTGCATTGGTGATGATAATGGAAGCTCATTTTAACCCAGGGATGGGGAAGCTGTGGTCCTCCAGATGTTGTTGGACTCCAGCTTCCTTCATCATTGACCATTGGCCTTACTGGCTGAAGCTAATGGGAGTTGTAGTTCAGCAATAAGTAGTTCCTTAGGTTCCCCCATCCCTGGTTCATTCACATGGTAGTACCGCTCAACACCTGAGATGTCTTGTTTCCTGGTTATTCCAATAGCAACATCAAGCCATTTCACATGGTGTTGAGATTCTCACTACTTTATTCTGCCAGACACATAGACCATAATGTTTATACTGGAATTTGTAGCAAAATAAGTGTATAATAGCTGAACTCCTTCATAGTGTGAAGTAGCTAGTATAGCACTGGGTTACCTTTTTAGAACCACTTGTTCTGAAGCTCATTCTCAGAAATAGCAAGGGCGGTTAGAAAAGGCTTTTTGTGTGTGTGTTTTCTGGACACTTCATTGGTCCATGAACACAAGAAGCTGCCTTATGCCATCATACCATTGGTCTATCTAGCTCAGTATTGCAGTGGTTTTCCAAAGTTCCAGAGAGGGGACATTCCCATCTCAGCTCTGTCTGGAGGTACCTGCATACAAACTGCATGCTCTTCCACTGTGTTACAGCCTCTCCCCTCCCCTGTTTCCTTTTCTAATGTAATTGGTATTTCAGTATGGAAAATCAGATTGTCCACTTAAAAAAATGTTTCAGCTTAAATCTCACAGGAGATTGCCCAAATACTGCCAGAAAACCCAATAAAGACAAGAAAGCCAAATGGAAAAATAAATCAAGAAACTTGCCTTTATAGTTTTTCTTTGGAGAAACCCAAACACCATTCTTGCAAAATTACCCAATTATCTATATTTGTTCACCTGTGACATACTGCATCTCAAGTGACTATACTTTTTCCCCCTCCCACCCAGTACTGCTTATCTTTGTGAAGAATGCTCTTTCCTCAGTTTGGTGTTTGCAAATATTGCAGCTAATACAGTTTTTATCACTGGTGGTTGAGTGATTTTTTAAAAAAATATATATCACACAACTATTAGATAATAAGCAATAGTTTCTTCTTATCTTGCTGCCCATTCACGTCTTTTGCTAGTGCTGTTCTCACATTCCTTAATACACACAAACTCCATACAGGTTGAGACAGAAGGATTGTTCTTCCATCCTTTGTCCAATCTGACCTCTGCCTGTTCCACCCTCAGGCTTGCCTGCTTCACTTGCACAACACTTGTACGCTATGTCCGAAGTGCGTATTTGCATCAAGTTCAATGTACGTTGATAAGACTGAGCTAAGTTTTTGTGCATTTGCATGTTATGTTTAATGCATATAAGCAAGGCAGGACCATTGTGCAGGATCTTTAGTGCATTTAGTGCTTGCAGGATTAGCTATTGAAATTTTTAGGACTCCATTTTCTATTTGGATGCCAGGCTCTATTTTCAGTCCTTTCTACAGGTCAGTTACATTTGCTGCAAGAAGTTGCTATCATAGGCATTGTGAGGTTTGGGGAGGGGGGGGAGGAAGAAGAAGTGAGGGGACAGAGGTGGGAGAAAGAGGTGGGGTAATGCTAGTTCATGTGTGGAGCTTTGTGTCTGTGTCACAACAGTAGGTTCTTTATTCGTTTGTTTTTGTTGGCAGCGTGAGAGGTAGGAGAGCTCAGGGCCAGGTTGGTTGCATTCAGTTGATTGCAGTGAGTTTTGGTTGCGTGTGCGAGGGGGCGGGGGTCGTTGGGTCAGGTTAGCCATATCAATTCGTATGCTGTCAGGGGTTTAGGCTGTTGTTTTGTTGGACTGTATATGTGATGAAGGGAAGACACACCAGGTTGAAAGAATCCTCTTTTGTTTGCCTCATGCACCTGCCTCTGATTACTTCCTCTTCACTGGCCTCGGCTGCTCGACCTACTGTAGTTACTGTCTCCCCCTTACAGATCTGCCAAACCATGGTCCAGGAGAGCCAGAGAGGAACAGGCAGGATAGTCTAGGGAAGCTCCTCAGAAATCACCCTGCTCTGCTGCCACTTTCCTTCACCTTGTCCTCTAACACTGCTGTTGTGTATGAGGCCAAAATGGCGGCGTCAGTGTGAGGTGCCTGTCCTGGTTGTTCCTCTGTGGTTCACCCACTTGCCTGCATGAGCTGCTTGCCTGTTGTTCTCTCATCATGCTGCAGTTTGCAGTGCTGCCTATTGGTGGCCACACAAACGACAGTGTGACAACAGTCTTGCAGTTTTATTATATAGTGAGATACATTGGGTGCCAAACTACTTAGCATCACTTCCCTGTGTCCTCTCCCTTTGGCTACAATGGAGGGGGAAATAGTCCTGTAGGTAAGATTATTCCAATCGTTTACAAGTAGTGTTTTTTTGCTTTGGGCATAATCAAAATTTTAAAAAGGGGAGCCAGTATGAGAATACAGGCATTTTATAGTGAAAAGATCAAGATCAAATGTGACTGATTAGATAAATGATGGCTGAAATTGGGTCGGCGTAAAAATAACCTGCAGCATATGATGTTTCCCAAAACAGACAGTGCAGATCAAACAGTTTTAGAAGGATTGCAAATGATTCTCCTGCAACTCTCACACTTTTTTGAGGCCATAATCCTGTATAAAAATGGACTGTCAAGCCAAGTATGAAAACTTGAGAAATCCCTGTTAAATTAAGCTGCTCCAGACAAATTAGGCCAACTTATAAGAAAAACTCTGCATTTTGAAAAAGGGTATGTTTCATACCGGTTCTTCGTTTCTTCAAGAATTCTGCTTCACATTCTGAACAGTTTAATGAAGTAGCACATTTGGTAGGACCTGGCAATGCCAAAGCTAAACACTTGTAAGACCTATTGATTTCCCTGTGAGAAAGCTTAAGTACTCAGCACTCACATTGGAAATAAATAGGATTTAAAATGCATAATATTGGCTGGAAGGTGCCCATAGTGATTAACTGCAGAATTACTTGAGGGGAGTGGTTTAAAAAGAACAACTAGCCAATATGAATAAAAGCTTCAAATTTTAAACCCTAGTTATCTATCGTGTTTGGAAATTAAATAATACAGATAAATTTTTGATAATGGTCCAACTAATAATATATAGCACTTTATACTGCTATTAAGTGTGCTCATGTTTCTCACTTTGCCTTAGTAAATCAGTACAACAAACTAATGATTTCTATCCTACAAATGAAGGAAGTAGGTTCTGATCCTGAGATAGGTTGTGATGTGCCTTGAAGGCCACTGGGTAAGCTCATGGTTGAGGAGATATTTGAACCAAGGATTTAATAACATTTAGCACATTTTTACAGTGTTCCAAAGTGCTTCACATTCCTTATCTTGTAATCTTTACAGCAACCTTTTTGGGGATAATACTACTGACCTCTCTCAGATTGCAGATTGTGGGAAGGGCAGACTGAGGGTCAGGGAAGAGTGACTTGCCAAAGGCTACTTGATGAGTTCACGGTGAAGCTGATCTTCCAACCTGCGGCTTCTTGATTTGGAACTTGGTCTCTTAGTCATTCTCTATACTAGCTCATATTTGCCACCAGCTTACACTCTTAAGTAATCTGCCACACAAAGTCAAGAACAAAGAACAAGAGCGCTCGCTGTGAAATGCCCATATATAGTAGATTTTAGGAAAGCTTGTGAACTTCTATTGATGTCACAATAGAATAATAATTCATTGGCTATGAGGTTATGAGTTCTACATCTGGTGGCAGATACATGTATTATATTTAAGGTGTGTGTGTGTGTGTGTGTGTGTATATGTATATATGTTAGGTGCTACTTTTCACCCCATATGAAGTTCCAAAAATGACTCATAATGCGATAAGACAACTTTGAAAAAACCCCGGTTTGAAATGTTGATGAACCCAATTCAAAAACAAATGGCTAACTCAGCTAAAACAGCAGCATCATAGAATAAAACTGGGAGGATGCGACAGCATAAAAAGCACATCCAAAGAAAACCATTCTTCTCTAAAGCTTGGCAGCAGAAAGGTTAGACAAGTCTCCCTATGAAGATTGTCTAGAGCAGCCTTTCTCAACTTTGGGTGCCCTGATCTTATTTTTTAAAAAATATATTTTTATTAAAGATTTCTTAGTTTACAAAAATACGTGCATTGTCTCTTTTTTCCAAGTTGCATTTTCTACAGATCAGTTTCATTTGTTGTGAGACATTAGTGTTACATACAATGTTAGGTTAGGAAGAAAAGGGGGAACGAGGGGGAATGGGGAATTGTGAGTTGGGTGGGGGTCCCCAGATGTACTTGAACTACAACTCCCACCATCCCTGACCACTAGGGTTGCCATATTTTAAAAAGTGAAAATCTGGACTCAAACGTTGTTGAGTCAACATGGGTTGCCATACATCCAGATTTTCCCAGACATTTTGCCGATTTTTGCCCGGAGACTACTTCCAACTGCGGTATTCTGGACATATGGCAACTCTATTGACCACTGGCCATGCTGGCTAGGAGTGATGGGAGTTTTAATGCGACAACATCTCAGGACCCAAGGTTGAGAAGACTGGTCTCTGAGCTTAGGTAAAGGTAAAGGGAACCCCTGACGACTCTGGGGTTGTGGCACTCATCTCGCTTTACTGGCTGAGGGATCTGGCATACAGCTTTCGAGTCATGTGGCCAGCATGACTAAGCTGCTTCTGGTGAAACCAGAGCAGTGCACGGAAACACCGTTTACCTTCCTGCTGGAGCGGTACCCATTTATCTACTTGCACTTTGTGCTCTTTGAGCTTAGGCGCCACAAATAACAAGGCCCAGTCCTGCATTCTTGCCAAGAACGTCTTGAGTGGTGGAAAGATCTTGAATGGTGGCCAAAGTACTTCAGGAAAGGAAAAACAGTTGCTCAGTATATGAAACAGCTGAAATAATTACATGCTAGTGAAAGGGAGGGGCACACACATGCCATTCTAAATTGTGCTAGCAGTGCATGAAAAGAAAGGTCCATTCCTTCTGTTGAAACGTGCATCTGATTTGCAGCCTTCTGCTAATGTATGTGCTTTTTAAAGCCAGGGTCATTGTATTGCTGGGAGGGGGAGATGGCAGAGGGGTGGTTATCGAAAGCAGAAAAGTTTTTAAAATTCCAAATTCAGAAAGCCACAGGGTTAGCTGAAGCCCAGTGTGGTTCTTTGCAGCTCATTGGACCTAAACCATTGTCTGTAATATGAAGGGGGGGGGAAGAGACAATTGTGCTATCATAATATTGTTTCAGATTGTTACACAGAGGATTTGAAACAGCGGTCATGGTGTGAATTTTTATCATGGTGCAGACATGCTGTGAGTAGTGTGATGCTTCCTGTTTTGATTCCCGAAGAGCAACATGGTTAGGAAAAATGGAGATGTGATTGGTGAGCTGTCATATCCAACTAGTACTTGGCTGCCCAGCTAGCTCTAATTAGAGACTCCTTGAGACATTTGCAATTTGACCCTTGGGATTAAGCACCTGATGGCTCCTTTGATTAAGTTTGGAATCTTTAACATTGCTTTAAATCACATTAATTCCTCCTGCAGTTGTGGGATGGCAGGTGCAGAATAGCTAATCCTAATGATTTGGCTGTCATCTTTTTGGTGTGGAGGACATTTCAGAAGCTCGCACAATATCACTGTTCTCAGTCTTTTCTTAAGAAAGAAGCCACCAGATGATGGGCAATATGGAGACCTGTGTTTAGTGCATCCAGGTTTTGAGACTTCCCACATATTCAGTATGTTCCTTTAACATCTCAGTGTGTGATATATCACGAGGAACGTACTGGTGTAATTTGGGTTTCAGGAAGAACATCCTTATGCAGTGGGCTTAATAGTGCTGCTCTTTCTCCTTTAAACATTAAACAAAACACATAAACATGGGATGTATATGAGTCAGCACTAATTCAGCATATATTTCCAAATAAATATGTAAAGATATATTTAGGGTGGTAGTGGAAGAACTAGGACCAGCTAGCAGTCAGATAAAGTGGCAGTGTTGGGGTAAAAGGTAAAGGTAAAGGGACCCCTGACCATTAGGTCCAGTCGTAACTGACTCTGGGGTTGCAGCGCTCATCTCGCTTTATTGGCTGAGGGAGCCGGCGTACAGCTTCCAGGTCATGTGGCCAGCATGACTAAGCCGCTTCTGGCGAACAAGAGCAGCGCACGGAAACGCTGTTTACCTTCCCGCTGGAGTGGTACCTATTTATCTACTTGCACTTTGACGTGCTTTCGAACTGCTAGGTTGGCAGGAGCAGTGCCCGAGCAACGGGAGCTCACCCCGCCACGGGGATTCGAACCGCCGACCTTTCGATCGGCAAGTCCTAGGCTCTGTGGTTTAACCCACAGCGCCATCTTCATCCCTGCAGTGTTGGGGTACAACTTTTGTTGTTGTTGTTGTTGTTGTTGTTGTTGTTGTTGTTGTTGTTGTTGTTATTTTACCACCTTGAGAAGTTGGCACACCTCTCTGAGTACTCTTGGAAGAGGAGAGGAGAAAGCAACTACATTGCAGAAGTAGTCAAAAGGTATTTGGTTAATGGACTATTTATTTACGGGCATGCTGATAAAAAGAACAAGTGCATAGTCCAGCCAAAGTCAAACAATTAAAAGCCAATGGGGCTAAATGTAGCATGTACCCAGCTTTCTGACATTGAAATCAATGTGACTTAAAAGCTTCTGCTCTGGCTAGATCATGCTCTATGCGTTAACTAACAAAATCCCTGATCTTGAAAAAGCTGCTGCTGTGAGTTGTGCAGGCACAGGAAGTAGCCATGACAGTGTATTCCTTTTTATTTATTTATAAATGATAGCCCCAGTAATAATGCAGGGGATGTATGTGTAACTACTGTCAATGAATTTATTTGCACCTTGTTGTATTTAATGTCGCAAGGAATATTCAGCAAGAGTCTTTGGCAGCCATTCAGCTGTATTCCTCACAGCAATCACACAGCTCAAGTGTGCATGTTCTGCAGGAAGAATGCCATCTTCCTAGCGCAAACATATTGTTTGTTGAATTGTGTGTGTGTGTGTGTGTGTGTGTGTGTGTGTGTGTGTGTGCTGTGCCCCTGCAACAGGAGTGCAGCCTCTCTGGAATGTGTATGGGTTGAGAAACAATTGTGGGAAGGGAAAGCCTCCTAGGCCCTCTTCCCTTTAGAGGTCTGCTGTCCATGGTACTAATCAGAACAGGTCATGTCAACTTTATTCCTGCTGTCCAAATGGATGCAGACAATGTAATTTTGACAGAAGTACATCATTGGACAAGAATGACAGTTGCTCACTGTCATTCTAAATAAACTTCATCTTTCCTAGTTTGCTGAGTTAAACCTGTTGTGTCATCCAGTTAGTCAGAAAGCATCTCAGCTGTAACATCCTGTAAAATATACTGGGTTTTGCAGTAATCCAAATCCAAGATCGCTGAAATTATGTTAATCCATGCTTTATTCATTTTTGTTTTGTTACTGTGCAAGATCAAGCAATGTTTCTTTTTTTGAGGGACCCTCATGATTCCCTTTAAGTAAGGCAGTTGAATCAATGGCCTTAGGTTTCCTAGGGTGTTCTTCGTTCTGTTGTCCTATATTGCCCATGTATGCAGTTCTTCTGTGTCATGTCCCCTTGACTACCATGGGCAGCAATGTCTCTGGAAGAACTCTTGTTTCAAGGCACATTACTACCATAAAATACCAAATAACAGCATCATGTCATCATAATCCAACACATTGAACTGTACAGCCAACGGCCATTTGGCATAAAAATCAAGGCATGGTAATACAGCATTACTAGATAATGTCACCTGCTTTGAAAACAAGCATTTTCAAATTGTTGTTTTTAACAGATCAAGGCAAGTTTGGCTGTTCTTATCAGTTCCGTCTGACATCTTGCTGGGAGATGCCTGTAGCTTTTTGTTGGGCAGACTGTTGTAATGTACTCATTTATTTGCCTGTGGTTCTAATCATGAATAATCTGGGGTGGGGTGGGGAGTTGCACTGGAATCAATGGGACTTGGTTTCCTGTTAATATGATTAGGATGGGGTCTTTCAATTAAAATATTAAAAACTACGCTCTTTGAAACACAGAGGCAGAACAAAATAAAAAAAATCATTCCAGTAGCACCATAAGGTAAAGGTAAAGGTACCCCTGCCCGTACGGGCCAGTCTTGACAGACTCTGGGGTTGTGCGCTCATCTCACTCTATAGGCTGGGAGCCAGCGCTGTCTGGAGACACTTCCGGGTCACGTGGCCAGCGTGACAAAGCTGCATCTGGCGAGCCAGCGCAGCACACGGAAACGCCGTTTACCTTCCTGCCAGTAAGCGGTCCCTATTTATCTACTTGCACCCGGGGGTGCTTTCGAACTGCTAGGTTGGCAGGCGCTGGGACCGAGCGACGGGAGCGCACCCCGCCGCGGGGATTCAAGCCGCCGACCTTTCGATCGGCAAGCCCTAGGCGCTGAGGCTTTTACCCACAGCGCCACCCGCGTCCCGTGGATCTGCTGTGGTACAATGAATCAAAAGAGGAAATGTAGTAGTTCTAGATTCTGGTTGGTGACTTTGGTCTAGTGTGTCCACTGTGAGTCTTCTACAGAAGCGGGTTTAAATTGCTCCATGTGAGGTCAATTCATGGATTATTTTGCCCCATGACACTCTGGATCTTCTTTCCTCCTTTAGTTCACTTGCACCCGTGTAGAGACAGAGAGAATGTATAACCTATCTGGTGAGTGGCTCCATATTTTAAACAGCTGCTCTTGCATAGTTCTGGCCCTTAAAACATCCTGCTGAGGTGACATACACAGAGGCAAGCTTATAGCTTGGCAGCCATCTGGGCTGCTTTTCTGTAATTAGTATATGACTGTATCTATCCTATCTATAGAATTCATGTCTTGACCCTGCACTATCTTAAGCTACACCAGCGCGGAAGTCTATCAATGATATGCTTTACACAGCTTTGATTTGTGCCACTAAAATGTGGGATTTCAGCAAAATTGTTTGGATACGTTGAGGCTCAAAACACCAGAAAGAAATGGGTATATTCACTGTCAAAATGAACAATGGCCATTTATGCAAACAAGTTCATGCCTGTTATAGCCAAAAGATGGTGACCAGGATGGTGAGGGGGTCTGGAATGGTTTGATGATGCTGGGTATGTTTAGCCTGGAGGAGAGAAGAGAGACATTGCTCTGTCTTGCTCCAGAGAGCAGGACTAGAACCAGTAGGTGGAAGTTGCAGGGAACCAGATTAGGAGAAACATCACAACAGTAAGAATCACTGGTGGAGGAAGGAAGGGGCGGGGGGAGCGCACCACCCTCAGCACCATTGGGGAGGGGGGTACCATCATGGCTGCCCCCGACACTCGCTGCGCATCCCCACCGGGGGCAGTGCCACGCCCCCGCGGGCCACACACCACACCCCCGGGCTGCGCACAAGCCACGCCCCTGCCTGCTCTCTGCCCCCAGTACCGGAGCATGCAGCTTCGCCACTGGTAAGAATTACTGGGAAAAGACTCCCAGTGGTGGCTGATGCCCACTGGAAGGAGTCTGAACAGCAGATGGAAATGGAGCCAATGACAGGCAGAGCCAACTAAGCCTAGGGTGGTATGCAACAAAATTTTACTCAGAGCAGACCCATTGAAATGAATGGCCCTAACTTAGACGTGTTCATTGATTCCAGTGTGTTTCCTCTGAGTAAAACTTAGTTGAATGCCACCTGTGGCTTTATACCCAGTGTCATCGCTGCTGAGTTCTGTAAGGGGTGACACTGAGAATTGAGGAAGGGGAAGAGGCTGACAGGTGGTGCCACCCACTGGACAGGTTGTAAGAAAAGAAGGCAGCCAAGTAGGGGCTGACTGAGGTTGGTGGGGCAGTGTCGTCTAGGCCCTAATGGGCCAGCCTTTCAGAATGTGGCAGACTTTTCTTTGCTGGAGGTATTTACCGTATTTTTCGCTCTATAACACGCACCTGACCATAACACGCACATAGTTTTTAGAGGAAGAAAACAAGAAAAAAAAATTCTGAATGAAACAGTGGATGTATCATTTTTGTGCTTCATGCTGTGGCCACAGACATGTGATTTGACAGTGAGTTTGGGGTAGCCCAATGCAAAAATCCTGAGGATCCATGTGGATCCGTGCTTTGTAACCACGTTTTAAGTGGGGAGGGAAGGAAAAACACAGAAGGGACAAAGAGCACGAGAGGGGTGTGCAGCTGGCTAACAATGCAGGAGAGGGGTTTAACGGGAGGGAGGAAAG
The DNA here is from genome assembly GCF_964188315.1 of Podarcis muralis. Lineage (NCBI taxonomy): Eukaryota > Metazoa > Chordata > Lepidosauria > Squamata > Lacertidae > Podarcis > Podarcis muralis. The sequence continues at coordinate 104,343,723 of NC_135655.1, read as the reverse complement.
GAAGGCAAAAGTTTCCTCCCACCCACCCAAGCCATCCCTCCCTCTCTCTCCCACCTGCAGAGGCAGAATGCAGGAAAGCAGCAGCTTCCTCTCTACAGCTTTCCCTCCTCCGTGCGATCTGATTTTTGCCCCTGCACTTGGGCCAGTCGGCTCCAGGGACCACACATTCGCTCAATAACACGCACAGAGCTTTCCCCTTACTTTTTAGGAGAAAAAATGTGAGTGTTATAGAGAGAAAAATACGGTAAGTAGAAGCTGGTTGGCCAGCTGTCAGCAAATGCTGCCATTGCATCCCTCCATTGCAGATCCTCCAAGGTTCCTGATCTATGGTTCTGATGAATGATGATGATGTATTAGTACCTCAGTGGGCCTGCTTAGGGAATACAAGACATCATTCCCATAACTGTTACGTGTCCTTGGGATATTAACTCTTTGGAGGATGTCAGAATTATTGAACCATAGTCAGTGTCTTCAAATTCAAAGGGTTTCTTCGTACATGGCAGATGCAAGGCCCGTAATTATGTAAGGAATAATTCTGTGGATTTTTATTTATTTAAATAACAGTTATCAGCAACATGAAAAAATGGCTAGGTCTCTTCACCAAGAAAGAGATTTGGGCATTATTGCTGAAAAATCCTTAAAGCTTTCCATCCAATATGCAACCACGGCAATGAAAACAAACATAGGTTGGCTAGTGATTGCTACAGAAACAGATTATGAATTTTTTAAAAAAGTAATAAAATTCCTAGTTGATGGAATGGTGCAGGTAAGGGTTCGTTTGAAGTAATATAATGTTTCTAGTATCCATATACTTTGGTGGTGGCTGAAGAAAAGCAATCAAACTCCTCCAATATTACATTAAGCCTAAAATATTTCATGCACTCAAATCACATCGGTTGAATGTATTCTCTTAATAAGCGAATGCAGTGTAGTGTTGACTTCTTCAGGCAGTGAAATTGAATGCTATCAAATCTAATGCACTTTCTTAATACTAACATTTCCGAAGTTTGGCTGACTATCAGCAGGAAACCTAAGACCACCTGGCATACTGTCAATGTTACATGAATATAAAGTAGGCCCATAGTAATCAGTGCATCTGTACCCTGCAGGAGTGTGGAAGGTTCTGCTCATATTGAAGGCCACATGGACAAAAGTCCCCCGTGAACCTTCCCTGCGCAACACAGGAAGGTCAGAGATTCAGCAAGCGGGGTTTATGAGATGTTTGAGACAGGGCTTCTGTGCATGCCACGGCCCCTACATTTAGCCATTTTAAAAACATAACAACAACAATTTCATTTCTATACCGCTTAAACGACCCCTGTGGGCCGCTTGTGGCTCATGGGCCTTAGGTTGCCTACCCCTGGCCAAGCAGGTTATATTTTTAAGAAAAAACCTCAAAGTGGTTTACAACCTACATTAAAACATCAAAATAAAACGAATAAATCAAAACATCAAATAAAACAATCTAGAATAAAACATTAGTGAAGGAAGTCAAATGTAAAGTATACATTCAAAGCAACATAATTAACAGGAATCTGAATTACTGTATTAAACATTCCAAAAGAAAACATGAATAGAGGCAGTCAGATATGAATTGCACATTTAAAACCGCATCAACAGCAAGAGAAGAAAATATTACCATAAGCAGAACAGTTGCTGCCAATCCTGCCAGTGGTTGTTCATGGTGGGCGGTGGCTGTGGAAGCTCAGGCTTGATGACCTAGGTCTGCACTAAGAGACAGCCAATCACAGGGGTCGGCAAGGTTTACCTCGCCTGGGCCGGTTCACTCCCTCCATGGGCCAGATTGTGTGTGTGTATGTGTGTGTATGTGTGTGCATGAGTGTGCGCACCCACGATTTCTGGCGTCTGCACAGACACGATTCCTGGCACCACGGAAGCAAGTCTCTGTGTCATGCTGTGCCAGTTTAGCACAGCAGGCGGGGACTCGCCGAGCAAGCGGCTCGGTTCGGGGGTGGCTCGTGGGCCGATTAAACGACCCCTGTGGGCCGCTTGTAGCTCATGGGCCTTAGGTTGCCTACCCCTGGCCAAGCAGGTTTCTGGCCTCTTCAGCAGCCTCAGCTTTTGTAGCTGGAGTCAGTCAAGTCCTGTCCTCCCAGTCCAGGTGGAAAAAGGCCTGCAAGGCAGGGAGCAGGTCTTCCAGGTCTTACAACCAAGATGGTTGTTTTGAAATAAATGAAATGAAACTGCACAATTAAATAGGAAAGTCTCATTGGGACTTCCAGTCTGGCTAGCCATGTTAACTCAGAACTTACTTACTTACTTATTTGATTTATATAACACCCATCATAAGATCTCAGGGAGGTTGTATGGATTTTGGGGGTGGATGGGATTGACTTTCAGGCATGCCTGGAAAAGCTGCTGCATACATTTGAAGAAAGCGTAGGCCTTGCTAATCCTGTAGAGATCCTTCTAACGTAGAATCCTTTTCTGGTTTGCACAGAAGCTAACAAAGCACTTGCTAGTGTAAGTCCAATGTTTCATTTCTGCACTGATGTCTTGAACCTTCATTTTCAATTTCCAATGAAGACACATTGCAACAGAGCTGATTATAAATCTTTAGCAACAGTGCTGAAAGATTTCAAATTATGCACATTTCTGATTCATTTAAAATATTGTGGTGCAATTTTTGTTTTAGTTTGTAAATTGTTTTATGAATGGAAATTAACACAACATATTTACTGAAAAAGTATGTATGTAGGCTAAGGATTGAAGCCTTGGCCGTGACAAAATTCTCTCCCTCCCCCTGCACCAGATTTGGCCATAGGAGGATGATTCAAACCCAGTCCCAAAAACTCTTGAGGAAACGAGACAGGCCCTTTGCTGCCTCCTCTTTGCAGCCTAGAGTATAAATTCTCAATTATCATTGAAGGAAATTTGCATTCAGGAGATCACCATTGATCACTGTTACTTCTAAAATAAAAGTAACTTGCATTTCAAAAGAATATTTATATGTCTCATTTATAATCCCCCCATGCAAATTACAACAATTCAACAGTTTTGCTTTGGTATGTGTATCGCATAGAAAGCACCAGAGAGGCATTCATACACTATTTATTGTAATTGACTGGTCTTCAGATGTGGAATGATTTCATTTTCTCTACTTATTTAGAAGGAGCATTTCTCACAATTGAACTTAAAAGTTAAGTATTTGCCTTCTGTGCAATTATCTGAGACTGTATATGTGTGCCTTAGAAGCATAAAACTCAATATTTTATCAAACTGTAGACTATTAGAGATTACAAAATATTTTGCTTCTAATTATTCTACGTTTATTTTATGCTTTTTTGTAAAATGTCAAGTATGCTGACGATGCAGTATGGGCACTTATTCATTTATTGGCAGGGTTCCAGTCTCCTATAAGCAGAACTCCACTCAGGTGACATCCCCAATGGAAGAATGTGGCTTTTTTTTTTTTTTTGCAGATTCCTCCTCCTCCTCCTTGTGCTTCCTGAAAAGATGCTCTGGAAGGTAGGGAGACTCTCTAGAACAGGGGTCAGCAAACATTTCCAGCAGGGGGCCAGTTCCCTGTCCCTCAGACCTTGTGGGGGGCCGGACTATATTTTTTTTTTGGGGGGGGGAATGAACAAATTTCTATACCCCACAAATAACCCAGAGATGCATTTTAAATAAAAGCACACATTCTACTCATGTCAAAACACCAGGCAGGTCCCACAAATAACCCAGAGATGCATTTTAAATAAAGGGCACATTCTACTCATGTGAAAACATGCAGATTCCCGGATCGTCCGTGGGCCGGATTTACAAGGCAATTGGGCTGAATCCAGCCCCCGGGCCTTAGTTTGCCTACGCATGCTCTAGAACAGCATGGGAGGCAGAGATGTGAGCTGAAAGGTGGAAATCAGAAAATTGCCTCCCTATTTTTCCTTCTGTGCAATGTCGGTTCATCTTAGGCTCTCCCCTTCATTGAAAGGACTCTCTGGATTCAAGCTACTACTATGATTGTTGTTGATTAAAATATTTTTAAGTGGAATTATCTTCAGCATACCTTTAAGGATTTTGGGGCTTTTTTCACACAATTAGACAGCAGCCTGAGAATATTTTATTGGATCTGATGATTTGTTTGTCAAAGTCCTAGGGTTTCCAGAAGAGAAGCTTCTTGTGTTTCAAGAAGGCTTTACCAAAGAGAGTATCTTAGCCCAGGTAGCAATTATCACCATGATATAGTCTATAGTCTAGAAGCTGCATTTGCCAAACTGTCTATGAAGCTATGAAAAGTGAAGAAACCATGCTTGGCATTTGAACATGGCAACATATAAAGGTAAAGGGACCCCTGACCATTAGGTCCAGTCGTGACCGACTCTGGGGTTGCGGAGCTCATCTCGCTTATTGGCCGAGGGAGCCGGCGTACAGCTTCCGGGCCATGTGGCCAGCATGACTAAGGCGCTTCTGGTGAACCAGAGCAGTGCATGGAAACGCTGTTTACCTTCCCACTGGAGTGGTACCTATTTATCTACTTGCACTTTGACGTGCTTTGGAACTGCTAGGTTGGCAGGAGCAGGGACCGAGCAATGGGAGCTCACCCCGTCGCGAGGATTCGAACCACCGGCCTTCTGATCGGCAAGTCCTAGGCTCTGTGGTTTAACCCACAGTGCCACCCACGTCCCTGGCATGGCAACATATAGCTAGTGAAGAAGAAAAAAAGGACTACATTTGTCCAGAAGTATAAATAGATCAGATTACTATCAACGGTTGTTTACATTTTATATAATCTAATAAAAGTGAGAAAACATGAAGCTGATCAGCCCAAAGTTAAGTTGGCTTTATTGGTGCTACCTGCTGAATATTGAATCCATCTGCTCAAGTCCCCAAGCACTGTTTCAAAGGTGCATCCATGTGTTACAGCCAGGGCACAGGTACCATGAAAAGGTGAAGTGATCTTTTGGAATATATGAAAAACTATAGGTCAAGCAGTGTGGTGCAGGTGGAGGACTGGAACCTGGAATTTGAGGGTTCAAAAATCCACTCAGCCACAAAGCTCTCTGGGTATCCTGAACTCTGGCGTACCTAGGGGTAAGTCCCAAAGGCAATGCTAGAGAGTACAGTGGTACCTCGCAAGACGAATGCCTCGCAAGACAAAAAACTCGCTAGACGAAAGGGTTTTTTGTTTTTTGAGCTGCTTCGCAAGACGATTTTCCCTATGGGCTTGCTTCGCAAGACGGAGACGTCTTGCAAGTTTGTTTCCTTTTTCTTAACACCGTTAATACAGTTGCGACTTGACTTCGAGGAGCAACTCATAGAACGCGGTGTGGTAGGCTTTTTTTGAGGTTTTTAAAGACTTTGGTGATTTTTGAAGCTTTTCCAAAACTTTCCCGACACCGTGCTTCGCAAGACGAAAAAAATCGCAAGACGACAAAACTCGCGGAACGAATTAATTTCGTCTTGCGAGGCACCACTGTAGATAGTCCAAATGATCATATACTGGTCCAAGCCCAATACAAGCAGCAATGTTCAAAGCCAAACTGTAAGGCCAGGTTCCTACCTCTGCAGAAGATCCAGCATTAGAAAACCTAGGTCCCAAAGTCACAGTCCAGTGCAGTCCCAAAGCAGCCATCAATGGTCCATCAATGGAGAGAGCTGAGCAGAGTCTCTGCCTTGCTTCCCTTCATAGGCGCCGACTCCATAGGGCCTGAGGGGGCCCGAGCCCCCTCAAAAATTTTATTGGGGGGGCTCTGCCCCCCCAATAATTTAAGAAAATTATTAGTTATATTCAGCGGCACCCGGCAGAGCAGCCCTCTCGGCCACGGCAGCCCGGCTCTCCTAGCCCCCGGGGGCCGCCCTCCTCCCTCGCGCACCCGCAGCGTTCCCGTCCGGGGAGGCGGCACCCCCAGGAGAGGCGGCGGCGGCGGCGGCAGCAGCCGCCGCGCGCGGCCCGGGCTCCCCTCGCCGGCCGCGGGAGCCAAGGCGTGCGACGAGGGCAGCCGAGGAAAGGAGCGCGCGGCCCCGTCCCGCCCTCGCCACTCACCCTTCTGCAGCGGCCCCGCCCGGCGGGGAACTTAGAAAACTTCCCGGGGCAGGACCCCGGTATGGGCCCCCCCCAATATTTTTTACAAGTCGGCGCCCCTGCTTCCCTTTTACCTTTCCCCAATCTTGATGGCTGCACCTGAGTTTGCTGCAGCTGAGCAGCTGACGAAGCATGTGACCCTCACCTGCCCTGAGCCAGGTGATCACAAACCTAACAAGCCCCGTGATCTTCTCCTGCTCCACTAGTGGGTTGTGCTGTGTTTCCTTGCCTGCCTCAGTCTCTTGAAGTACACTTCCTGCTGTTCCCAATGCCTCAGAGCCCTCTGTATCTGCAGAGATGGGGAGACCTCTGGTTCTGTGATTTGTCCCTCTCCTCTGGCTCCCCTGAACTGTTGGTTGCCCCTGCAATGTCTCCTGATGTCCTGTGAGTACTTCATAAGTCTCCACCCTTTCCCATCTTTAGCTTGCCGTGGTTTGTTGTTGTTTAGTCGTTTAGTCATGTCCGACTCTTCGTGACCCCCTGGACCAGAGCATGCCAGGCAGTTCTGTCTTCTACTGCCTCCTGCAGTTTGGTCAAACTCATGCTGGTAGCTTCTAGAACACTGTCCAACCATCTCGTCCTCTGTTGTCCCCTTCTCCTTGTGCCCTCCATCTTTCCCAGCATCAGTGTCTTCTCCAGGGAGTCTTCTCTTCTCATGAGGTGGCCAAAGTATTGGAGCCTCAGCTTCAAAATCTGTCCTTCTAGTGAGCACTCAGGGCTGATTTCCTTAAGAATGGAGAGGTTTGATCTTCTTGCAGTCCATGGGACTCTCAAGCGTCTCCTCCACCACCATAATTCAAAAGCATGCCATGGTGTGTACCTGTACCAATTATGGGTACACCCCTAGCTGGGATCCTCCTCGTCTTCCTTGGGTGACCATGGGCCGCTCAGCCTAACCTACTTCACAGGGTTGTTGTGAGGATGACATGGGGACGAGGAAGGACTACGTATGCCACATACTGGAAACAGTGGGGTACAAATGTAAATATATACATATGAATACATGAATAAATAAAATATTCAGGAGATACTTATGGCAAGAAGATCAACAGCACTGTATCCAGACCATACCACCCAAATGGATTATCACAGCATCATTAATTCAGTTAGCTTGGTTGCAATAAAATGGTGGTAAATGAGTGCCTGGCCAGATTTTAAAGAAAGCCACAATATACAAATGAGCTGGAATATTGTGGAACTGGTGATTGCAACAACTTCAGTGGTGCGGGATATGCTGGCACTTGCTGCTGCTGCTATTTTTTAAATTTTTTTTGGAAGGGAAATTCTGGGTAGTAAACTGGCACAGTGCAAATTACTGTTGCTGTAATGCATCCTCTTTGCATCTTTTTCCAGAATATCACAAGCTTTATATTTGGCGTGGTTCGGTTTTGAAATGGAGTTCAAGGGTATGAGGCTCCTAACACCCAGCAGTGCATGGAAGCTGATGTAAAACATTGCCCTCTAGCGAAATTTAGGAGCAGGGACAACTCACAAGAACAAACAATCGGCTGCAGGAAAAGCCAAGTTCTGCAGATTTTGGTGTGAGCAGAATAAATTATGGTACTAGTCCTCTTGGTCAGGGGGCCACGACATCATTCTGTACCAGTGCTCGGGTATGAAATAGCCTTCTTTTGCAAAATATTGCTGTTTCAGAAGGTGACGGAAAAGCTCCATCTCTGGTGTGTTTCCTCTGTGACAGCAATAATGCCCTGTTGCAGTCTTCAGTGATAAATGTGCATGTGCAAGCCTTCAAATTACTGCTCCTTTGACTTTCTCCCCTCCTGTGATGTTGAGCATCTTATGGTAGGGTCATGGAATAAGAACATAGAATCAGAATTGTAGAGAGTTGTGCGTGAAGCCAAGGGTCATTTTGTCCCACCCCCTGTAATGCAGGAATCACAGCTAAATAATCCCTGACATATGGCCATCCAACCTCTATTTAAAAACCTGTAAAATCTTCAGATAGGGCTGAGAAAGATTCCTGGAATCCAGTGGAATCCTGGAAGGTCACTGTCTGCCAGTGTTTTTATTTATTTTTATTTGCTTCAACAATTTATATGCCGTTTAATTACAGTAGAGTACAGGAGACTCAATAAGAAGGAACTAAAAATGAATTAAAACCTGTTTCTGTTTTTTGTATTTTATTTTCTCTTTTTTATTTTTGTTTTTTTTGTATTATTGTAATTTTGTTTGAAACTTTAATAAATATTATTTTTTAAAAAATAAAAAAATAAATAAAAATGAATTAAAACCATAAAACCAGAATTCAGTTTTAAAAGACTTTTGGAATAAATAATAATAAAAATAAAATCTTCAGTAGGCACCAAAAATTCATCAGAAACTGACCTCAGCTGGCAGGTAGTTTCATAAACGCTGCTTGTTATATTACCCCATATTTAGATCTCATTTAATCTCCCCATTGTTGATCTGTTAGCAACTGATCAAGCCATAGTATTTATTATAATGCACTGATTATGTAGAATATCTAACCCGGTATAGAGCAGTTCTCCTAAACAGCTCTCCTCCACAGTTGGAGGCAGCAGTCCTCTGAATGCTGGTTGATGGGAGTAACAAGTGAGGAGAGGGATCTTGTACTTAGGACCTGCTTTTGGTCTTCCCATAAGTACTAGTCTGGTCATTGTGAGAACAGGATATTGGACTAGATGGGCCTCTTGTTGACCTTTCCCCCACTCTGCAGTCTGGACGGCTTGGCTTACATTGCCTTTTCACTTCATCCATAACCAGCTCACTTATCTCACTCAGATCCAACCATCCATTAATCCTTCTTCTGCCCCCAAATGTTCGATCATTTGCATTTGTGCTTTTCAAGTTTTGTTCTAGTTAACAAGGCTGAGGATTGATGTACACAAAAGTGCGGATTGAAGGTGAGACAGACCCACAGCCCAATGTGTGTTGCTGAGGACAGAACAGTCAGAATAGACAGTGCTGAACTAAATGGACCCGTGGATTGCCTTGGAAGCTCCATATGTTCGTTAATACTCCAATCTGTTTCAGCTACGCATTGCTGATGCCTTCTACTGCCGGTTCTTTTAAACACATACATACTGAGTCAGACTTGGCTGTAGAATTGTTAATTGGTTAATAGTTCCAAGTGTCACTGAAGTCCTAGTTAATTAGACAAGTAATAGTTAATTACTGAATCCTACACCACGTTGGCAAAATAGCCAAGGGCATTTCCTTATAGCTACTGTTTTGCATGTTTTAGCAACCTTTTTATTGGTGTATCATCTGGCTTAATTGACTCCGTAGCGGATGCTTCCCTCACTACCCTCTAGCTGCAACTCTTCCCTCATAATTTGAAGCAGGGATCAGGCCTGGGAGCTTTGAAGTAATAGGCTAGTTCTGAGAGGGCGCAAAAAAATGTGACGGAGGGTGTTGGCTCTGGAAGGCCAAAGGAGAGCCGGAAGTGCATTTGGTGGGGAGGAGGAAGAGGAGGAAGAGCTGAGGAGGAAGGAAATGTAGATGGTCAAAAGCCCAGATTGCAAAAACAGTCAGCAGCACAGAGTCTTACCTATTCCTCAGTCGAAGAAAAAGCTTGACAGTGTAAGCAAGAGCCAATGAGAAGGGACCAGGACTTCCAGCAAGTGATGATCTCAGTATGGTGCCCTAGCAAAGGAACAGGTCTGTGGCCCCTGGATGATCTGAACCCTTGAACTGGTGATTCCTAATAGGTTAGCAGCATGGGCAGTTGCTGGGTACATAAACAGGCCATGGCTCAAATTTGCATAAAATTTGCTTATAGGTGCCTCTGGGTAATCAAGGTGGTTGGTGGTTAGGATCTCACCAGCACAGCATTCTGCAATACACCCATCCATTGTATATGCAAAGTAAAAAAATAATTACATTTCTTTTTTTCAAGTTTAAAAGGGGTTTGTTTCCATAATGGTCATAAGGCCCCCAATGGAAGTAAATATATTTCATATGTATAAAATGAGTGTTAAATCTCATAATTTCCAACGGGCAGAAGTTGAGTCAGCCTAAAGTGCCGCAGCACTTACGATGAAGACCTTTTTGGGTTTTTGCTTGCAAAAACATCTGCAAGAATACTACAGCTTCCCGTTTCTGTTGAGACTTTTCTGTGTATTTAGGCAAGGACTGCTCTGGAAGTCTCTTTTCTCCCCCCCCCCCCCACAGCTGTTCCCCATTTCTCTTATGCTCCTGACTGACCTTTGTGAGAACAGGGAATCTCCTTGAGACAGTAATATAATATAAACTAAGGGAACGGGTGTATCCAGTTGTAAAGAACTGACACTCTCTGAACATGTACAGAGAGGTTTTTTGTTTGTTTGTTTTAGCTTTGGAGAACTTTGTGGCAATGAACAATGCCACTTCATCACTGAGAAGCCCACACTGGCAAGTCCATGCTCCTTTGAGGGTTGGGGCAGATCTTCCAAGTCACAAAATGTGATGTCTAGACTGGCTCAAATGCATGTTCCTAGATAAATAACAACAGATACTGCCCTGTTTTGAAGGCTGTCAAGTCGTTAACAACCCACCTTTCCTGTCTAAGGAATTGATTGCTCTAAGATACAAGCTTCTAGTGTTTTGTTGTTGGCTGTTTGAAACCAGAGCTCATCCGGAGGAATAAACATTTGAAGCAGCATCTTGCCTCTGAACTGGATTATCTCATTTTGCTATCGTAGTGATAACCATCGATAGGCCTATCCATCTTGGATTTGTCTCATTCACCCCCTTTTTAAAAAAGTCATTTAAGACAGCAGTCATAATCATCATCACATCTTGTGATTGTCAGCAGAATAGGTGGAGTCAGATGATCTCAACCAAAATCCATTGCTTTTTCTGTAGAATAAGTGACGCTGGCGTAATAGGCTCCTATCACACCCCTGAATTATGGTTATTATGATTGTGTGTGCATCCACATCTATGATATAAATAAATAAAATTCCTAATTGTGTGTACTATTTCAGAAAGACTATCCACAGACTGCAGGTCTGTAACTATGAGCAACAGGAGATATATATTCACCCACTGGCGATGCTTGATGTCGTTCCAGCCTGCGAATGCTCCTGCTGCTCCTTCTGTACTAAAGCAGGAGGGATGGAAGGGAGAGAGATCTATTTTGGCAGGTGGCAGTCCAGGAGGTGGGTGGTAGGGGAGAGGGGACCGCGTCATTCTGTTGTAGTCAGGATTTACAAAGATTAGCTTGCTTTGCATGCGTCGAGAGATGTCGTCCTAGTTTCCCATTTTAATAAAAACTATATGCATGCATGTTATATTTTGTTAACAGTTAAATGCCATTCCAGCCCCCGAGCAAGTTAATAATGTACATTCTCCATATGCTACTTAATCTAAAGTTTGTGTGTGTGTGTGTTTGTTTTAAAGCCAATTTCATACACGGTGGATGCTGAGCCATTGCGTCAGTGTATTTTGTGCCATCTTATTGTACATTTATGTACTCATATATTACACAGTGTAAGCGAGCATCCGCCGACAAATTAATATTCGTCACGAAGGGTTATCTTTTTTTTTTTAAAAAAAGAATCTGCTTTGAAAGCATGTTATGCGTGTGACTGTGCCCCCACGCTGTTGTGTGTTCCGTAGTGAACACTGCTGAAATAACGTAACTTGGCTCAGCTTTGTAAATATCTAATTCATTTGAGAGGTGAAGTGGGAAGTAAGCAGCAAGGACTCAATAATGCGATAAGACAGGCGTAGCCAGTGTGGTGACTTCCAGATGTTGGACTACAACTCCCATAATCCCCTGACCATTGACCATGACCATGTTAGCTGCAGCTTATGGGAGGTGGAGTCCGATAATGTCTGTTAGGCACTTGGCTGCATTAGGAAGATCTCCAATGCAAGCTTTTTTGAAAGGAATGAGGGTGGCACATAATCATTATATCCAGTGGAGCTTGTCAAGGGAACTTTCTGCTGGATTGTGCTCACAGTTATTATCTTGAGGAATGGTATATTAAAACAACAGCAACAGCATTATATTCATAAATAGAAAAACAAAATGGGCTCAAACCAACCAAAATACAGTATGTTAGGGATACGTCGGAGTGCTTATGACAATCTCTTCTGATACCTGGCAGGCAACTACATACAATGCAGTCTTCTACAAGTCTACTTAAATTTAAGAACCTGCTGGAAAGTAAGCAAGCTGGTGAATGAGTAATGGGTTGCTCTGTTCTTCCTGTGCCAGTCCATTCCATGCTCACTGTGGAGGAAGGAAAGTATCTTCCTCCACAGTCAGTGTGGAAATGGAGTGGGCTGATGGATAGGGTTGGTAGGTGGCAGTGCAGATCTTCCTGGTAGATGTCACCTTTTTCCTAGTCTACAAAGTAGCTTGTTCTTCACTTCTTTGCAGTTAATATGCAAAGGCAAGCCAGTTCCTCTCCAACTTCTTTGCAGGGGGTTGATTTAAGGGATGGCTAATGGTAAAGATGGGATGCAGGTGGTGCTGTGGGTTAAACCACTAAGCCTAGGACTTGCCGATCAGAAGGTCAGCGGTTCGAATCCCCGCGATGGGGTGAGCTCCCGTTGTTCGGTCCCTGCTCCTGCCAACCTAGCAGTTCGAAAGCACGTCAAAGTGCAAGTAGATAAATAGGTACCGCTCCGGTGGGAAGGTAAACGGCGTTTCCGTGCACTGCTCTGGTTTCGCCAGACGCGGCTTAGTCATGCTGGCCACATGACCCGGAAGCTGTACGCCGGCTCCCTCGGCCAATAAAGCGAGATGAGTGCTGCAACCCCAGAGTCTGTCACGACTGAACCTAATGGTCAGGGGTCCCTTTACCTTTTTAATGGTAAAGGTACCAACACAAGAAGCAACCCATCCAATAATCTGTAGCCTTCTAGCCTTTGGCAGGCAATTGCATGGGAAATTAAAAGGTAGAGAATAGATTTTTTAAAAATGCAACAGAGTTTGGAAAGAGACTTGAGAATCTTAGGCTGCATTTGCAAGGACACAGATCCATATGGCTTTAGAAGATGAGAACTGCCTTGTTGGATCAGACCAAAGGTCTGTTTTGTTCAGCATTCTGTTTCATGGTTGGCTTATAATTAGTTATATGCTAAGGCATAATTGCTCTGTATCATATATGATGCTGCAGCAAAAGGTTATGATCTGATTTCTGGGTGTGTGATGTGCAGTCTTGCTATTTTTAGTTCTAGCCTTGTTAACTTGATTTATCTTCCTATGTGCTTCAGACATGCATGTGCATTTGCCACCTTCCAAGTCTACTTAACTGCATCCGATGAAACAGGTCATGACTTATGTAAACTTATGTCACAGTAAACCACAGGACACAAGTATGATGACTATTCCTGTCAATTTGGACTGTCTGGATGACAAAGTACTGGGGCATGTGTTTTTCTCCATCCCCTTCTTCTGCCAACAAGGTTTATAATCTGATTCAAAATTCTACATCAGAGGTAGCTAATGGGGTTCCCTCCAGGTGTGATTGGGCTGCAACAACTCCCATCATCCCTGTCTATAGACCAGGCTAGTTGGGTGTTGGGAGTCTAACAACATCTGCAGAGCAACACATTGGCTTCCCCTGCTCTACGTCAATTACTTCAGTAGAGATGGGCAACCTGTCTTCTTAACCCCTGCTCATCATCCTTTTCTGAAATAATCTGGAGTAAAAAGGTTAATTTCTTGCATGTACAATGGATGCCCAGAAATTTCAGGTTTCAGATTGGATCCAGATTGGTTCCTTATGCATGGTGTTGAGAGCACTCATCTGGATTTGTTGCATGTGCAAAGCAGTATTCAGGGACAATGACCACATGCCCTTCAAGCTGTGAAAAGACCTAAATGGTTATTCCTCCTACTAGGGGATTGAGCACTGCTGCGTGTTGCTGCTGTGTGTTGTTATAATGATCCCAAGTCTCCACACAGCAAGAGATTTCAGGGGCACTTACTACCTAGGTTTGGTTTCCTTCAGAATGAGGTTGAGGGCTTACTGGCATTTTGTAATATTTGTATTTGTTGTTGTTGTTGTTGTTTAGTCGTTTAGTCGTGTCCGACTCTTCGTGACCCCATGGACCAGAGCACGCCAGGCACTCCTGTCTTCCACCGCCTCCCGCAGTTTGGTCAGGCTCATATTTGTAGCTTCGAGAACACTATCCAACCATCTCATCCTCTGTCGTCCCCTTCTCCTTGTGCCCTCCATCTTTCCCAACATCAGGGTCTTTTCCAGGGAGTCTTCTCTTCTCATGAGGTGGCCAAAGTATTGGAGCCTCAACTTCACGATCTGTCCTTCCAGTGAGCACTCAGGTCTGATTTCCTTAAGAATGGATGCGTTTGATCTTCTTGCAGTCCATGGGACTCTCAAGAGTCTCCTCCAGCACCATAATTCAAAAGCATCAATTCTTCGGCGATCAGCCTTCTTTATGGTCCAGCTCTCACTTCATGGATCACTGCCTTGCCGTGGCGAAGGGGCTTGAATAACTCAGAGAAGCTATGAGCTATGCCGTGCAGGGCCACCCAAGATGGACAGGTCATAGTGGAGAGTTTTGACCAAACGTGATCCACCTGGAGCAGGAACTGGCAAGCCACTCCAGTATCCCTGCCAAGAAAACTCCATGGACAATATTTGTATTTACTTACATATATACAGGTTGTACATAGGTGAAAGTACAGCATTAAACTACCTAACACAGCTCCCCCCACCCAAATTCATTGCACCCACACCCAGTTTAGGACAATGTTCTTCAACATGAGGACCCCACAGAACTAAAAGGTCTGTCGTTTTCATTCACCTTAGCCAATGGTCAGGGATGATGAGAGTTGTAGTGCAACAACATCTGAGACCCAGGGGCACCTTCCTAGGGCCTTCAGAGCTAAAAAAAACAAACGAACACCCAGTCCTGTCCTTTTCTCAGTTGCACACAGCCTGCTTCAAACTACAGGTTGTCCTTTTTCAGAGAGGCACTTGGATTACAGCCATTCCTTAGGGGGAGGTGGAAGAGGCATCCCATTCAGATATTTGTCGGCTCTTCAGAACCACCTGCCTAGATTTCTCTAACAGTGGGAAGCTGCCAGGCTAAACTTGTCCAACAGGTTTGACCCACTCCAAGAGTCTTCTTTTTAAAGCAGTCACAGGGTCACAGAGTTGTAAGACACACCAAGAGGCCATTTAAGTCAACCCCACCAATGCCATAACAATATGCTTGCTCTCAATTCAACACCCAGGCAACTGTGTAAACTGAGAAAACAACGTTTGTCACATGGGCTTTTAGGATCTGTCAGCTTGATTAGGATTCTTCTGGTGACCATGGTATTTGTAAACATAGTGTAATTATTGTTTTCTCTTGGAGTGGCTCAGTACAGTTTAGTGAAGGGATGGGGAACCTGTGGCCTTACAGATGTTGTTGGACTAGATTTTGCTCTTAAGAAGGTACAGGATTGTTTTCTGTTGGGTGCCTGATTTCTGTTTTGGGCAGATGGCGAGTGTGGCAAATCTTTCATTGACATAAATAAAATAAATAATATTTTTTTTGTGAGGCTCCTGGGAACTTCTAAAGTAATTTTTGGCTCCATCTATAGGCAGAATGGGAGAATGGAAATGAATGGATTCTACATTTATTCAAATTTGTGTGGGTGTGGGTGAGAAAGAGCTATAGAGAGAAATGAAAGAATCACATATGATGGCAAAGATAGCAGGCTAGAATTAGCAAAATATATTGACTGAAACTGAAAATTATTTCATAGGAGAATTTCATTATTATTATTTAGGCCTAATAAGAGATGCTGAGTGACTGACATAAGTGCTGGTATTACTGGAGAGGAAAGCGGATAAGCAACTTGGCTGGGTGTGTAAGTTTTTAGCCCTGTCGCAGAGGGGCATGTGGGTGTACTCATTTTCAACTTTATTTCATTATGTTGGGTTTGAAATGGGTTTATTTGAATGGGCTTGGCGTTTGTAGACCAATATTCAAGGAGTCCAGAACATCTGTAGTCAAGGGGGATGGAACTGCAATGCAACAGGGAGAAATGAGGAAATGGATTCTCAGCTCTTCACACACTTTCCCCTGCAGGGATATTGCTGCAGAGTTCATCAAGTGTTGTGCAGCAGGGACCACCCAACTTTTCCCATCTTGGAAGGGGACCAGGCCCATTACAAAATTCACAAAATAAGTTGGACACGTGAAAGGGCACTGGGATCCCTCCCCTGAGAAACGAGTATTGCACCAGCACTGGAGAGGCTGGGAGTACCAGAGAGAGTAGATTTGAGTGGTGTGCCTTTCTCAGTTCAAGGGCCTCATTTCCTTCTCAACAACCTTCTGAGGACCACATGTAATGGTGGGAGGGGCCAGAAGCAAAAGTAGGCAGAGCTGTGTATGTAAATTTCAAAATCAGCCAGTAGGCTATTTTCTATACACCCCCCATATCCTCCATCTAGACAAGCAAAAAGAAATGCCAGAATTCCTCCCAACGAGGCAAAGCCATTTGATAATGCCAAGGTTGCAGGTTCGATCCCCGCATAGGAGAGCTGCATGTTGCTGCCTTGCAGGGGGTTGGACTAGGCGATCCTCAGGGTCCCATCCAACTCTACAATTCTATGGTCTATGATGGGATGCTAAGCAGGGCCAGTGAGTGGGAGAGTGCCAAGGGCCAGATAGAGAAGTTGGGGTTCCCCACCCCTGGAGTAAATGGAAGCCCACCCTGCTCTAGGAATTACGAGTTTCTGTGATCGGGGCAGTCTCATGACAATGTGTAATCCATTCCATGGAACACCGCGGCTGCTGAAGAGAAAGGTCAAGGCTGTTTCATATGTGCAGAAAGAGGATGGAGCCAGTGACTCACAAACCCATCTCTTGCACTTCTGCGTAATGTGCAGAGGGAGAACTGGTACATTTCCCTTCTGGCAGGGGGTTCCACACGCATTTCGGGCCCTGCTTACTTTGCCTTGGGGACTGTTGAAATTCTATGAAGCTGCAATGAGGGAAGTGAAAAGATTGGTTTTGCTTGGGGAAACCCCACACTTTAGGCCTGGGGCAGGAGCTATGGGGATGTGAGACAGCTTGGATTTCATACTATTTCCAAAGAGACAACCAAATCCTTGACAGGGAAGGCATGAGAACTGCAACACACCAAGTTAAAATTTACGTCGTGGTTTGAAGTCACTGGTCACATCTGTGGCAGCAGCTAGCTTGTGTAGAGTGAATTACTTTAAAGTGTATAGAATATTATGGAACCATTTGTGGCTGCTGCTTTATTGTATAAAGGTAAAGGTAAAGGGACCCCTGACCATTAGGTCCAGTCGTGACCGACTCTGGGGTTGTGGCGCTCATCTCGCTTTATTGGCCAAGGGAGCTGGCGTACAGCTTCCGGGTCATGTGGCCAGCATGACTAAGCCGCTTCTGGCGAACCAGAGCAGCGTACGGTAACGCCATTTACCTTCCCGCCGGAGTGTTACCTATTTATCTACTTGCACTTTGACATGCTTTCGAACTATTAGGTTGGCAGGAGCAGGGACCGAGAAACGTAAGCTCACCCCATTGCGGGGATTCGAACCACCAACCTTCTGATCAGCAAGTCCTAGGCTATGTGGTTTAACCCACAGCGCCACCCACGCTCCTGCTTTATTGTATAAAGTAGTGCTATTTGCCGTGAAATCTGTGGCCCGATGGAACCATCCGTAAAGCTGTGGGCAGTTGGGCAGTGTGAAGAATATCATTTCAGTTAAAGTCTTGTTGCTTCTCACATGGTACTTGCAACTCTTTAGTATTTTTTTAGCTGCCTTTATTTTTCAGCACCCTTCAGGCAAAGTGTTTTGGATGTACATGGAGCCATTACAGAACTCGTGGCTGAACACCTTTTTTAAATGGAGGGTTCCTTTCCTATGGAATGCCTTCCCCAGGTGGTTTGTTTGGCACCTACTCTTTTGCCTTCTGGGTACCAGGAGAAAACATTTTTAAAAAAAATTATTCCCCAGGCTTGTTAAGTGACGGTGAGAGTTTAAGGACTATGATTAATAAAGAAACCACCAGGTTGGGTCTGGAGCATCCTTTCCCTTCAACAAAGGTTGCCTTCCATGCAGGTGGGCTCAAGTTTTAATAAAGGCTCTGTGGTAGAGGAACAGCAAAGGGGGAGAGAGATGATTTTCGCTAACTCCCTGAACCCTTTCTCATGCTTCTTGGGAGGGCTCCCCCAATCAGAGCAGATTTTCAGGAGGCAGATGCGGGAGGAAGACAGACAAAGCAAAAACTTATGCTCTCCCATTTTCTTCAGCATGAGTGCAATTGCACCTCTGTTGTAGACCGTTGACTTGTTATTTTGGATTGTAAGCCACTCAGAAAGTGCCAGTAGCACTGAAGATGCCGGGTGTCAATATTAGAAATGTTTTTAAAAGGAGATTATATCAAGGAGGTGCCATTTCGTACATCCCTTGAAAAAAGGCTCGCCGCAAGCGTGCAAATCGTTTGCTCATAATTTCCTGAGGGGATGTTTTGCTTTGCGCACGTGGTTGTCTTTATGTAGCCGCTTCCTGGCAGCAAACTCAGTGGCACCTCCGCCTACTCTCAAGTAGACTTGCTCAGCAGCTGCTGGCTAGCAAAAACCCACCCACAGTAACATCACAATATGTTCAGCAGTTCATTGTATGAGAAGATGCTGCACAAAAATGATTAAGGTACTCCTCAATTACCCTGGGGATATGCATTTGTCCCAGGCCCGATTAGGACAGTGAGACACCTCAATCTCAGGTGCTTACCCAGGGTTCGATGCCAAACTGAATAAAATACAGGGGAGGGGGAGGTAAGCCCCACCCCGCATAATCAGACACACCCCATTTTAATGGCAATGCCCATCAACTTTTGGGGGAGCAGCCCCCGGAAATATTTTATTGGGGGGGCCGAAGACCCCATGGCCCTTAGGAGTTGGCTCCTATGTTACACAAATATACAACCTGAGCCTACATTGGAGGGGCTCAGAGCATTAATACCTCAGAAGGTCTTGCTTCTCCCATAGTCAAACCTTGGGATTCCAGCAGAAATCAGGCATGGCTCTCACTCTCGGGCTCCTGCCTGCCTCTAGCCCAGGGGTCTGCAACCTTTAAGACAAAAAGAGCCACTTGGATCCGAAGAAAAAAAAAATTGGGAGCCGCAAAACTCGTCATTATAAAAATAAATTTTGTCACTTTTTATTATTATTTCTTTGTTTGACCCCTCAGAATTACTCCTCCTCATAGAAATAAACGTTAAATTAACAAGTTACCTTTTTGTGTGTGTGTGTTCTTCACTCCCCTTCAAAACAGTGACCAGCGTACATGCCCCCTTTCAATGCAGTGACCAGCGTACATGCTCCTTACAATGTAGCGGGTGGGCGGGAAGGTGACGTCGGGACGGTGCGTGACTAACGCACGCACCGCCCCCATGCGACGTCACAGCCAGTACAGCGCCCGCCACAGTGGGGGGTGTTGGGGCGCACAATGCGCCTCCTCCCCTCGCTAGTATCTGCCCCGGAGCCGCGGCAAAGGTGTAAAAGAGCCACATGCGGCTCCGGAGCCATGGGTTGCAGACCCCCTGCTCTAGCCCATCATAAAGGTAAAGGTACCCCAGAGTCGGTCACGACTGGACCTAATGGTCAGGGGTCCCTTTACCTTTACCTTTTAAGGCACACAGCCTACTCCCCCTCCAGCAACTAACAAATGTGTGTGTGTGTGTGTGTGTGTGTGTGTGTGTGTGTATACTGTATGTGTTTGTGTGTGTGTGTGTGTGTGTGTGTGTGTATATATATATATATATATGTATATGCTTTCGTAGATTTTCACGGGTATAGGTATGCAGGTTTTGGTGTCCTCGGGTGTCTTCCCGTGTAAAAGTTGGGGTGTCTAGGCGACGTTTCGACGAGGTCTCACTCGTCATCTTCAGGCTGGTGCTTTCGGCTTCTTGTTACTGGAACAGAGCTCTGTTCCAGTAACAAGAAGCCGAAAGCACCAGCCTGAAGATGACGAGTGAGACCTCGTCGAAACGTCGCCTAGACACCCCAACTTTTACACGGGAAGACACCCGAGGACACCAAAACCTGCATATATGTATATGTATATATATATATATATGCATCTGCTTTCCCTTTCTCACTGGTACCTCTCTGCACTCATGACCTAAGAAGGCCTGACCTTTAAAATGTGGCACTTGCATGAATCCCTTTGAAATGAAATGGGGTTTTTCCCAGCAGAGCTTCTTAAGGACAGCAGTTCAGATGGAGAAATGCCAGGCACCCAGCCTTTCTCCTCTCCCTGGCAGCACTTACTAGAATAGTTCCCTGAAAGTGTTCCTTCCACCAAAAAAACTGGTCCAACCTGACCCTGTTTGAGAAACGGTTCATTGTCCTGGCTGGTGTGGCTTCAAACCAGCGTTAGAACCTGGAGAGACATGGGAGGGAATATCTAATCCCTATCCAGATTTTGGCGGTCTGAACACCAACTCAAGCCACTCCAGTTGCATAAGCTGGAGCTTTCTGAATCAGCTGAGTCCCCTTTTCTCCCTCCTCCGGGCATGGCTGCATCTAGTACCTTTTATTTTAAGGACTCTCTTCCCTCCCCCCCCCCCCCCGTTGCCTGCCTCAAAAAAACAAGAGGAAATGTAAGGAGTTGATTTGCTGAAGCTTGTTGCTTCCTCCTACCACTGTGCTGGGCTTTTGTTTTGTTTAGTTGGAGACCGGGCTCTAAATATATTTCAGATTGGGGGAATTTCTCAGCCTCACTGCAGTAAGTGAATGTGTAAAACGCAGCCGTACTCACTGTTAGCCACAGCTGAGTGCAGTGGATATTAAGGGATTGCAGATATGCTCTGTGTGAGATGTTGTGGGCCTCTATGTCTTATGTGTGGGGAGGTGGGGCGGGGGGGGAGGAAGCAAGCTTTTAAAAAGGGATTCCCTAGTTAAATGCCATTAGGCATTCAATTCCCCACGCTCCAGTGTGTAAATTGTTTGGATGTTATTAGATTTAAACTGCCACTCTTTGGAAATGTATTTGCCCTGAACAAGGTTGCTGATGTCACTGGTAAGAGTTCACACATCCTGGGAGAGGCTCAAGATTGAAACTGAGGTGTATCTGATTCAGCCCCAAGGCAGAAAAACTGGATGAGGCAGGTCTCTCTCTCTCTCTCTCTCTCTCTCTCTCTCCTCCCGCCCCACCGACCCCACAACAGCCTCCTCTCCTTCTTATAGAATATGTAGCTTTTGAAATTGCATGCACTTGACAAATAAGGAAGTGTTTTGTGCTAAATTCAGCTTTTATTCTAAGGTCACAGAATGTTCCTTTTAATTCTGACATTTAAAAAAATCGTGTGTGTGTGTGTGTGGAACAAGCAGCTAAGCTTCAAACTATTATCTGAGTAGTCCTACCGATTGCACTGCTGCTGCTCTGAAGAAAGAAGTTTTTTGAGACTCCCGAGCTTATAGGCACACCCCCCCCCCCAATTTCTTTATTCTAAGAATTTGATCCTACCTGTCAGGTAAAGATGCTCTCTGGTCCACTAACAAGCTGAAATGCATGTAAGATGCAATAAAACAACAACACCAAGGCATTAAAAGAATACTGGCTTTTCTTTTGTTTTTTTTACATAGTTTTATTGCACTGGTGTATATTGCTGGAGGAGTCTGCCTTGAAGAACAATTTGTGACTAAGGATGAAACTGAGCTACTTGCGTCTTACTTCTGCATAAGATTGTACTGGTTTGTGTTAACCGTAAATAAGCTGTTCTTACTTGGTTACAGTGGGACTTAGTCATGACTAGACTGTGGCCCAGCTGTTTTTCAACCTTTTGGCTTGTTCAAATAATTGACTCTGTGTTACATGTATGTCACGGTTACCAAGTTACATATGTGCTATGTATAACATATATATTTGCTGAACCCTTTTTAGCACCTACCAAGAACATTTTTCTTGTCCAGCTTATTCAAATGTGTAGAAAAAGGCATTTGTTGTAATCTGTATTTAGTTTAACTATTGATTTCAATTATACTTTGATTTTTTTTTAAAAAACCCTGTTATTAACCTATGTCCTTTATTGACAAATGTAATGTTTGTTTTATCTTTTGTAAACCACTTAGAGGTTCTTCTTCTTTTTTTTTTTTGCAATCTATCAGTATATAAATTGTAATAAACAAGCAAACATAGTTACAAGTGGTCTAGATCATCCTACAGTCTAGTTAGGCACCAACTGCAGCATTTTCTTCTGTTAGCTGCATGTTCACCTTTATCTTAATGCCATTCTGTAGAGTTCTTAGTCCAATCAGATGATAAGCAGGTCACAGTTCTGCCTCCCTAGGACAGAGACTGGATTTCTGGACAGTATAGTAAAGTGATTAGCCTCAGATCTTACAGAGGAGAGAAAACGTGGCTTAGTGATAGAGTGCATGCTTTGCATATTGAAAGTCCCAGGTTTGACACTTCTACCCGAAATCCTGGAGAGCTGCTGGCAATCAGTGTAGATGGTACTGAATTAGACGGAACAATGACCTGACTCTGGACTCAGCTACATTGGCAAAGAAAAAACGCTTTATAAGCGGTGTTTATGCATTCTGTGACACCAGATGGCGCTGTGGAGTTCTGTTTTTGTTCAACTGGTTTCTCATACAAAGTCTGAAACGCACTAACTTAAACGCTTCTTTGATATGTCTAGATCCAGTCTCTGTCTTTTGCCATTTTGTTTTAGGTCTCCCTAACAGCAAACTTGAGTGCTTGAGGGCCTATCAGTGTGGAAGCAAAATGAGGGGGTTACTCCGTGGGTACGCAGAAGCTTGTAAAATGGGAAATGAAATGAAAAAGAACTTTTTAAAAGGCCACAAAATTGCCTTTCAAGGATCTGTGAAGTTCTGGGAGTTGTACAATGTTGATGGTAATGGAGGAGGAGGAGGAAGAGAGAGGAAACTGGAGGGGTGAAGAGGGGATTGACCTGTTCAAGCCCCTAACACTTTATAGTAAGCATTCTGGAGGGGAAGGATTAGGAATGAGAAGAAAAGCACACGGGGAATCTCCGTTGGATAATGTAGGCTTTGAATGTGTCTCAAGGCAAAAAAGCTTCTTTATCTCATTGCATCTTTTAGGCTGCACTGTTCAGTGCAATAATGCTACTTTGGCCCCGAGTCCCTCACTGAATATAAATTTTCTTTGAAGACATTGTGGTTCTCTGCCCACTTTGCCATGATGTATATTTTTATTATTATTTTCCCTTGCCTTTCCCTTTTGGTTTTATGCAACTAGTGATCAGATAACAGAGTGAAATGATTTCCTTGGGATTGAACAAATATAGGTCACATTGTATGTTCCCCTCTTGCACCTGAGGTGTGAGAAGGAAGATGTATAGAATTCTTAATTTAGACAAACAGAAATAAATTTAATACCATGTAGGAACTTTTTATTGCGTTGTCACAGAGGGGCTTTTGAAAACTGTATCCTCATCAGAACTATCATTCACTGTATGTAGTTAATAATAATAATAATAATAATAATACATTGACTATATCAATGGGATAGCTGTACATATAAAATCTATAGAGAGTGTTCAAGAGCTTTTTCCAGGAACACTGTAAACATTTCATTTCAAAAGGTTGTTTCGCATTGCATGGATTAAAAAAGGTAGACAGGTGGGCAATATGTTTGTTCGAAATGTTGTTAATGTTTTGCAGTGATAAAGTACAACACAACATGGGCTGTATCTGACTAAGTCATACCTGGATTAGACCCATCAAAACCATTGGGCTTAAGTTAGTCACAGCTAACTTTACCCATTGAAACCAAATGGACTTCACTTGGCGCCTCAGTTAGTTATGTGACCATAACTATAGTAATTTGACTTACACTGGGGTTAAATGACTATATTATTTTGGGCTTGAGCAAGACACTCACCCTTAAACTCTTACTTCCTGAAATATACTCGGAGTTGAGTGTTGATTTCATGCTCTTTATTTCAGCTCATGGTGAGTGAGTATGTCCCCTCGCCCCCAAAACTCTGGCTATATATACATTATTTACACAATGGGTCCCACGTGATTGACTGATTCCACTCCCCTCCTGGTGCCTGACTGGGCTGCTCCTGCAAACCAATCAGGTTGCTGCCTTCTAGGATCCTACCTGCCTATTGTTCTAGGATCCAAGCTCAGTACAATGGTACCTCGGGTTACAGACGCTTCAGGTTACAGACTCTGCTAATTCAGAAATAGTACCTCGGGTTAACAGCTTTGCTTCAGGATGAGAACAGAAATCGCACGGTGGCAGCGGGAGGCCCCATTAGCTAAAGTGGCACCTCAGTTTAAGAACGGACCTCTGGAACGAATTAAGTTCTTAACCTGAGGTACCACTGTACATGACACTTTCCTTTCCTTTCACATCCATTGCAAATAACCTGTTTCGTTTGCCTGCAGAAAGACAAAAAGAAAAAAGGATCTGTTCCTCATAAAAATAATTACCCCATTCATTCCAGATTCCAGTGTGTCTCTTGGGTCTGTTTCACATGAGAGCTGGCATTCTAAGGCATTGGGCACATGCATTATTTTGCAGCAGTGGAGTCTATTCTTATGCCAAAATGAATTGCATGTTCCTGCAAGTGCATAAACCACATTCCTTTTTTTTCTGGGGTGGGGTGAGGATCTTAACCCTTGCCCAACCCTTTGAGGGCCACATGCCAGCAGTTGGTGTGGCCAAAAGTGGGCATGCTCTTCCCCATACGGGACAACATGGCACATGGTTCTCCCCTCCTTAAGTGAGGTGGGTCCTGTTATCTGTTTTATTGTTAATCCAAACTTTTACCAGATTATGAAAATCACAGACCCTTGTTAACTTGTTCAGTAATCTGCCTCTGATCAAACCTGCCTCAATTTTGGCCATCAGAAAAAGAATAAGGCAAATACTGGACTATGTAGAGAGATTCTCAGCTGCTCCTTGTTCTTTCCACAGACCACCTGTATAGAACTCAAGGGCCACTGTTTCAGAACATCTGATTTATTTAATTATGTGTTGATCAAAACCAAATAGCACCAGAGGATAGGCAGGAGAAAAGTAACGATTGCTCCCCTCGGCAGAGGGGAGTCTGTGTCATAGATAACTGGGAGTTTGGACAATAACACTTGGGACAATAAATTTCCTGGGAAGATAATGTATGGATTCTCATTTTTAAAAATTGTTCCATTGATTTCCAGGCAGGGGTCCCTCACTTCATCAGGACAGTTTGAGAGCCGCAGTCTTTTCTGAAAGCCCACGCTACAGCATAGCTGGTTACAGGTAGGCAGATGTTGTTATGGTACAATTTACGGTGAGTGCTGTCATTTGCTGCCAACTAGAGGAATAACTCCAGATGCATTAAGGGAAGTTGTGTTAAAAAAGCGATTGCCTGAAACAGTGGCGTAGCGTGGGGGGTGCAGGGGGGGCCGGCCGCACCGGGCGCAACATCTGGGGTTAGGGCAAATCCACAGGTTAGGGGGCGCAAATCCACGGGTTAGGGGGTGCAAATTACTTGCCTTGCCCCGGGTGCTGACAACCCACGAAACGCCACTGGCCTGAAATGACCAAACTAACTTGGTAAGGTTTAAAGTGGAAGGGCTGGTATCTAATCCTTTGCACAAGAGAGCTTGAAAAGACAGCCCCGCAAGAATATCCTGGACCTAGAGACCAGCTCCAAGGGGCAGTGTTGTTGTGCACCTAACTGAGGCCCACGGCCAGTCCCTGCTCCCTGCCTCCTTGCTCCTGCCCTCACTGTGCAAGTGAGCAGAAAGAAGCAAAGAGAAGGATAAGCAATACCTTGTCCTCTCTCTAAGTGCCAGCTTGGGTCCAGAGGGCAAGGTAACTGAGTGGGCAGTTGCAACAGTGCCAAAGAAGACCCTTTGGGAAGGGTACCCCATGAAGAGTATCTTAACCCAGAACCCCCTCCTCCCCAAAACACCTGGGACTGACAGAAGCAGCAAAGAGATGAGATGGAGAACAGTGGCTCGTCAGTTTGCAAAGTGGTGTGAATGCATCTTCTGTTTTCTTGTTCTTATCTACATTTTGATATTTTCATATACAGTGGTGGCTGTATTTTGAGATGGTGTGTATGTTTGTGTGTATATAATCTTAACCCCACTTTCCCAAACAACCATGAGCCCTATTCAGGCATTAAAGGTAGAGCCATTGCGTGAGTGGGAATGCGCTGAGAGTATTGGAAGCACCTCCCAAGTTGCGAGAAATGCTGAGATCGGATCAGTGGGAATGTGCAGCCGTAGTAGTGGACGGCAGGGAATTCCAGCGATTGACAGTAACAGATGAGTTTGCACAAAAGAAAATGGAGGAACTGAGAAAAGGTAGAGGGGAAGAGGAAGGTTTCAAGGAGAAAGGTGGATTGTTGTACAGGAGAGGGGTGCTGTATGTAGCTGCAGGTGAATTAAGAGGTAAAGTGTTGAGGCAACATCATGATAACCCGACTGCAGGACATTTTGGTAGAGAAAAGACCCTGTATCAGATCACACGGCAGTTCTGGTGGCCAAAGTTGAGGGAGGAGGTAACGCAATATGTAAGAGGTAAGCCAAGCCCACTCACTAGCCCTGCCCCCTTGTGTCTGCACAAGTGTGTGGAGGAAGGGCACTGTTGTGCATGCAGTTGTATACACACAGGCTCCCACCCTGAAGATGTTTGTGCCATACATGTGGATGCCAGGGGGATTGAGCTCAGCAGGGTGCCACTTCTGTGCTACTCTCGACTCTGAATGTAATGGCTGAATAGGGCTGCTGTCTCCCAAACTGGCTCACTTGGATAACAATAATTTAAAAACAAGACCGACCATGCCCCTTACAAACTACAAAGACACAATGCACAAGAGAAGAGGAACGGAGGGGGGAAATGCAGAGGAGGGAGAGTGGTTTGACACTGCTAGGACAAAGAAGGAAGTAAGTTGTAAATAGGCATTGATAGCCAGTTTGGGCCAGTTTGATCTTTCCTTGCTGGTGAACATGCGTGGATGGAGTAGATGGAGTAGCTGCAAATTACCTAGCATCTCCTGTTCTTCTGGTTGGTGTCAGAGCCCAGGCTCTGTTTCCCCACACATTTGTGATCTGAGGGCATAAGTTAGTCATTTAGATGTGCTGGTGAATCATATTAGTGTGTTCTGCATGTCATGTCAACATTTTTACAGAGGCATGCAAATGGTACCTTCGGCGTTTTTTCTTTTTCTGGAAAACAGCATGTGGCATTTGTGTATTATTAACCAGGAAATAAATAAGTCAGTAAAAACAGGCTATTGGAAATTGCTTAGATATCCTGATAGTCACTACAGGGCACACCCAGACAGCTATGGAGAATGGATGCCTTGAGCCCCATGTAGGTGATCTGTTCTGATTATTTCTGAAACTTGAAAAATTGTGACTCACAAACATTTCCAACGTGTAAAGATACCAAAGCAGCACAAGCCCAGCAGATAAAAACCCAAGGTAAAGTTCCAGGTAGGCACACATTAGTAAAAATCAGAATTTAGCTCAGTAATTTGATGAAGGAGGGTCCACCTTAATGGTTAAAGTGATGCTCCTATGCTTAAAACCCACCTTCTTGAAGAAGTTAATGGTGGTTTTCAATCTTGGTTGTAGACCTCTGTTATCACTTATATGACTAAACAGACGATCAATTCAGAAGCAGTGCACTTGAATGAAGGGGATGGACAAATAAGCAATGAATGATGGCAACAGGAAAATCAAACTCCACTCCTGTTATTCTGTTTTAATGGCTAATACCAACAGGGACGGGACCAGCAAAAAGAGGTTAATGAATTGCAAAGATCCTTTAGAAAGTGATTGACTGGTATTGAAGCTCAGTCAAATCAGTCATAAATATTTACTATTATTAGCAACAGTAGGTTGCCTATTATTTCCAATTGATTTTAAAGCTGTCGGAAATCTACCACCGCAACTATTAGCCAGTGATGTTGGGTTGTTTTTTTTTAATCAATATTTTCTAGAAAGAAACAGTTCTGCAGCATGTAAAACGTCTTAAATCCTGTTAAAATCACTTTCCCCACCCCTCCACAAACACTTTGCAAATGATGAAAACACAGGATGTTAAGGCTTCCAATGCCATTCAGAATAACCATTCTAGTGTTCTCATTTATCTGCTGTATTTACTATAACAACTATGAGTTTTACCATTTTGTGGTGCTCTTTATTAAGGCATCAATGAGCCTCAAAGCCAGAGTTGCGTTATTTATTTTACCATGTGAATGACCCATACTGGGCACTTAATAAGTTTTATTTGCAGAAGCTGCATATGGGATGAAGCTTTTCAAGGGTTAATACAACAATGTTCTTACTATTTGTGAACAATGGACTAAGATTTCTCTTGTTATCTCTTTTATAACATGGGAATTGGTAGAGCATTCACCATCCCCTCCTTTCACAGTTTTCTTCTATATTTGAAAAATAGGTCTTCAGAAAGGTAGGTTACCTTTCAGAAAGGTAGGCTTTTTGTTAAACCTTTTAAAAGAACAATTATTTATTTCAAAGGAACATAACAAAAGGGATTTTTTTTTTTTAAAAAGAGAGATAACAACAAAGAGTTAACATTTCCCTGGGCAGACAAGTTTCCAATTCAATTAGTTTTAATGAACCTTCTGCTCACTGGTTACTGAACTAGAAAGAACAGCAATAAATGCCCAGAGGAAAGAGAGAGAGAGAGAGAGAGAGAGAGAGGGAGAGAGAGAGAGAGAGGATATTAAGAGGGTTAGTATATAGTATATAAATTTCTAAGTTGACTAAAAGCTTAGCTGTGATATAGGTCTTTTTTCAAAAGAAGAAACAAAAAGAACAATTGGAATCTAAATGTCCTCTCTCCCTGCCTAGTAAGTAATTGCCCCTATTTCTGCTTCTGCACTTTTAGATTTTAGTCCAGTTTTGCAACTGTACAGTACTGTGCTGGATAAATGAACGTATTTTAAGAAAGCAGCTAAGGCTGCAAGCAGATACCCATTTACTTGGGAGATGGGGTGGGGGAGAAATTTGATCCCAGTTTGCATTTAAAGGCGAACCTATCAAACCCAACTGGGATAGCTCAGTTGGTGGAGCTTGAGATTCTTTATCGCAGGGTTGTGGGTTCAAGTCCGACCCTGAGCAAAAAGATTCCTGCATTGCAGGGAGTTGGACTAGATGATTCTCATGGTCCCTTCCAACTCTGCAATTCAGTGGCTGTATTCTGAAACGAGATAGGAACCAAGTAGCAGCCACCCTTCGTACTTTTTAGAATTTTGCAATGCGCTTTTCCGTCCAAGTCATGTGCACAAAAAAGGGCAATAGGTGCACTGCATAGTAGTGAAAATAACGGGCAAAAATGCGGGGGGAACATTTCTTTTTAGAAATGTGTGTAATGGGCAGAATTGCCTACAAAAGTGGTTCTCTTAGGAGAAATGCGCATTGAAATGCTGATGAATTTTCACGAGGACTTAAAAACAACAACTCACAACTGGAAATGTGGAGAACTGAAGAGTGGAAAAATGAGAAACCAAAATGAAATGTTTGCCCATCCCTACTTGAGGAGGGGATTGGACTCGGTGATTTTCTGGGTCCCTTCCAGCCCTACAATTCTGAGCCTATATGAATTAAATGTGATTTACATCTGAGCAAACATGTGTAGGATTGCCCTTTTAAGTAGCAATGCTGAACCCTTCGAACAGTGTTAGGAAAATGTGTAAATATAACAGCAGGATACATTGAGTTATTATTTTTTCTTTCATTCCATCTACACATCTCATTTAAGCAAATGCTTTGGTAGAAAAGTTTATATAGAAGTGAGTTGCCATCTTAAATACATAGGTCTGATAAAAGGGTATGGGGGGTCTTAATTGATTACGTTAAACTCAAAGTCTACTATTAAACTGCCTTTAGATCTGCCAGTTGCACCTGTAATACTTCAAGGCACATCCTGGTATGATTGTGGCATCTGAATGTACCCTTGAACTCAACTTTATCTCGGCTGGGTGACATTTGGGTTTAGCAGATATCCATTCCATCTCTCAAGCTGCTCCATAACATTCTCCATAAGTTTGCTCCATAACAGAAGTTATTTGGGCGGTCCAGAAAGCAATAGATAAAATTTAAAAACCTATTAAAATGCAGCAAACAACAATAAAAACTATAACAAACACTTAAAAAACAAACCCCAACCTGAAACACAATTAAAAGGCAACTCAAAACCAAGAGGCCCCACTATGAAATATGCATTGTGTAAGCAGGAAGCGGGCACCAGAAAGACTACAAAGATGGCACAAGGCAAATCTCTCTCTGACAAGGCTGGTCCACAACTGGGGTACCACTACCACAAAGGCCCTCTCCCTAGCGGTTCCCAGCTTTAAATCATTTGACAATTTAGGGTCTTGGAAGAGGATCTTGAGTTTTTCATATTGGTACATACTGTTCCACGTTAAGTATTCATCCATTTGTGGCTACTGGGTATAAGAGAGTGATTGGCAACATGCCACATCAGCAAAATTGAAGGATCATCCCTCAATCAGAATCTTGTGACTTGTGAAACAGTAATATTATTTTAATTTTATTCATAGAAATTCACTGATGATTAAAAAAAAAATATTAAGATGGCAATTAATTTTTTCCTAGTTCTTAAAACCGTAGTCATTCTGACTTTCTCTTAAAGTAAGAAATATCCAAGGTCAATATTCTTTTTGGGGTGTGGGTTATAAAATGCAATAATATCCATACATGTTAATAACACTGCCTGCTGTGTATGCTACTTTTTTTAACCTTCATTCATTTAGAATCTCAAAATGGATTTTCAGTTAATCAGATTTCTCATTTTACACACACACAAATATGTGCAACAAACTGAAATGAAGAATGTTTCATAGCCATATATAGTTCATAGTTTAAGAACAATTTTAAGCTGCCTATGATAAACACAGGCGAATATTAATCTATTTTTTCCATTGGATGAAAGCAAGATCAATATCTCCAATTGGCATTTCCTCTTTTTTTGAGAATTAAGTGCTTCCCGCCTCCCCAAGTAATTTTTAAAACTTATGCACTGTTGCTCCTTAGATTCTGACATGCGGCACTGTAAATAAAAAGTGTTCCTATGCCTTGATCTAGGTGCTAGAACCAGTATCTTTTTCAGCAGTGTCTGTTGGGTGTTTTAAATGTTCAGTCTTTTCTGAGCTTCTGTTATAGCGTTGCAACGAAACCATCGGACAACAATCCATGTAATATATTTTATAGATCTCCCTTTATGTGGAAAACGATTCTGAGGCAGTGTCCTTTGGAAACACAAAATATTATTGTTTATCGAAACTGGACAGAGCCCAACAGGCTTAAATTATCAGCATCATTGCAACCGCATTTCATTTTTTGCATCAAATGCTGTGATAGCTGGACTGTGTTTTGTGTGTGGCTCCTTAGCAGCGCAGCTAAAGAACTGACAAGTGAGTATGTGACAGCCGAACTACAGCTTAGACCAATGGAACTACAAAAGGGAAAGAACACACATGCAGTTTTTCCCTCCCCCCCCCCCATGTCAAGTTGACTTGTTTACAGTTCTCTATACAGAGCCAAGTCATTTTACCACAAAAATATGGCGTGAACTATGTGCAACTGATACACTTGGTGCTTGCTTATTCGTTTTAAATAACAGAAAGCTTCAGCACTCTGTATGCCTGGACTCACGGACAGGTGATGCTTAATAAGAAACACATCCCAAGCATGTTAAGTTCGTTAAATCCCGATAAATTGCAATAAAGGATTCTGGGAAGGTGGACCTGGATGGCAAAGTAACTCATGACTCCCACTTTCCTAAACAGCAACTAAAATTCTAGAACTTGCCTTTGAGATATTGCAAGAACTTTGTCAAGTAGCACACGAGAAAATAGAGCCCACAGCCATATAGTAAGCAAAAAAATTCTGTTTGAGTATTGACATGACAGTTTTTGAAAGTTCAAGCAGAAAACCAATTATAATGAGCACTGCAAAGCCCGGAGCCCTGCTGTTCAATAAATAAAAAGTACAACAAACTGTTTTCCAAAAAGGTTCTAGAGAGTTTTCTCCTTGTCCCACTACTTACAATATGATTACATAAATAGTCTCTGTTTGCTGTTGAATTGCCAGGCAGCTGTATTAAAGTACAAATCAAATCAAGTTAGGATTAGAAAGTAAAAGAGCATGGTTTAAAGTAATCTATCCCTCAGGAACTGTGCTCAGATTCATCAAACAGAGCTTAAAGTACAGTATATCTTATACCCTTGTGTTTCTATGCTGCACTGCTGTAAAACCAGTTATTATTTTTGATATCCAGAGAATGTAGCTTGTAGCTTTAGGAGGCTCACTTGCTTATTTAAAAAGTGCTATAAACCTTACCTGTCACTTACTATTATTTCTTTTGGTTAAGACTCACGAAAATGACATCAGGACGTCACACAAAAATACCTTTTTTAAAAAAAAAAACCCTGACCATCCCATATTTGGCTGTCTAGAATTATTTTGAGCATTTTCAGTAGCTAAATAGGGGCGGGGGGGGGGGAGAGGTTTAGGAAGCTATGCAGTTCTGTCTCTTAAAAAAAAAGGAGAGTTGTCTTCCAAAAAACAATGCCTTCTTCCTGTATTTGGTATACCTTCTGTGGCACAAAGCTTAGCAGTCGTGCCCTGGGAACCTTTCTATAAAAATGTATAATTTGGTTCTCATCGAAGAGGGAGCCAGTTTAAACTACCATGCTGTCACACCTTTTGTGCTGCTCCTGCACCTTATGTGCGGTAAAATCCTCCTTCCTGCCTCTCAAGGTGATGCAGATGATCAAACTAACCCAAATGCTCCTCGGCACAGTTTTTTATTTATTATTATTTATTAAATGTTTTAATCACTTTATTTTTAAAAAAAGGAAAAAAAGGTGGACTTAAACTGTTTTACAGATAATAAACCATATACAGTCATCAATATTCGACAGTCTAAAGCAAACTTTTTCAGCTGACTTCAGCAAACTTTTTCAGCAGGGGGCCTGTCCACTGTCCCTCAGACCTTGTGGGGGGCTGGACTATATTTTGGAAAAAAAAAAATGAACAAATTCCTATGCCCCACAAATAACCCAGAGAGGCATTTTAAATAAAAGGACACATTCTACTCATGCGAGAACACCAGGCAGGTCCCACAAATAACCCAGAGATGCATTTTAAATAAAAGGACACATTCTACTCGTGTAAAAACACGCTCATTCCCGGACCGTCCGTGGGCCGGATTTAGAAGGCAATTAGGCTGAATCTGGCTGCTGGGCCTTAGTTTGCCTAGCCACAGTCTAAGGTTATGGAACTACAAAGGGCTTCCAGTGTAAATAAACATGGCATGAATGGCCAGAAATAACAGCTGGTTTGCACCCATATAGATATTTCCCTCTTCAGGAATGAGAAGTAGTACTGAGTTCAAACAGCAGTCATTCATGAGATAGATGTGAGATTCTATTCATTTCTTGGTGGAAGAAAAAATCAGCATGAATTTGGATGTAGAATAAGCACGAGTCCCTTGTTTACGTTGTGAGTTCTGGCTGTGGTCTCCACTGTTCTTCTGCGGGCATTTCTAGTACAGACAAAAAACTAAGCAAAACTTTATATGGCGATGCAAGTAAACATGCCCATATTTCATGCCCCATATCAGGTATGTCATTATAAAGGTTATATGAGAGACGTGCTAAAAAATGCAATGGTACCCGGTAGCCTATGTTGGGTCACAGGGATGTTGAATGATTCAGAGAGATGTTTATTGATGAAGAATTTGGAGATCCTAAATCTTAATCCCAATCTAATCCTCCAAACCCCTTGTTGTGTGTTCTGTTGAAAATAGCTTCCTATTTTAAAAAACTAATTACTTTGTCTAGTACAAAGGATTGTCAGAATTACTTGCTGTTCATGCATTACTCTGAAAACCTAAGACATGTTGCCCATTGTAATGGCTGTTCAAGTTGCTTTGTGAACTCTTCAAGTGAATACTATCAAACTTTATATAATGTGAGCGAATGTAGTGTGGTCTCCAGAACTTGTCAACTATCATCTCAGTGAAATGGTTTGTATCCCATGCTGTTGCAAAGTCAATTAAGTGGGTGTTGATCTGGGGAAATGTGACCTAGACCTTAATATTCATTAAGGGTTTGCCCAGGCCCCAAGACTCACCTCCTGTCTATATATTTTTAAAAACCCTGATCTGTTTTTGAGTTACTCTGTGTTTTCTCTACTTTGATCTGTGATTCGGGTTCTGAGCTGCTCTGTATCAAACAGAAGTTCTGTGTTTCCCCTTCACCATAATGGGGAATCTAAAAATGCCTATAACATCTCCCCCTTTTTGTACAGGAGCTATTGCAGACTGGATTAAGGCTGCCAAATCGCAGACAAATAGTTCCAGGGGAATCACTTTCCTCCATAATCCATATGCATATTTTTAAGTGGGGAGTAAGGGTTTGTCTCCTGATTTATTTTTTTGGCGGCCTTAAAATAATTAATAGATGGTTGAGTGGTGTGCATAATTACTGATATGGTTTTAAAAACTTTACTACTTTACACTGGCCTTTCTGCTGCAAGTCCTTTCAACATGTGGCTGTCTTGAATGCTGCTTGCAGAATTCTGAAGGGCTCAGGTTTTTGTTTTTGTTTTGTTAAAGCGAAGCTTTAATGCGGGATTAAAAAAACCCACCTTAAATGAAGGTTACCTTTACTCATTGGGAAAGATGGAGGGCACAAGGAGAAGGGGACGGCAGAGGACGAGATGGTTGGACAGTGTTCTTGAAGCCACCAGCATGAGTTTGACCAAACTGCGGGAGGCAGTGGAAGACAGGAGTGCCTGGCGTGCTCTGGTCCATGGGGTCACGAAGAGTCGGACACGACTAAACGACTAAACAACAACAACCTTTAATTAAGCCTCTGCTGCTGTGTTTAAGCAAAAATCAACACTCTCCAATGCATGTTGGACAGCCTCACTCCTTACAAAGTTTATGGACCCAGAGTAAGGTAGAGATATAGGAAAACACAGAATTTATAAGGTACAGCAACAAGAGAGCAAGAGAGTGACAGAGGAGCATGAGGTGGTGTGGGACCTCTGCCTGATCTGATGTTATGACATTGGCTTGGGAGAGGAAGGAAAACACCCTATTCATCCTGGCGCATCTCATTATTCAGCCTGCATACAGAGTGTATGTACATCCCTAATATTTATACTATGTTCATAGTTAGGGATAGCTGTAGTAAAATCTGGATGATGAATCTTGCTCGAATTTAAAGTGTCTTGACTTTTCCGCTTATCCTTTTAAGCTATTCCCCTTCCAGTTGCATTCTGAGCCATACACCATTGTACCTATTGAGAGGAATGTCATCAGCTATCATTGTTTAATTACACCAGTGGCAATAATGGAGTAAAATTACCCATTTATTCTTTCCCCCACCCCCATATGCATTGGTATTTTTTTGGGGGGGGGGTGTCATCTTTTTCAATACGCAATATGTTGTGTTTGGAAAGCTCTTAATTTATGAAATTCTTTTTAATGACATATTGATTTTTATCAGCCACACCAAACTAAAGGCAAATGTACCATGCTGCCATTATTAAAGAAAAACACCCCTCAATAAATTAGAGGTAAACGAAGATAAATGATTTTAAGTGCTCAGTTTGTAGAGTAAATTGAACCCATACATCACGGGCTTTCATTATTTTATATTTTAAATACAGCCAGGTGTATGGGAGTTGATTGACCAGTAATGTAGAATTAGCTATATTGGCCATAACACTGTTTGTGAGAGGTGGGGAAGAGAAAAAGGATATTGTCCTTTTAATGTAAATACCAAGAGCCTAATTTCCATAGGATTTCCCCCCCCCCCAATATTTCTTTTGAATCGGCTTGCTAATCAGAGAACTCTAGCATGGATTATACTGTCTCCTGGGCAGCCCCCCGCCCTGATCCTGCATGGAGAAATGAAGGGCTCTGTGTTAATTTTAAACCTCCCTTTGATTGGGTGAACCTGTCTCCGTTTTCTGTGACACGGTTGCCACAGGTCATTGCCTGGTGCAGTGTACCATGAAACAAACAAATAGAAAAAGGCACCTTCTGGCACTTTAAGTTCCACTGCCATCTGACTACAGCCCCAGTGGTTCAGAATGATGAAAAACAGAGCAGAGCCTTGGACCAAAAAAAGAAGAGGGGGGGGGACTGGAGGGGGGGAGCTGCTTCTGGTTAGAGTGGGAAAAATGTGTGTGATGATCACATGAGCTGGGAAGGGCAGGATAGACAGCTGAAGTCATCTCAAAACTCAAGAGAAAAGCAGCCGACAAGAGGTCACAATTATATTCTGGTATCGCCCTCCCTTTCAGAGAGATCTGATATATTCAGTTTGTTCTTGTATGGTGCTTAGGGAAGTTCTAATTAAGGGAAGAAAGAATTTTGACACATGTGAAGCAGAGATCAATATTTAGCACTATAATCAGCAATTCCTGATGGTTTGACAGTGTCACTATACACATTGTAACTATCCATTATTCTCTGAGAAGGGAGCCAGGCGAAGGCTAACAGGCTTACTGCAAGCTATCATGAATCACATAAAGCAGTGCCTCATTCACTTCTATTTGCCTTTCTTTTCATCTTCATTCATCCTTATAGAGGAGGTTTGCGCTGGCTGCCACCGGCCCCCGAAAACCACCATGTTTCTGAACTGCCGCACGGCCACCGATTAAATGTCTGCTTTTATGAAGCACAATTGCCTGCTTCCGAACAAGAATATTAATATTTTCTTTGCTTATGTGTGCGCTGTATTGTAAAAATGGAGGTGGAATTCCTTGCTGCTGGGAAAATACATTGCAACTCATTTGCTTTGTTAATGTTCTGTTGGAGGGAAATAGGAAAAGAAAATGCAACAGCACCGTATTGCATCATACCAAAAATGATGCTTTATGCAGGTGATGAAGTGTGTTCTTCTGTGTTAATGACTAAGTAAAATTGGCACAAAGATCCTGAAGGAAGAAGTGTGTGTGTGTGGGGGGGGGGGGTCTTTTTGTAGGTGCATATTCATTATTACTACCCACTTTGGACACCTAATCCTGAAAGTTGGGATACAAATTTCAGTTAACATAAACAACAACAATGAAGCACCGATCAAGGCTTAAGGACCAGATGTGTGAAGTATAAGCACTTTTATTTACTATAGAAACTTCATTGTGGAAAAATTGATGTTGGATGAAGAGCAACAAATATTGCAACTTGGGGAGACGATTCTAGAGGGAGGGGGGGGGAATGGTCTCAAGTCCTGAACTGAGTGGGAGTCACAATAGTTGTATCTTTTCCTACTGATTTCGGTGGTTTGTGTCCTGTGTAAAATATGCCCAAGGTAATTGGGAGACAGGACTGTGACACATGCCCCAATACTTGAGGGTGGTTTTTTTTAAAAACTGCTTCCAAACTGGATATATTTGTATTTGCACAGGACAAAAGTCTTCACACCAAGACTCCCTGGGTAGCTCAGCTGGTAGAGCATGAGACTCATAATCTCAGGGTCATAGGTTTGAGCCCAATTTTGGGGAAAAGATTCCTGCATTGCAGGGGGCTGGACTAGACGGCCCTTGTGGTCCCTTGCAACTCTATGATTCTATTTAGCAGATTCAGCTTACTAGCAAGAACTTTATCTCCAAAACTGCTGTCACTGAGATGCAAGAGCCTCTTAGATGTCCCATCATGAATACAAGCTGTTGGTGTAAACCAGGCATCCCCAACCTGTGCAGATGTTTTGGCCTACAACTCCCATGATCCCTAGGTAACAGGACCAGTGGTCAGGGATGATGGGAATTGTAGTCCAAAAAATCTGGAGGGCCGAAGGTTGGGGATGCCTGGTGTAAACTTTCTCCCCCCTGCCTGACACTGAACTTCTTGCTTGTGAGTTCCTTGCTCTTGCTCACTGATGCTGGCCACTACTTTTTCCTTCCAGGATTGACACAGAATTGTGGTACCTCATAGCCCTTGTACACAACTATGCTGCAGCAGGGCTGTGCTGTTGAGCACATGCACCAGGTGGCCTCCATCGCCGATGAAAATGTCTGCAGAGGCAGAAGCCTTTGCATGTAGATTTTTACAGTATCAGGAGCCCTGATTGCAGCCACCCACATTATATATATATATATATATATATATATATATATATATATATATATATACACGCGCATGCCAGAGCAGAGGATGGGGAGGCCATATGATCTTGGGGTGGGGCAGAGGTCACCCATGAAAGGGGCTGCTGTCGTAGCATTGTTCTTGACCGTTCTGGAAAGAAAAACAATGGCAGCTGGCAGTAATGAAGAGCTGAGAGGTGCAGTATTGGGGAGCTGAGACATGCACCTCTGTTGCATGCAAAGCCAGCTTTCTCTTCTAGCATTGGCTAACTCCTTAATCATGGTACTTTGATAGCAAAGTAATCAGGTCCATAATAAACATGTGTTAGCTCCAGGTTCTGTAGGGACCTCCTCCCTTAGTCAGTCTACCTCAGTCATCCCCAAACTCGGCCCTCCAGTTGTTTTGGGACTACAATTCCCATCATCCCTGACCCCTGGTCCTGTTAGCTAGGGATGATGGGAGCTGTAGTCCCAAAACAGCTGGAGGGCCGAGTCTGGGGATGCCTGGCCTAGCACCTCACTGCAGCATGTCCAGGGAGCTCTTTTCCAAGGGTACTTTGCTGCGGTGTGTGTCCTCTGACAGATGCGCAACCAGGCCTGTCCTTTACATAAGTCCTGCCACTACATACTCATAAACTAGCATTTTCACTGAGCTGGAAGCCCTTAGCTTAAATCTGCATTTGGCTATGAAGCCACGCGATGGCCTTGAGTAAGCTCTTGGCTTTTGTCTAAAGCAGTGTTTCCCAAACTTGAGTCTCCAGCTGTTTTTGGACTACAATTCTCATCATCCCTGACCACTGGTCCTGCTACCTCAGGATGATGGGAATTGTAGTCCAAAAACAGCTGGAGACCCGAGTTTGGGAAACACTGTTCTCAAGCTAGCCATCTCCTCCCAGCAATATGGGAGGAAAAGCAGTTACAGTGGTACCTCGGGTTACATACGTTTCAGGTTACATACGCTTCAGGTTACAGACTTTGCTAACCCAGAAATAGTGCTTCAGGTTAAGAACTTTGCTTCAGGATGAGAACAGAAATCGTGCTCCGGCGGCGCGGCAGCAGCAGGAGGCCCCATTAGCTAAAGTGGTGCTTCAGGTTAAGAACAGTTTCAGGTTAAGAATGGACCTCTGGAACGAATTAAGTACTTAACCTGAGGTACCACTGTACTACATTATTGGGGCATTTGTGACAAACAGCTCTCTGGCAAGGTTGCATGTGTTGCTTTTGATTTTGCTTGCAAGTTCTTATTGTAAAAATGAAAAATAAAGGGCAGCATCAAACCAATGTGTCCCGTGGGGCAGTTCCTGTTCTACAAGTGGAAATCCTTGCACTACCAGAAGGCTTACTAAGCACTATGCTGGATGCAAGTAAAGTCTTTTAAAACACCAATATGGGGATAATAATATTGGCCTTTTTTTTGTGAGAACCACTGAGATAAAATACATAAAGCACCTGAGAGAAGTTTGTTTACCAGAGTATTTCTGGACTGATTTTTCCCCTCCCTGGACTGATTTTAAACCCTAACAAGACCCTTTAAGTGGTTTATAATGCTTGGTCAATCAATTAAGGCAAGTTAAAACATTACAAAGAGGGCTAAAACATAGATGGAGAACCAAAGAGCAGAAAAATTAAAATGTCATTGTCGTAATTAAATACCATTGAAAGCCAGACAAAACAGAAACTTTTTTTAAAACTGCCTACTTAAAAACCATCTGGGGCAGAGCTAGTCCGACTTTTTCCAGAAGGGAATTCTGCATCCAGGATACTGCCACGTTGAAGGTTCCCACCAAACAAACCTATTTAAGTGATGGGATAAAAAGCAGGGTCTCTGAAGAAGGTTGCCTTTCTGATCGCCTAATCTCAAACATGGCATTATGTTGTTGCCATTTTACGCTACAGAATACCCGCTAGCAGATTGCCAGCAATTTCTAGTCAAGATGAAATTCCTCCTTTCCCTACCTGGTTATAAAAAAACCTAGCCTGTTATTTTATCTAGATTTTGTCTTACATAGGATGTTTTTGTCCTCTTTTTTAGGATGGGCAAAATGTGCCTTCCACTTAATTGTTGACGTCATTTGTGGTAGTGCACCATCCCCACGCTCCTATTAATGTAAATAATGTGCCTTGTATTAACACAGAGAAATCAGAACGGTTGGAAAAGGGTAACGATATAATCTGACTCAGTTTTAGTATAGAAGAACCGCATCTCAGACATTTTCCTCCCAACAGTCTCACATTTTGCCGGCTGCACTGTGGAGCTGGAGGTGGATGTGAAAAAGATCTGGCGTCCTGCAGCGCGGCTCTGTTGCTACCGCGAAGGTCCCTGTCCTGCGAGGTGCTGAGCTTGCTGGAGCACCCTCTCTGCCTTTTGATTTAAGCCAGGAATTGAGATCGCTCAGCACCTTGAAGGATTGAGCTGTAACCGAGATGCTGACACAGACTCAGATACTGACTATCCCAAGTACCACTAATTAAGGGCTGTCCAACTGTGCTTTCTGTTGAGCCGTTTGCTCTGGTGGGTGACAGGAAACAGCCTGGGATCTGTCTGCAGGATGACATAACAAAGGAGGGGGAGGGGAAGAGTCAGAGAGAACGGGCTGGTATAAAGAGATCTAAACTAGATTAAGCTTGCTCGATCTCGTGAATATGTAGCTTGAGATTTAAAAGCGTGACTTTATTTTTCTGCCGTTTTCGTTGTAATGTCTCGAGTTTTGGCTCTTCCGGTTGCATCAATAATCCAGTTGTGCAATAATCATCACACTATCAAATCCTATGCTCCAACCATCCCTATTTATTAGGGATAGTCCTTATTTTCTGTTTCCTAACACTTATACCTTTTTTTTTTTTACCTTTGGGGGAGGTTTCATCCAGAGTTGTTTAAGCTGCAATATTTTCAGCCTGCAGTCCTCCTCCTCCTCCCCATTTGCCTAGAAGTTAAAACCTTTATGGGGGTGGTTAATACCTGTCTATTTGTGCATGCTTGTAGTGTACTGCCTTTCATTCCAGAAGGTACAGCTGGTGAGCTTCACTGTGAACATGTTACAGGACAATTATGGTAGTGTTGCTTTTTTTTATCTTTATCCCAAAGAACAAACACCCTCTTTGTTTTTCAATCAATTTGGGACAGACTATTGTAGAGTAAATTAACACAACACACAGCATGTGGACAACAGCTTTCAGCCATGTGTAAAGGTAGAGAATGAGACTCAGTAGGAGGTGCTTGGCATGAGAATATGGGAAATACAAGTGGAACAGGAGTGTCTCTATTTTGATCTGTGAATTATGGGGAGGAAGTATGTAAATTCCTGAGAAATGTGGAAAGGCAGATAGTCAAAATGTGTGTGTGTGAGAGAGTGTGTAGCCTTGTTTTTAGAGTAGGACTTTGAGGAGGATCCTTATTTTTAGAGTGGGGATGTTACCATTTGTGTTAAGTTGTTGAGGGGTGCTGAAACATGAATGGTTCACTCACTTTTCAACTTCCTGAACTCAAACCGAACTTGGAGCAGGTTCACACATTTAAGTTGGAACCGACTGAAGCTGTCTTCTTAGCATGCACCATAGATATATTCTGGAATCTTAGCCGTTGTGGAAATTGCTGCAACTGATGTCTGTGAACTGCTGGTGGTTGTGTTATATTGCTCATGGGAATGGAAAGCCTCTGGAAGTGTGTTATATTGGCTCAGAGTTTTTCATTATGTTGAGTTGCCGACTTTTGGTTTCAGAAGTTCTTGTATCTGTGTAGGACCAGTGGTATAGCCAGGGTTTTTAGACTACATACAAGGTGTAGTATGGACATTCACCTGGATAGCTTTGAAAGGAGTTTAGACAAATTCATGAAATATATGTTTATCAATGGTTACTAGCCATTATTGATATGTTTATCAATGGTTACTAGCCATTATAGGGATGCGGGTGGCGCTGTGGGTAAAAGCCTCAGCGCCTAGGGCTTGCCGATCGAAAGGTCAGCGGTTCGAATCCCCGCGGCGGGGTGCGCTCCCGCTGCTCGGTCCCAGCGCCTGCCAACCTAGCAGTTCGAAAGCACCCCCGGGTGCAAGTAGATAAATAGGGACCGCTTCCCAGCGGGAAGGTAAACGGCGTTTCCATATGTGCTGCGCTGGCTCGCCAGAGCAGCGATGTCATGCTGGCCACGTGACCCGGAAATGTCTACGGACAGAGCTGGCCCCCCGGCCTCTTGAGTGAGATGGGCGCACAACCCTAGAGTCTGTCAAGACTGGCCCGTACGGGCAGGGGTACCTTTACCTTTACTAGCCATTATGTTGTGCACTACCTACAATATCAGAGGCAATAGGCATCTGACTACCAGTTGCTGGAGATCACAAGTCGGGAAAGTGCTTCCCAGAGGCCTTTTCTTGGCTGCTATGAGAACAAGGTGCTGGACCAGAAGGATTTTTGGTCTGATCCAGCAAGGCTCTTCTTGTGTTTTGATAGGACAGGGAACAGAGCCCAAGTCTCTAAGCAAAGTTAAGTAAAAAATAATAAATCTTCCTGTGTGATTTGGGGATCCTCCAGATTAGATTTTGGGATGTGCAGGGGTAGGCGATATATATATATATATATATATATATATATATATATATATATATATATAAAACACATTTTGTATGGTAATATTTGGGGAGAGACTATGACTGAGTGCCAGAGCACATGCTTTCAATGCAAAAGATCAGAGATTCTTTATCGATACAAAATTTTAAATTCTCTTCTGTTGCCTATGCACCATTCAGAACCTCTAACAACAATTAAAACCAATAGTGAACTATTTCCCCCATTAAAATGCAACATAATAGAAAGAGACAAACGGCAGCAGCTGAAACAGGCATTGGATAAAGCAAATGACTGCCCGAAGCAGGAAGGTTTTCCCTTATGGTCTTTCATTGTGTGGCAGAGGGCCAACTGAGCCTTTCTGAGGCAAGGAGTTCAA
Source organism: Podarcis muralis (assembly GCF_964188315.1). NCBI lineage: Eukaryota > Metazoa > Chordata > Lepidosauria > Squamata > Lacertidae > Podarcis > Podarcis muralis. Next base: position 104,300,673 of record NC_135655.1, on the reverse strand, counting down.
TTCAGGTGTGGCCACAGGGGAGGCCCTTCTCTAGTCCCCATGAACCAAGGCTCCACCATTATTAGGTTATAGAAAAAGGTATCTCCATCTGGATGCATGCAGCCTGGTTGCGGGGAGATGGTCCCTATGTTTTCCTGGCTCTAAACCATCTGTGGGAGGGTGTGTGTGTATAATGTCATCACCAACGTTTTGAGTGGTGTTCAGAAATAAATTGGTACCTAGTTCAGTACTTTCATGACAGACGTCATATAATCCTGTCCCCATGCACCCATCTTCATCCTGGGTCATCTCTGGCCCCTGTAGTTATGATCAGGGGCAGGTGATATGAAAGACCCCTGCCTGAAATCTTGGGAGCCACTACAACTCTGAGTACACCTGCTAGAAGGCAGTATTTTTATTTTTTACCCTGCTCAGTCTTGAGAGGTTCAGGTAGATCAATATCTATAAACACATTGGGAGGAATTCAACGTAGCGCTATGGCAATCATGCCATCAGCCAGGGCTTTTTTTTTGAGCTGGAACTCACTGGAACTCAGTTGCAGCACCTCTCAGGTAGGCACCATTGCCATTATAAGAGAACTAGGGAGGCGTTCATGGTGAGTTCCAGCACCTCTTTTCCTAAAAAAATTGCACTGCCGTCAGCACAATGATTTCAGCTTGCCAGTTGGAATGATACCCTATTTGCTCCCTCTGTGCCCTGTTCTGATGGTTCTTCCAACCCACCAGAGCCAATTTGGGTATGTGTGTGTGCATGCACGATTGCATCAGTGAAAGCCCATGCAAGGACTTTTGCTGGCAGGATTCATTAGTTGACTGTGTCCCATATAAAATGTCTCTCTTCCACTTTGGGGGGGAGAGAAGTGGCAAGAGGGGCTGGCACTCTAGACTCAAAGCCCAAATAAGCCCAGTGGCCAAAAAGGTTGACAAACCCTGTCCCACAGAGGAGGATAAAAAAACAACAACTATGGCCCTGTTTCGAAATCTGGCACCCAAAATCGAATTTAAGAGAGACGTAGGAAATGCATGAAGCTAGCCAAGCACTTGGCCATAACGCCTCCTGGTTGTTTCTCTGTGTGTCAAACACTGTCTAGCTCTCTGCAGCACCATCTTTCCTACAGCACTATTATTTAATTGTGAGCCAAAGATCAGAGGTCTTTAACTCTTTAACTGAATCCCAATGTCTGCCAAATTCAATAGCTGTCATTCCTTTAGAAAAAAGACAGTGTAATATGTGTGTTCTGATCTAATTTTGCAGAAGAGAGACACAATTTACATACAGTTTATTTAGTTAAGCCCCCAAAATCAATACCTTTGTCTGTAGCTCTTTTATTTAAAATATATCATGACATGGCAAACTGCTGTATAAACGAATGTTTCTAAACCACACACGTTGCTAATGTTTTCATATGGCATGCATTCCCTCCCCACCAAAAAAAAGTTTGAGCTGCAGAATTTAATAGAAGAGCCTAAATGTGTATTAATATTGGATTCTTAAAGAATGCTACGGGTTTTTTTCCTATTAAAAAAACAGTTCTAAAATTGTAAATATTGTTTTGAAAGGTCAGTTATTTACCCAGGACCTATTTACCAAATGGAGAACATATTTCAAGGAAAAGTAATACAGAAGGAGTCATGCTTAAGAGTTTTAAAAAGATAATTTTTTTAATAAAAAAAATGCCATTCAGTAAAAATGATAGCTGCCTTAGGCTACAGCCAAGCTAACAAAAACTTTTATTTCTGAAAACAGCCTGTTTTGGGTAGATCTCAAACTATTTCTCACACTGTGTAAGGAGGTTACATCAATTTTGTATAAGAAAGCACTCTAAAGAGAATTACTACAGCTTCTGCCATATCATGATTTGTTCCACAATGAATAAAGCTGCAATCCTTTCCATGCGTACCTGGGAGTAAGTCGCAGTGAATGCAGTGGCCCAGTTTACACACAACACCCAGCAAAGTTATGGTTTAAGCCTGAATGAGGGAATGTACAGAAACCATCGAGCTAAGCCAAGGTCTAGCTGCTATATCCGAACCTGGGCTTGTGGTTTGCCTCCCTCAAACAAAACACAAGTGGTTCGGATGTGATGCTAAGCCAAACCAAACCAGGGCTTAAGTTTCAGGTAAGTGTGGCCACAAAACTGCCGGTGAAGCTGCTGTTTTTGCTGTAAGTACCTATATGCAGGGCCGGCACAAGACATGTTGGCACCTGAGGCAGAGCCTAAAATGGCGCCTCCCCTCCCTTCCAGCCTGGAAAGAAGGGGATCAGGGAAGCTGTAGATCAGGAACAAGGGTGGCGTTGGGGAAGAAGGGAGTGGCTATATCAGCATCAAAGTCACCATAATGCACTTCTTTTTACTTGGTTCCTTGGTTCTTGTAGCAACATGGAAAATATATCCTATCACCACAGAATGTGTCATTAAAGCTCGGATTCTAAAAGTCAAAATATTTGGTGGCATGGAAGCTGATAATGCTTCTTAATGATTTAATTTGACAGTATTGCTAATAACTTTTGCAGTCTTCGTGAGCAGCTATAGATCTGTTTGTGGAGTGTGATTAAAATGTTGCGGGTTTTTTTTTGTTTTAAAAAGAGAGATTGTAGGGAGAGAAAAAAAATATCAGAATCATGTTTGCTCTGTAGCAATGTCAGGCCGTATCTGAGGTTCCATTTGCAGAATGGTCCATCCATGTCATCACGCCAACACCCCGAAAACCTCTCAGGATACTCACAGGGCACAAGCATGCATCACGACCTACAAGCCTCTTAAGTAAGGATTCCCAAATTCTCATCCACAGACCACCAGTAGCCCATAAGCTTCTTTCAGGTTGTCTTTGAAGAATGGGGGGAGCAGCAGGTGTGAAAGGTGAGCTCAGCAGCTGCTCTGTCATTCTGGAGAACCCGGCAGTCCATCTGGAAAGTGAACTGGAAGACTAGTGCATTACAATTATTACAATAGGCACAGAAATAATTAAGTGGAACCCCAAGTGGACTGGTGGGGGGGAGGCAAGGTTTGGGAACCAATGCTCTGAGTGTTGTTCTTGTATTCAGGATTGGGGCAGTTTGGGGGTGGAACTAGAAAGTTGTATGTTGCCAATTATTTAACATTCCATTTCGATACCATGCTATCAGTGTTTAGAGTACTCCCAGAGTGGCACCTGCAACGTATTGCAGACCCTCCAAGTGTCCCTGTTTTCCAGACACAGCCCTGAATTTACAAAAGCTGTTCCAGTTTCTGATTTGATCCCAGAGTGTCCCGCTTTTCCTTAGAACGTCTCTATTTTCATTGGAGAAATGTTGGCGGGTATGGAGTTCTGCGACCCCCAAGCCAAGGAGATAAGTAACTATACAACCTTTAGAAAACATCTGAAGGCAACCCTTTATAGGGATGTGTTTTAAAAAATGTTTAATGGGTGGTGTATAAATAATGTTGTTGTTGTTGTTGAATAGGATGTCCCTATTTTCATTGGAGAAATGTTGGAGGGTATGCACATTGTAAACAATAAAACAAACAAATAAGACAATAAATGCAACTTGACAGTGCAAAACGTGGGGGTAAACTTTATTGAAAAGAATGGAACTTATTTCTGTGTTAGCCCTGTATAGGATTGAACTGGCAGGGTCAAGGTTTAAAATAATTCACATTTATACAGATTCGTCATTGGTTTTGATAATGCCTCTCCACTCTGTCTTACGTTGGGGCTGCTACTTCCCCCATAGCCCTAAACTTACAAACAAACCTCTGTTGTCTTGACTGATACCAGGCCTGCCACTCCTGCAATAGGCCCCCTTTGTGTGCAGAGGTTGCCAGTCACAATGAATACAGTTAAATTGAATTCCCTCCCCCTTCTGATCTAAACCATATATCTCTCCAGAGGAGAGAGCCTAATGCATTACTACAATCCATTCTAGAGCTGCGGCAGAGAATTGCTCTTATTTTGTGATCTTTCGGGTCTTTATAAGACATAATTGTGATATGATTTGTTCCCATACACACATCACTTTGCAGGAAATGTCTTTTGTACTGAAATAGGACATGAGGGATACCCCAAGAAAGCAGGCCTAGATCTCCACATTTTGACAGTTTAGCCCAGTAAATTCTCATCTGCATATCTCCTTGCTTTAATTTTGGTCAGCACAGCTTGGGTTCACAAAGGAACTGCTTTAGCTCTATATATTATTGTTATTGTTATTGTTGTTGTTGTTAACACACACACACACACACACACACACACACACACACCCACCACTCTTCATCAATTACAAAATAAAACACAAGTAAATAATTAAACCAAAACAACAAAACAATAACCCCCCCCGTCTAGTTCGGTTTACGTGGTGTGAACATGGTACTTCCAAATACTGTTTGTCCATCTACGTGCTTTGAGCATTAAATAAATTTGTCAGGTGGCTCTTTCAATGCTATAACCTTCAGAATTACAAAACTGTTCATTGCTTCACATGCAGCATTCCCCTTACAGATGTGCGTACTACACCAACTGCAAAACTTGAGGACTGGAAACTTGCCCTTTTAAATGAAAGCGGAGATTCCCAGGAAGCTGAATTCTGCCCTCAGTACTCACATTCAGCCTATAGTCTGAATTTTTATTTTCTCTCTGGCTGTTGTGCAAACATTTCATCTGAAGCTTTCTCTTTCTTTCTTTCTTTCTTTCTTTCTTTCTTTCTTTCTTTCTTTCTTTCTTTCTTTCTTTCCTTCCTTCCTTCCTTCCTTCCTTCCTTCCTTCCTTCCCTGTTTGACTGACTTCATGCCCTCGTCCTCTGAAACCTTAAACAGTAAACTCAGTGACTGCTCTGAAATGTTTAGTGAGGGCAGAGCTGTTCACCAGTGTAGATGCCTTTTTATTACTGCTGATTTTACCTGACAAGTCACTCACAGAGTTCCAAGAGAGGCAGTCACTCCTAAAGAACTTCAGCTGATTCCTCCCTCGCCCCCCCCGCCCTTGTTTCTCAATTGAAAATGCCAGCTTATTACAAGGCCTCAAGTATTTATCATTTTATTTTCCTTAGCTAGGTCATCCCAGACCCTCTTAAGCATCCTCTGTAGCCCTTTAACAGGCAGCATAAGAGAATGACAACAGCCCACGGTGTTAATTAAATACATGGAAATTTATGTATAAATTTATGTATAAATACATGCCTTTTGCAAAATGAATTTATGGCTACTCTGTGGTGCCTTGGCTAGCCTTTCCTTATATGCAGGGCTGTAGTTCGCTTGCTTTATTGGATGCTTCAGTTCATTTCCCTTGAGCTTTCCCTCGTTTAATTGCTGAATTAGCTCATGTGGGAGCAATGAATGCATCATGCGGGTTGTTTTTTTTTTTTAAATCTCATCCTTTCTAACTCCTAGAAATGAGATGTATTGTGAAATAATTCCAGACATTTCATATGTCGTGCTTATTTTTGGCTGGGCCATTGCTGCCACTGACCCCAGAGTTATACGAGTTAGTTTTGAGTACAGTGGTACCTCGGGTTACATACACTTCAGGTTACAGACTCCGCTAACCCAGAAATAGTGCTTCAGGTTAAGAACTTTGCTTCAGGATGAGAACAGAAATTGTGCTCTGGTGGCGCAGCAGCAGCAGAAGGCCCCATTAGCTAAAGTGGTGCTTCAGGTTACAAACACTTTCAGGTTAAGTACGGACCTCCGGAACGAATTAAGTACTTAACCCAAGGTACCACTGTATTGAGTTAGTTTCCCTGGGTATATGCCAGGTTATGCCAGGCCTTCTTTTCTGATTTTTAACATTCCCTTTTACACTGCAGGACCTGTTGCATGATAGAACTGTGGCCTCTTGATTTATTTAGTTCCATGTTGCACTCAATTTTAAATGAGTTCAGCCGGAACTCGCCGGAACTCAGTTCTGGCACCTCTCAGGTGGGTGCCGTTGCCATTAGAAGAGAACAAGGGAGGTGTTCCCGGTGAGTTACGGCACCTCTTTTCTAGAAAAATAGCCCTGTGTTTTACTCTAAGAGAGTTCAAAGCATGGCTGGAGAGTTCAGAGGGCCACATTTGGCCCCCAGACCTAAGGTTCTTCACCCATGATATGGAGTGAGGTTTGGAAGCATTGCCCTCACTCTTGGCTTCATGATGAAGACAGCTTTTAGTGAAAGCCAGTGTGGTGTAGTGGTTAAGAGCGGTAGTCTCGTAAACTGGGGAACTGGGTTCGCGTCTCCGCTCCTCCACATGCAGTTGCTGGGTGACCTTGGGCTAGTCACACTTCTCCGAAGTCTCTCAGCCCCACCCACCTCACAGAGTGTTTGTTGTGGGGGAGGAAGGGAAAGGAGAATGTTAGCCGCTTTGAGACTCCTTAGGGTAGTGATAAAGCGGGATATCAAATCCAAACTCCTCCTCCTCCTCCTCCTCCTCCTCCTCCTCCTCCTCCTCCTCCTCCTCCTCCTCCTCTTCTTCTTCTTCTTCTTCTTCTTCTTCTTCTTCTTCTTCTTCTTCTCCTTCTTCTTCTTCTTCTATGTAGCGCTACCTGAAGCCAGATCAGAGTGAGGGACAATGCTTCATGCCCTCGCTTTGGAGACGTCTGTGTAAAAAGAGGGGGAGAGGGGACAAAAAAGAGAGAGTGCGGTGGTTTGTGAAACACCTACCCCACCCTCTCTCAGGTCCCACCTTGGAACAAAAAAGTTGTGTGAAGAACTTTTGACCCAGTGTTAGTTTCAGATATACTTGAATGGCTTTTCCTGCCACTGCTGCCCATTTGGTTTAATGCATTGTGTAAACGATAACAGCAAGATCTCAGCTGCATAATAACGAGTTGATTTTCCTTTTATTTTACTTCACTCTTCACTTCCTACCCAAGGACTTTCTTCCAGTTTGCACTTTTGTTATCAATATCCAGCCTGCTCTTGATGGGGAAGGAACTTTTATCTGTATAATATTTTTTAATAACCATGAAATGTTATTCTTAATGTCCACCCAGAAAATACAAAACAGAACCGTATTGATTTGTATGTTATTGTCAGAATTGCTTTAATTGCATCAAATGACATAATTGGTGTAAATAGGTGTAATGATGTCATTAGCATGTATGATTGTGACATTTAACAATGTAATTAAAATGTGTAATGACATGGTAAATGTCCTTATTAAACTACGTGAGAAAAGCACTGCAGGTGGATAGGGCATGGTGTTTTTTTAAAAAATATTCAATAACACTGTCATTTGTTTATGTTCTTTTAAGAACTATTGCCACTTGCTTGGTTTCTATTAAAGCTGATTCAGAAAAAAACATCCTCTGAGTTCTGTAATGTTGAGGAAACATACTACAATGCAGAAAAGTTTTTAAGGCTGTAATCATAATGGGTATAGCAGGGATGAAATCTCTGCCCCCTGCCAAATGATGTAAGACTTCCTCTTCAGCCTTAGCCAGCATGGCCAGTGAACAGGGATGATGGAATTTGTAGTACAGCAGCATCTAGAGTACGTTTCCGAACACAATTCAAAGTGTTGGTGCTGACCTTTAAAGCCCTAAACAGCCTTGACCCAGTATACCTGAAGGAGTGCCTCCACTCCCATTGTTCTGCCTGGACACCGAGGTCCAGCGCCAAAGGCCACCTGGCAGTTCCCTCACTACGAGAAGTGAGGTTACAGGGAACCAGGCAGAGGGCCTTCTCGGTAGTGGCGCCTGCCCTGTGGAACACCCTCCCATCATATGTCAAGGAAATAAACAACTATCTGACTTTTAGAAGACATCTGAAGGCAGCCTTGTTTAGGGAAGTTTTTAATGTTTGATGTTTTATCGTGTTTTTAATATTCTGTTGGGAGCCGTCCAGAGTGGCTGGGGAAACTCAGCCAGATGGGTGGGGGTATTATTATTATTATTATTATTATTAACAGAGCCACAGGTGTTAGAGCTGTTTAGCGGAATTTCTGATCTGGACCTTGTGTGGAAATAAATGAGCTTTCCACCCCAAGAATGCTTTTCAAAGCTTTACTGCAGAACAGTCCTAAAACCAATTACATATAAATGTTACTAAGAACAAAATACAAAGTAACACATTGCACTCATGTAGCAGGCAATGCAGTTCAGGCCTTTAAGTCTTTTAATACAGTCTTTTAATTCTTTTTCTGATCCCAGCACACCGTTATGCTGCAAGTTTCTTCTCCCGACATGCTGAGCTGGCAAACTCTTTACTGGCTTCCCATAACATGGAGACATTGAGCTTCTCAGGTGTCAACTTCCTACTGAAGAGGGACCTCCTCAGGTTTCCAGGATAATTCATCCAATATCCTAAAGCCTTTAACTCGCCCTTTTTATGCTTTTGCCAGAGCGAAATCTCTCACTTAATTGCAAACTCCTCTGCTTTGCAAATGCAAACTCCAAACTTTTAACAAGAAGTTCTCCATCCCTAGTGTAAAGGACATTTCTACACTGATGTTTGTTGCTGGGAGGTAAATCCCATTTAATTTATTTCTGAGTAGACACGAGTTGAAAACCTATTTCCCGAGTAGGCAACTGAAATCTCAGCTTCTCTTCCTCAGTTTTCCCATCTAGGAAATTAAACGACTGTGAAACGTATTTTGGCTTATGGTGCATTCCGTGTTTATGCTGGCAAATGAATATTCTGGTCAAAGAAAATTGGTCAGCTATGTAAAAATTATAAACATATTCCATTGAATTCTGTGGGATACTAGCAGGGCTACCTACATGAGCTGCATTGAGTGGTGTCCAGATATGTGAAATAAAGGAATTAATACATTTTTAAAAGTCATGTAATAGCCAGCTGGGATAGCTCAGTCAGTAGAGCATGAGATCTCAGGGTTGTGGGTTTGAGCCCCATGTTGCACAAAATGCTGCAGGTAGCTGGAATAATAATAATAATAATAATAATAATAATAATAATAATAATAATTTTATTTATATCCCTCATGATTATTTATTATTCATTGTTCATTCCAATTCTACGATGATCTGTTTTTTATTTTTTTAAAAGTCTTTATAAACTACAATATTTTAGGACTTTCTAAGTGGTGCAATAACACACACACACACACACACAGAGAGAGAGAGAGAGAGAGAGAGAGAGTTACAACAATACAAAAACATGTAAAACTGATAAACATGAATTTGTAGATTCAAAAACATTAAACTTATGGGCTGGGAAAACCTGATAAGGCTTCACAAGACATCTGAAGCACAGCTTGGACACGGGAGGCAGAAGTTTGTCAGAATTTCACAGGTTTTCTCCACTATGCACTCATCCTCATTGAGTTTTGTTCAATACAGCTCTCACAACCAAAGATTTCCCCAGAAATATTTCCAGTATTTCCCCAGTATTTCCCCAGAAATAAAAAATTGTGGTTTGTAATATGGGGAAAATGGGATATCTCTGCAAAAGAAGTGCTATCTAGAGAAAAGGCACCAGTGCCCCTCACAAAAAATTAGTTTAAAAAAACCAAATGAAACCTTAAACCTGAGCATTTATTGCACAAAAACTGATTGCGTTAATAATACTGGTACAGTTTCAACTTTTAGTGGTTTATAGGAAAATGTCCAAAGCTTTTACGCCTGCAGGCTGCATTTAGTATTGTTTAATGCATATGCTCATTCAAAGAGCTGGCCAAGCTTAAAACTTGGAAGAGGGATAACAAATCTTGGATTTTAGTCTTATGGCTTCAAATATGTAACCTGGTTTTCTGTGCATTTTCCCTGCAATTCTTTGTTGATTTGACAGATCACAAGGACCAGGATTTAAAAAAGCAGATTTGATTAGGAGCTATATGCAACATATAACTTGCCAAATCATTCTTCTTTTTCCATTGCCCTTGATCTATTTTTTTCTGTTGCTGAAGTGGTGGACTACGTATTTTATTTGGAAGTGAAGCCCCATTGGGAGCTGTGAAATTCCAGTCCTAAGCATACTGGGGTGCAAGTGCCATTGATCTCAGCTGGACTTTCTTTTATGTAAAGATGCTTAGGACCACAGCACATCAGACTGAACTCCCTGATTCAAAAATAACCTGGGCTATAAGCTCATTAGGAAGACATAATGCAAGTCACTCCTGGCCCACCACTCTACTTGTAATATTGAGATAATGATACTGGCCCAACTTAGCAGGTTGTTCATAAGAATTATTGGGATATGCTTTCAGCATATTTCTCTATTAATTCTGCTGCTACTTCTTGCCTTCCCCCTGCTTCGTGCCCATTGCCACAGGTTTCAGTTTCCTCTCTGCTATGAGCCAAATACTCATGCAGCATTTTCCATTTTTTGAAAGAGATTTCTAATTTGGAGAGAGAAAATGTACCCATTGACCTAGATGAGTTTTAACTAAAGACTGTTTCAGATCTTTATTCATTTGCGCTTCATTCATAAGACCAAACCAAGCTGATTTGGTGTAACATTCTGCTTGTTTCCAACGTATTTTTTTGTCTTTGTTTTGTAGTAGACATGGAATTAGGGCTGCTTTGGTTGCTGTTTGAATTATGTTTATTTGCCCAGAAGCTATCCCGAGACTGTAAATCTGATGAAGTGTGTTAATTTAGACACAAGTAAGGCTGATCTATCCATGCGTGTACATTGCTTGACATTGTGCCGTTGCCTCATCGCTGCTTTGCATCTGAATGTGTGAATGGTTTCTATGAAAAAGTATTGGCTTGCATGGTTTAATTGGGCCCACTCAACTTGCAGGCCTGGCACTGCTACAGGTGCCCCATAATATTAATTCTGCAGTCGTAAGAAAGTGATCTTTTAGAATGCCAGCACATACACTTGGGAACTCCCTGTCTGTTGACATCAGGCAGGGACCTTCAATAGTTTTGTTTGGTATTGGTTTTTTATTATTATTAGATTTTCATAACTTTAACCAATTGATTTCAAACTTCAAATTTCTTATACATTTCTCTTACAATCTAACCTCCCACCTTCTCTTCCATCCTGTTTTTTATACCCATTCCTTTTGCATACTGCATAATATCACACTTTTCACTTAATGCATATTCCTCTTTTTCATACATTGTCATTTCTTCCCATGGCCCAAATTTCAAATACTGCCCATGATTTCATTTGGTTATATTTTTCTTCTTCAAATAATAATAACAAAAAAGGCTTCCATTCTTCCATAAATTGTCCATCATGTTGCTCTCTTATTTTCACCATTTGGGGTTGGCTTTCGATGTAGGAGGCAGAGGTTCAAAGTTAGGGAAGCCAACATGAACGCTTTGGCACAGCTGAGCATTTGGAAGAGAATCAGGAGTTATACCAGGGGCCCAGAGCCAAGGTATGCACCAAACAGACCCCTCCCCAGTATCCCTACTAGTACAGTGTGCATTCTCCATCCCTGCAGTGGGAGGTAAACATGCAACACAAACCTATAAACATGTTCGGCTAATCACACTCAATAGCCTCCTCACAATCAGGAACAGTGTATTGTCTAAAGAAGCCCTCTTCAGACCTTTCTGCTCAACGCAGGAAAACTGGGGTGGAATAGGCACACTTCTCTGCTTTCTGACTTAAGAGCCTGATGCACTCTTTTTGGAAGCTTGAAGAAGGATAAAGTTAAGCAGGAAGTCTTTCTTCCTTTTCAGGCTGGCCCAGTGGGTAGCCTGGACAGGGAGATGGGGCATTCCCTAAATCGCCATCCTGAGAGCTCACTGCTTTGTGAGATTGGACACACAGAACTGTGCTGCTGGTTCTAACAGCAGCAGCAGCAGCAGCAGCAGCAGCAGCAGCTCTTGACAGGTTGTAAGTCTTACACCTTTAAAACATGTATCTGAAACATGTATCTAAAACGTGTATCTGAAGAAGTGTGCATGCACACAAAAGCTCATACCAAGAACTAACTTAGTTGGTCTTTAAGGTGCTACTGGAAGGAATTTTTTCCTTTAAAACAATCTGCTTTGCAGGGTTGTTGTAACAACTGCAAAGCACTTTGTGCACTTGCAAGTTCTGTCCTGCCTTTTCTCGCCCTGCTCCTGCTTCCCGCTGAGGAATCTTCTTTGCTGACTGATTGAGCTTGTGCTCTTTCCTTCTTGCTAATTCAGCGGCAGGGGTATTTACTGTATTCATAAATTATGAGGCAGCCTCCAACTATATTGTGAATTATATTCTCGCTAATTTAATCAGAGGAAACCTTTTTCTTGCCTAATGTGTTAATAATAGACTGTGTTGACACCACGCGGATTTTTATTTTTTAAAAAAGATGGTATGTTTCATGAGGAGACTGTGTTGAAACACACTGTCGTCATAGCATTGTTGTGGCTGATGCTTATTCTATATTTAGGCCAAAGCTGTTGTACAGGTGCTGTTCGGATTATTATCTGAAAATGTATATTTCCCCCAACCCACACTTAGGGAACATTTGTTTGCTAAGCTGCTAAGAAGTTATTCCGAGTATAGAATTAAATAATACAGTGGTGCCTCGCAAGACGAAATTAATCCGTTCTGTGAGTCTCTTCGTCTTGCGGTTTTTTCCTCTTGCGAAGCACAGCTATTAGCGGCTTAGCGGCTATTAACGGCTTAGCGGCTTTAAGAAAAAGGAAACAAACTCACAAGAACTCACAAGACGTTTCGTCTTGCGAAGCAAGCCCATAGGGAAATTCGTCTTGCGGAACGACTCAAAAAATGGAAAACCCTTTCGTCTAGCGAGTTTTTCATCTTGCGAGGCATTCGTCTTGTGGGGCACCACTGTATTTGACTCCTCTTCAAACGCAAAACAGGAATCAAATGGTGGAGTGATGCTTTCAAGCGGCTCTGCATAGACGTCCCACTTGCATTCGCTGAGCCTCTGAATGGGTGAGGGAACTGCAAATACTTGGAACGTCTCTTGTATACAGTATTTAATTTATTTGTCCGAACCAGTGTGGTATAGAAGGGCAGAGTGTTAGACTAGGACTGTTGAGACCCAGGATCAAATTCCTGATAGACCTTGAACCTTACTTGGGTGTCCTGGGACAGGCTGCTCTTAGTCTACTTCACAACATGACAGCGAGGTGAAAGGGCAGACACTGCCCCCCATAAAGGTGGCATTTTATTTGGAAGCCATGCTGATATAACCTACCCCTTCCTCTGCTTAGCTTATTTTATTTAGCATGCAAACCACGGGCAAAGAGTGCTCCGTAGTACCGCATATCTCAAGGAGATGAGCATAGCTACAGTTTGCACATTGTCACATCCATGATTAAAGGTGCAGATATGGCTCTGGTGGCACAAGGCTTAGTTGCATCACATCTGGATTACTGCAATGTGCTCTGCACATGGCTGCCTTTGAAGGAGTACTAGGGAACTACAACTTGCCACAGACAAGAAAGGGGATTCCGACTAAGCATTAGGAAGAAGTGTCTGATGGTAACAGCTGTTCTACTGTGGAATGGACTGCCTTGGAAAGTGGATAGGATATTAATGCTATTTTGGCTCCTTATTCCTCTTCTGTGTTCCAGGGAAGCATAGAAATGTTACAGAGCACACCTTTGGCCATTTAATTACTGCCTTTCTACTTAAAAGGAATGTTTCTAGTGTTTGAAAGTGCATGGGCAATATCTGAAATCTCAGAGGAGGCACCGAGTAAGATATCTAGCAGAATCAGTGTCCTGCATAGCTCTTTGCCCCTCCCTAGGACTGGTAGAAGTGGAATGAATTATGCAAAAAAAAAAAAAAAAAGGGGGGGGGGAGCCAATTTGCATAATTTGTGCAGTTTGTAGGATCTGGCTTTTCGCTGGATTTAAGGTTAACCTTGGTGTAGAACTTGGATTTTTTTAAAAAGTGTGGACCGAACCCAAACTTCTATATAGCTTTGTAGATGTATATGTTGCAATTTTATTTATTTATTTATTTCAACAAACAAACAAACAAACATTATATACTGCACAAATGATCCACATTTCTATATGGTGTACAAACAACCTCCAGAAAACAATCAAAATTTATCATAAAACCAGAAAAATCTTGCCAAAAAGTTTCCATAATGGGAGAGAGCGAACTGAAGCTGGGTTTAAAAGAGAGAGAAGGAATCTTCTGGGCTTTTTCTGGAGGTGTTTCCTAAAGGGTTGAGTGCTGGCAACGGGAGCACTGCCACCCAGTTCAGTGGCAACAGGACTTCAGACCTGTTTTCTGCCTAGCAGAATAAATCTTGCCTTTGGCTTGGACCCTTGATGCTTGGTGGGCTAAGCTATTTGTAAAGATATGTATCGCTTGCTGACTTTCCTTCAGGAACATCCAGCTATTCTACTGCCTAATATATTTTTAAAAGATCGCACCCATTCAGTCAACATCCGAGACAAGCTGTCAAAATCTAGTCACTCATGCAGTAGTTGGTCACACTTTGATGATGTGTCTGTCATCATGTTAAAACAGTCGTGTTCTGACATATTTTATGGGCACGGACATGTTTTAGAGATGAACAAAAAGGGTTGGCCTTTAAAAGGGAGCAAGAGGAGCAATTCCTTTCAGTGAGAAGACGTATAATTTGAAATAATAGTACACCAATAGTGCCTATAGGAAATTGCTGTAAAATGAGAATTTCATACTTAGCTTTTCATACTGTAGCTCTTTTTTTAAGGTAAAAAAGAGTGGCCGTGCTATCTATGAAAATATATGTTGCACAGAGCTCACATTGTTCTTGGCATGCTTTGAGTTAACAAGACGTGGTGGAAATTTGGAGAGGATTAGATGCCCTGCATCGTGCTGCATCTAAATGCCATATAGGAAAATATTGTGTCATTTTGTGCGGCTGTAGACAGAAGAACCTTTGTGGTTTTCTCAGATCTGGCATAAAGGCAAGTTAGACATGTAGAGCCCATGCCTTTGTTTCACTTTCTATACATGTGATGATAATGGGAAACCTTGCTCTTCTTCTTCTTCTTCTTCTTCTTCTTCTTCTTCTTATTATTATTATTATTATTATTATTAGTCTTATCACCAATTGATCAACCCTAGCCTGGCCATCTCTAATACTTTTAACAGCAAGTGAAGTTATTCATGGCATGGAGGTGATGAACATGATTCTAAGATAATGTCTGTCCAATGAGGCACAGCTGCAGAGCCTGGTGAAAAAGTTGGCAACCTTCTCAGAAGCAAGCCCTATGAGTTCAGTGAGACTTACTCCTGAGTAAGTGTGCAGGCTATATTAGTATATGCAAAGAATACCAGAAATCGATGCACCCTGATGGGTTACTTTTGGTTTTACAACTACAGTAATTGGAGGCTACAGATTGCAGTAGGTAACACTATTCATTGAAAGTTGCAATGTAGATGTTTGAGGATTTCCCAGGTTCATTCAGTCAGCTGCAGAGAAGTGTGCTCAGATTTTTATGAATGTACTTCATTCATGAGGTTCAGGTTTTACAAGCAAGTAGGTTTTTTTTTAATAAAAAAACCCACATACTGCCCATACTGCTGTTGGTATTCTTCTGTTACCAGATACTTGTTTTATGTTAAGGTGGGTGAGTGCATAAAAATAATAATGTTTGCATAATGACTAATTGTCTTTAAAGTGATACTGAAGTGGAGGCAGACAAATAGCCACCTTAGTCCATTGGAACAAAATTTACAGGTACTGTACATTGAGATGTTGAATAGAACCAACCCACATTTACAATGTTGTGAAACTTAAAGTTATACAGAATGCCTGCTCTGGCTGGATATTAAGGGGGAAGGACATGATATTTCTGGAGGAGAAAAGGGTACAGCATGTTGTTTGTGGTTTCCTTCAGCCTTAAGATGGCAGTGGAGGAAGCTCTCTGCTCGATGATGCTACGAGACTAAATTGTTTGTGCACGCCATTAAAGTTACAAAAGTATCTATGGTCATATATAACTAAATACATTCATGATTGTGGTGAATGCTGTTGAAATGGGGCCTGCGGGTGGGGCAAGAGTTTGATTGTTGGTGCTTTTTAATAAGGTTTTAAGTCTCACTAGCACTATGTCTTGGCAATACGATAGCCTGCAACATGTCTATTGCAGTACATTATCAGCTAATTAGCAAACGGGGCGTACAGTGTTTGTATTCACAAGGCAATGGCGAGCAAAAGCGGCGCATCTTTATTTCAGTTCCGCTGATGCTTTGTTCATTAGGCTAATTATAGTATTCTGCATTCTTCCTTTTCATCTACCTTGTTTCTCCAGCTTGATCCTTTCCCCCAACCCTGCAATCGACTGTTACTGAACAGTTGAAGCTGAACAGGAAGGAATTGCAGGTGTCAACTCACAGTTTACAAATATGACATCTCCTCTGGCATAGCTGGAAATATGAAATATTGATTTATGTGCAGTAAAAGGTCTTATAAAAATGATCACATACACATGAGAGATTAATGCGCTGGAGATCAATAGAAATTTCATTCTTGACGCTAGACTGTCACCTATGGTGAAATGCTAAAATACAGAAATCAATATTATCTATGAAATGTCAAATTTATTATAATTATGAGGATGAAAGCTGGCCAAGTGGCTCCCAAGAGAGAAGGAAGGATAGGTTACTGTGCTGAAGCATCCTTCATGTCCCTTGTTCACTTGCTGCCAATTTGAGAACAATATTGGTGCTGGGGGTTTTCAGGCATTATGTATCACCATGTAGTAACAAATTCCTCCTGGAATATTTAACTCTTGAAACTGACAATAACACCGGCGTCTTCCCAGCCAAAAGGTTCAGAACTTTGAAATAGTGGGGGCGGGGGCTGGGGGGGGTGGAGGAGGAGAGAGAGAGACAGATGGGTAGGGAAAAAAAAGAGCATATTGCTAGCACAGATCATAGTTATACACATAGCATGCGTGCGTGCGCGCGCGCGCACACACACACACACAGCATGTTGCACTGAATGGGAAGCTGCATTACATTATGACCTCTCACACCCCACATATAATTAATTAAGTCTACTTTTAATGTTGGCATGATAAAGAGTTGGTGCAAAATCTTCATTAGGCCCGAGAAGGTGGCAATACAGGAATTGCATATTGGGTGCCAGTCCTGGCCGGCGTTTCATTGTCTTTCACCTGAAGCGCTTGATTCTTAAAAATGGTCCTTCAGTCCTGGTTGCTACATGCAGCAATTCTTCTGAAAGCGTTTCTTATGAGGTTGTGGCAGCCTGCTTGCCTCATGTATCACATTTAAGTCGAGTCTTCTGGAAAGCACCAGAAAGCTAAAATGTTATGGGCCAGTAAGAAAACAATAACACCACAGCTTTCCCCGTTGCTGTTGGTTTGTTTTTATAAATCAGATTAATGAAGGAGTGCGCCTATTGTGCTCTCATTCTCTCGCAGACACAAATTCTCCCTCTCTCTCTGAACCTTTCTGTGGCCTGAATTAATGCTGCAATTAATTGTCAGAGGTGGTTTTGGGAGAGCCAAACGTAGCTGTGTCAAATTTTGTTGAAATTTCAAAAGGATGTATGATGATTGCACTGTCCTCATAGATTAAACTCTTACGACTTGCCAGGTAAGGGTATATATTTTGGATCTCAAGTGTGGAATCAATGATGTCATGTACTTGTTGCAAAGAAGTAGGTTAATTTCAGTACCTTGGCTAAATCTTGCCAACAGTAATTATTATTGCCTGTAATTGATTTTCTTTGTGTGTGTGTAAGACAGATCTCAATGAATTTGCATATGTAAGTGTGCCACATTTTAAGTAGCTTATTCTGCTCCCTTTAAACAACTGTCACATGTCTGTCCTTGTAACCATCTCTTTATCCCCTCCTGCTCAGTATGTGGATGATTGGAGTTAAATTGAATTGCCATAAATGTGGATTCGTCATTCCTAATAACTATTTTAACTTCGTTTCCTTGGATTTCTATTAAGATACAATGATCGTCTCAATCAATTATTGTTCAAACCTTTCCAAATGTTCATTTGCAGCAGATTGAACTGTAAACCAATCAACCAAACCAAATCAAACCAAAGATCCTGCTTCTGGCTCTAGACTACACTTATTTTTTATTTATTTACAACATTTCTGTACCACTCGTCAACAAAAAGTGCTCTGTGTGGTTTACAAAATGATTAAAAAAACAACAACACCACAATTGCAAAGCACATATCAAAACAGAGTGTGGTTGTTATCGCGTTACTAATGGCCGAACACGTCCTTATCAAACCCAGCTAGTCAACACTGTAGCAAAGTTCACAGCAGTGTTGCAACTCAAATGCGAAAAGCTATGACAGTGTTGTAGTGATGTCATGACATCTGGTCGTGGTAGGCATCCCGGTGAGAAGCTGCAGAATGTGATTTGCTTATACATCTTATTTTTCCTAGGAATGCCCTATGCTTTGAGTGACATGCCTGGCGACAGCTGGATCATTCCATTATATTGTATACGTGCCATTGAAATAGTCATGCTGGAGAGAAAATGTGTTTGTGTGTGTGATATTTTCTAGTATATCTTTATAGCCATTCATATATAGAATGAATGACCCACCCATCTTAGGGTTCTCAAATCTCTCTATAAATATTGTTTTAGCATTAGGAAACCATGTGTGAGAAAATTCACTGTTGATATTTCATTGAGGAGAAACAGGGGTCTACTGAAAAATGGCATGCAAAGCTGTATGCAGCTAGGCAGTCTGTTCCAAATACAATAGGGTTCATGCACCTTTAATATCTGTGTAGGAAAGTGAAATTTAGCAAATAAAGATACAAGAACCTGGACATTTTTTTAAAATGCAATTCATAGGTATCTGATGGAATTCATAGAATCTTAGAGTTGGAAGGGACCCCTTGGTCATTCCCCACAATGCAGGAATCTTGGCTAAAACATTAATAATAATAATAATAATAATAATAATAATAATAATAATAATAATTTATTTGTACCCCGCCCATCTGGCTGGGTTTCCCCAGCCACTCTGAGCAGCTTCCAACAAAGATTAAAAATACATTAAAATGTCACACATTAAAAGCTTCCCTGAACAGGGCTGCCTTCAGATGTCTTCTAAATGTCAGGTAGTTGTTTTTCTCTTTGACATCTGATGGGAGGGCGTTCCACAGGACGGGTGCCACTACCGAGAAGGCCCCACTGCCTGGTTCCCTATAGTTTTGCTTCTTGCAGTGAGGGAACCGCCAGAAGGCCCTTGGCGCTGGACCTCAGTGTCTGGGCAGAATGATGCGGGTGGAGACGCTCCTTCAGGTATACTGGGCCGAGGCAGTTTAGGGCGTTAAAGGTCAACACCAACACTTGGACAGATGGCCACCCAACCTCTGCTTAAAAACCTCCAAGGAAGGAGAGTCCACCACCTCTCGTGGGTGTCTGTTCCACTGCCAAACAGCTCTTACTGTCAGAAAGTTTTTCCTGAATATTTAGTCGGAAACTCCTTTCTTGTAACTTGAAGGCGTTGGTTCGTGTCCTACCCTTCAGAGCAGGAGAAAACCAAATTCATCGCCAAGATGCAGAGATGGATTAGACATATGTATAGCTTACAGCTATTACGGCATTGCCATTATGATCGACACAAGGAATCTCCATGTATAGAAGCAGGGTCCTCTCATGTTCTGAAAACAAGCAATGGGATGGCTAGGGAAAACTCTTCGTAAGCTAGTAAGCACCACTTTCTTGAGGAGAAGCTCACTACTGAGCCCCATAACATTCTAATAGTTCAAAAGTAGCTGCCCTTACGCTGGGGATGGAAGGCTATAGAAAGGGTGGCCTTGTGTCTTCATTTACAGAAGACACCCTTCTAAAGATTGCTCCAAGTCTGGTAGCCTGTGAGGCTGTTCTAACATGTTCTCTCTGTAACCAGCCTGATCAACAGTCTGGCTGTTTCTGAGCACTTTTCAGAGCAGGTTACACAAATGGGATGTAACTAAAGCATGTGTCACTGGGGCTAGATGAGACACCGGGTGCATTGTATTTCAAATACTGTAGAGTTATAAGAATTTCTGAATTTGCATTTGCAAATATCATGCATATCTATGCCTCTCTTTGTCCTCTTTTCTTGGCAGTACATGTGCCCCCCCCCTGTTTTCCATGGCTGTTTTTATTTATTTATATACCACCTTCATCTTCCAGGGATCTCAAGGTGGTGTACATGGTTCTCCCACTCATTTTCATCCTCACAACAACGCTGTGAGGTAGGTTAGGCTAAGAGATCATGACTGGCCCAAGGCCATTCAGTGAGCCTCATGGCTGGGTTTGAACCCCGCTCTCCCAGGTCTTAGTCCAACACTCTAACCATCATGCCACACTGACTTTCCTCCTCTTTTCTAGTGTAGCACCAAAGATAATGATGGATTGTAGGTATGAATATCATAAGGGAAGACAGCTTGGCCAATGGAGTTTGGACCAAAGAGAATTCCAGTCTTGTGGCCTCAGTGGATGCTTCTACTAGCCCTAGGTTTCATGCTAAATGTGCCCTCCCCTTGTAGTTTTCTAGAGTGCCTGAAGAAAGAGGGATCCATAAAAAAGTGGATTTTTTTGCCACATTGCTACTAAATAAATATATCAGTTAGAAGCATCCACAAACTATGTTTACAACTGAATGAACCAACAGACCATTGCAGAAAATAAATGAAGAGTTCTGGTTCACCTTTAATTACTAAATGATTTCCCTGCATATGCTCTGTTGGTTTCCTAATATTCTATCCTTTTATTATTTTCCACAAAGCCATTGCATTGTAATTTATTGTAAGGAAAGAGAGCGTCTAAAGTTTTTACTCTGTGCTGCAATACACAAACACTTTTTAAACTACCTTTAGGAGAGTCAGCGAGGAAAAAAGGGAGATTTTTAAAAAATATATATTACATTGTAGCATTTACACATTCTCTCCCCCTCCTTTTCTAAATAGAGATTTAGAAAGATTTTCCACCTCCTCCAGTGGTCTTTCTTAAGGCTTTCTGTACCTCAAGTAGCCAAAGCCCCAGTTAAAGTTAATACGCAATGCAACACAGTTTAAGAGATAGGCTTTTCTTGCAGTCAGGTCTCAATTAAGAGATAAAAGACAAAAAAGTGCAAAGCACTTGATAAAGCTAAGAATACAAGGACCGGCATGGAAGTGCTTGAAGCTGTCCATAGCGATAACTGGATAGTCAGCTGGAATCTTCTTGAAATGAAGTGGGTGCTCTAACTTATCAAAATCCACATATGGGAAATTATTGGTGCCTACAGGGGTGATTAACACTAACTCAGTGGGTCAGAAACAAGCTGGGATAAAGGTGAAAGCTGTATCTGACTATCAACACCAAATACATCCATTTAGAGACAGATAGCAGCCTTTCTCCTCTCCCTGCTTCCCCCTCCCCTTCCTGTATCTTCAGTTTTGCAGGTTGTTGCGCAGCAGAAGCTGCATGCACACAGTGGACACTGTAATGTGCAAATTGCGTCTCACGTTTATAATGTAATCTGTTTTTAATATGCCACATTAAGATTATGTTTTAGATAATTGCGCGCTTCTTTTTTCACAATAAACATTTGCCCAACTGTATATATCTGTGTCTATTTTGAGATGCTCTTCACAATTACAAGTACACTCCGGTAAAAAGAGAGAAGCTTTGCATGAAGGTTATTTGGGCTGTCTATATTTTACTCAGAAATTTGTGTTTAGGATGGAGGGCTAAGAGCTAAGCGCATTACTTTGAGCCTTGCTTTGTTCTGATGGGACTTACGCCCATACTGAAACAGAATGCCATATTTTGCTTGATTTAAAAACTAAAATCATTTCACCTCTGATTTCTTGTAGATTTAAGCCTGAGAATAATCTGCACCTGCCTGCCTGCCTATGGAAATCTTTGCTGTGAAAGAGAAACTAGTTTATTGGTCCTTCTCCCTACCCTGGAGGCAAAGTCAGACTCTGAAATCTGTGGCACATATATATAATGTTGAAGTTGTGCCTGGCTTTGGTCTTGACCTTTGGGAAATGGGGAAATACTGGGCCAGGCTTTGTGTGCAAGTTACACAGTCTGCTGGGAAAGACCTATACAGTTGTCTCCATGCAGCTGTGGCATTTACACACATACTATAGCTGCATAGAATTGCACCAGGAGGAAACATTAGCTATGCCATTGGCTTGTGCAGCTGGAAGAGGTGAAAATGACCTATAGCAGGGCAGATCGATTTTAGGATGAAGGGCCTATCGAGTAGAAAGGTCTAGTCTAGCATCCTTTTCCTCACTGAGGCCAACCAAATGCCTCTGGGAAGTCCACAAGCAGGACATATGAGCGACAACACTCCTCACTGGCATCCAGAGCCATACTGCCTCTGATAACTGCAGGCAGCACACAGCCATTGTGACTTGCAACCATCAATAGTATCTTGCCAATGGGCTTTTTTAGATTCAGGTTTTGGCGATAAAAGAAATTCCAGGTCTTCGCTTTAACAGGTTTTGTCAGACGAAAATATAAAGCGCAGAGCATAGAAAAGCAGGTATCTCACGGCCCTTTGAGTTATTGGGAATCCCAACAAATCAAAGTAATGGGACTGGACACCTGATAGCATCCACCCGAGGCAAATCCTTTTGAAGCTCTGAGTCGGGATCATCACTAAGCAAGGGCCTTACTGGTCCTTATATGCTATTTTAGTGTCTTAAGATGAAGTCGCCAATCTTTCCACTTTCATGGCTGCTGGTTGCAAAGCCACCCTGCAACTTCAAGGGACTAGCTAAGAGCCAGAGGAGATAGCTCACCGCTCCCATGCTAATGGCATGAAGCTACGGTTCCTGGCAGCTCTCCAATGCCATATCTTGATGGCCTTGAAGGAGAAGACCACAGCCCCAATGACTGTCACGCTGTGGTCTTACTAGAAGTTCATATCCCATTCTCATGACACAATAAATTTCTATAATAATTAACTCCTTAAAAGATGCAGCTTAGGAGGATTCTAATATTAGCCATTGAGCAGTTCCAGGCTTCTAGAAAGGCGCTGTATAAGGTGTCAAAGAAATAACAACATTTTTCTGCATGTTTCCAGCACAGATAATGTTGTCCTCCATGAATTTGTCTAATCTCCTTTTATAGCCGTCCAGGTTGAGAACCATTGCAACCAAGTTGACGGCTCTTGTGGGAGTGAATTCCATAGTTTAATTATTTTCTTTTGTCTGTCCTTAATCTGCCACCAGTCAGCATCACTGCATGACCTTAGCTTCTAGTATTACAGCATGCACAATTCCATTCACCTCTATTAAGTCCATTCTAAGGGTGGATCTACACACAGGGGGAAAACCCTGCTATAAATAAGTCAGAAATAAGATCGTTATAACAAAAGAAAAAACTCCTATGTAAAATTGCAAGGAAAAGTTTTCTGCTCTACAGCACCATCTGGTGTCACAGTGTTATAATGCATGTAAAACACCTTTTCTTTACTAATGTATCTGAGTCCTTAGTCTAGTTACCTTCCCCGCCGAAACTAAAAAGCCCAAATTGCTGTAACCTGGCTACTCTTTCCCATGCCTTTTCCAGATCATCCACACTCTTTTTGAGATGCAGCAGCCAGAACTTTACAACTGCTTGTGCACCAGACTTTGAATCCGTCTGTTGTGCACAAGTAAAGTGATAATTCATATTTTCTCTTTGATGTCAAAAGCATCCTTGGTTTCTGAGCTAAAACTGAGAGTTGTCAAATGGAGGCACAGGTTAATTCTGTGTCCAGGGCAGGTGTTTATCAGCTCCATTTGGTACGCAGGCTGAGACCCTACCTGCCCGTGGACTGTTTCGCCAGAGTGGTGCATGCTCTGGTTATCTCTCGCTTGGACTACTGCAATGCGCTCTATGTGGGGCTACCTTTGAAGGTGACCCAGAAACTACAATTAATCCAGAATGCGGCAGCTAGACTGGTGACTGGGAGCGGCCGCTGTGACCATATAACACTGATCTTGAAAGATCTACACTGGCTCCCAGTACGTTTCCGAGCACAATTCAAAGTGTTTGTGCTGACCTTTAAAGCCCTAAATGGCCTCGGTCCAGTATACCTGAAGGAGCGTCTCCACCCCCATCATTCTACCTGGACACTGAGGTCCAGCGCCGAGGGCCTTCTGGCGGTTCCCTCACTGCGAGAAGCCAAGTTACAGGGAACCAGGCAGAGGGCCTTCTTGGTAGTGGTGCCTGCCCTGTGGAACGCCCTCCCACCAGTTGTCAAAGAGAAAAATAACTACCAAACTTTTAGAAGACATCTATAGGCAGCCCTGTTTAGGGAAGCTTTTAATGTTTAATAGGTTATTGTATTTTAGTGTTTTGTTGGAAGCTGCCCAGAGTGGCTGGGGGGAACCAGCCAGATGGGCAGGGTATAAATAATAAATTATTATTATTATTATTATTATTATTATTATTATTATTATTATTATTAAAGAATGTCAGGGCCACATTCCGGGGAGGAAGCAGGGAACTGAGGCATCTAGTTCAAAGGGCAAAACTTGAAGGGGAAAGGGTTAAAGCCACCCTCTTCACCAGTGCTGCAGTTCCAATATGGATGTCCATGTGGCAGCCAAAAATGAAAAGACCTGGTACGGAATCTCCATCATCTCATCTAGGTAGGTCCTTAGTTGTGAGTCTGTAGAAAGCTTTCTATTGATTTATTACTGCTGCCTTGCTACTTGTGAATGGACTGTGTAGAATGAGCCAGAAAGCTAGTCATAGCCAAGTGCCTATACCATCTGCATCTTTCTTCCCAAAGCACTCGGAGCCTGAGTCTCCTAACTTTGCAAACCACCATGCTCTATAGTGTGGTGGCGCTTTATTCTCACATTCGCTTTTCAGAATACTGTTCCTGATATGTCTGCTATATAGGCAGCCAGGTCTTCATTGCTCAAGCAGCCATAGAACCATTCCTTCATTGCAGGGGGTTAGATTAGATGGCCCCTGAGTCCCTTGTAATTCTACAGTTATGTGAGTCCCTGGTTACAGGGTTGGAAGGGACCTTGGATCCAGCTCCTGCTTAATGCTTGGTCTACAATGCAGGGTGCAACTATACCAACAAGTGGATATCCAGGTTCTTAAGTCTGCCACACTTAGTTAAAAAACACAGCCTTTTCAAACAAATTCTACAATTTAAGACAATATGGACTGGCACTTCAACTTCACAGTTAATATGATAATCCACATAGGCTTTTTTTCTGGTGTAGGGCAGAAAGACAACTCTGATTCAGGGGCCTGTTTGATAGTATGCCACAACTCAAGTTAAGCAGGTGGCAGGGTGAAATATAAAAGGATTGCTAAACAAAGAATTTTTATTTCCTGGCTTGTGCCTGCAGGGGAGAAATTATGAAAGCAAAGCAAAAACCTGACAGCCAAAGAGCATCCAGGATTTTTAAATGAAGGGGTTCATTGTTATTTTTAAAAGCTATGCAAATCAATTACAATTTGCAAATAAAAAGGGCCCGCCGAAAACAGATGAGTTTCTATACATAATTAGTAACAGTCTTTTTTTAAATAAATAAATAAAATAAATTAAAAGAAACTTAGTAAAACTTGTCAGAAGTTGTACTTCAAATATGCTAGCTCACCTAGTATATTCTTAGGTCACACCTTTGACTCTTAAGGGCTCACAGTACAGGTGGCAAAATTGAGATTGCAAGGAAAAAACCTGAAATATATTCAGTATCTCTCACTTTTACATACTGTGTGGCGAAGATTCCATCTTTTTTGTTGCTTACGTTAAACATGGGGAGCTTATTTGAGAGAGAGAGAGAGCGTGTACCTTGCTTTCAAAACTACTAAAGTTGTTAATACCAAAGTCAGGGACCCTCTTCTTATGTACTTAATAAGCAGATATATCAAGTATTTAGCTTCACAGCAGGCTCCTATTTGGGAGGCTCACCATTTAAGCAATAGGTACTCCTTGCATTTCTGAAATTAATAAAGTTGGAGCCTCAAATGTCAATTATTTGCTTTCCTATTTTCATAGGTGATTTCGCTAAGCAGAAGCCCTTGCTAATCCTGCGTTCACATAGATAGAAGGTCAAAGTTGGTCAGTGAGCCAAGAAATACCATATCAGGGTTTCTTTCCTCTCCAATTGAAAGAGGCATAAATTGTGGAATTAGTGTATTGATTGAAGGCTACAACTTCAAGCAATCAGTTTTTTCTGGCTTGACAAGATTATTTTATCCTACTTTTCTTTTATTATTATGTGTTGTATTTGAGTCATCCTTCAGGCAGATGAAGTGACAGCTTGATTTAACTCAATAAAATCCACCAGTTAGGAAACCTACTGAGCCGAACAAAAGAAGAAAACGACTGCGAGGGGAAGGTGCACATTTAGTGTAAGCAAGCATAACCCTTGGAAAGGAGAAAATATTAACTGAAATTATGGCTCTAATCAATGCATTTCTATGGAAACTTGGGAGGAATTTATAAGACCTTCTCAAGGGGGCAAGCTTTAGCAGATCGTGCCATTTCAGCCCTCCCTCTTTTAAAATGACCTACCAGAATCTTTAAACATGTGTACCGGAGAAGAAAAAAGACCCAATATTTTACATGATAGCTGTGTTTTAGTGCAATGGTAACAAATTAGATTACACGGTTTTGTTGTTGTGTTCACAAAGAAAACATTATGTTGTAGTTTCTGTTATTTCGAGTAATTAAAACAGCTTATTCATGTACCTTGTGAGTATCCAGGTGGATGATGAATTTTGTCAAATGACATATGTCTGTCTGTCTGTCTGTCTGTCTGTCATGCCATCTCAATGGATGGAGCTTCAGAAGCTGGGGTTACTTCTTCTTCAGGAGACAAGCTTAATAGCCATTGTTTGTTTGCATATTTTACTATACAAGGGGGACATGCAACAAAAAAATGTCACATTGAACCTCACTTCCTAACAGGAGTCCTCCTGTTCAGAGTTCCTGTCAACCAGTCGTGACCTCCTCCAACATGCTGAGCCATAAAGTGCTCACGGCCGGCTCTGCTATTAGGCGGAGTGAAGCAACTGCCTCAGGCTGCAGGAGTTGAAGAACAGGAAGGAAAGGCAAAGTATTGGAGGACAAGGCTCTGTGTGGCCTGCCCTGCACAATAACCTGCTGCCCTCAGACACAAATAAATATGTCCTCCTCTCGCCAGAGCTAAGGTTAGGCCTCTCCCACACTTCTGCTTGTCCCATCCTTTTTAGGCATGGGTCTGAGCGGTTTTGCCTTTGCCCTCCTGCTTTCCCCCAGAAATTCTGCTAAAATGGCCGATCACACAGAATACCTGATTGCTATTTGTTCTGATTCAGCATTAAAGAGCAGATTTTTCTGGGGGGAAGCGACAAGGCAAACGGAGGTGCAAATGTGTTTGTTTTTAATTTGTGAATTGTGGCCTGAGTTTCTGCACCATTAGAGTGGGTTTTTTGTTTGTGTTGCTCAGTAAAATGCAGATTTGCTGTGCAGCCTACAAGTCGTCCCCCAAGTAGCGTTGTGGTGGGAACATCACATTTAATAAGTATTTTATAAGTTATATTTTCAATAGGGTGGGGGAAATGTGATGCTTCCTCCAGGTAGTGCGCCATTGCTAATAGGGTTGCAGCCTGAAATGTGGCTCCATCCATGCCATTCAGAAGTTAAAAATGTTTCTGGCCTGCAGAACAGTTCTTGGCTTGCAGCAAAGTGTGGATTAGAGATTTCAGCATTGTTACTTGAAACTCATTTGTGGAAGCGTTGCAGATTGGCTAAAATACGCTTGTGGAATGCTGTCCGAGGTTGTGTAAAAGGGTCCCACAGAAGAGGAGATAAACCAAGCAAACAAGTTTCCTAAAAACTTCATGTGGGCCTTCTGAACATTACTGTTAATAATTTGGGTGCATTCATCTGGACAATAGTGCAAGTACATTTAAGATGTCATATATGCAACATATATTTGGTAATGTAGAATGGAAGACTTAAATGGGGAATTTTTAGACCAGAGTCTTATTTTTTTCAGCATGCTTGAAATAGATGTGCTACCAGGCTTTCAGTGAAAGCCCCTAAATCTCTTCTGGCTAATATTGAGCTAACAAGATTATTTGCTCCCTATTTTTCTCCGTTTCCTGCTAGTTTTTTCAATTATTGGCAGCTTGATGTGATTTCTGTCCAGTGGTGGGCTAACAATGGTTACATACTGTTCCTCTTTCCCCCGATTTCTGAAATAGTAGCTTCTGGTCATTTCACTTTTGTGGTTGTCGTTGTTGCATGGGAAATGAGATCTAACAATGGCTGGATAAGATAACGAACATTGACATATAATGTCCCTGCCAGCAAATCAAAACAAGCACTCAGTAAAGACCAAACACAGTCAAACCTGGAAAGTATGGTCACTGGTCACAGATGATGGCATAGGAGCCAACTCCTAGGGCCAAGGTCCCTTCGCCTCCCCCCATAAAATATTTGAGGGGGCTGTTCCCTCCAAAGTTCATAGGCATTGCCATTCAAATGCTATGTGTGTGCTGTGTCATGTGATTGATTATGTGGGGTGGCTTACCTGTCCCCCCATATTTTATTCAAGTTGGCACCCCTGGATGATGGGATTTGCACTCCAACAACATCTGGAGGGCACCATGTTGGTTCTATACACTGACTGCCAGGAGCTCTCCAGAATTTCAGACAGGGCTCTCTCTCCTCCCTCCTGAAGATGACAAGGATCGAACCTGGTACCGTTTGCATTCAAAGTATGTTCACTACCACTGAGCTACAATCACTCACCCAACTGTTTCCCCTTCATAGTTCTAAGAAAGTCACAAATGCTTTGTTCGACATACTTGTTTTGCCTTCGTGGCGTGCAACAAGACTCTGTCATTTCTGCTGCAAACAGTCCAACATACCTAGAATTTGCTCTCTTTTAAGTAGCTGACGCCCTTGCTCCTCCCAGAGCAAAAATAATTTAAGGTCAGTGCAATGATGTTCATCTAAGACTTCTAAATTTGAGGCTAACGATTTGTAGAATTATGGCTTTCTTGACCATTTCATTTCATTTTCAGTGGTTAAGATGCTGTAAAAGCATGTGGGGAAAAATATATCTCACATCAGAGACTATTGATTCTTCTATGAATCTGAAGTCATATTTTGTAACACTGAGGTGCCATTTGTTATTGGTTCACATATTAGCATTTGTCAGCTCGTGTGTAATTTTCCTCAGCTAACACTTCCTTTCCATTTAAAATTATATTTTCCCTCCTTTACAATAATAGCATATGCTCTCACAAACCCCTTAGTCAGTAGCTCAGTAAATGCCAGTTTAAAGTTTTTAAGGAAAAGGGGCTGCAGTGTGGCACTCCCCTCCCATTTTTTCCTCTGCTGCCATTCACTTTACTTAAATTTGTTTAAACCATTTTAACCTTTCCATCAAAGGCCAAGAGATGTTGGTTAATGATTACTGACTTCCTGGGTACGAAAGGACATTATCACCATGCGTGGGGAGTCTTTGGCCCCCAGATGTTCCTGAACTATGACCCTCATTGGCCCCAGCAAGCATGGCCAATGGCCAGGGATTGTGGGAGTTGTAGTTCAGCAACAATTGGCAGGCCAAAGGTCCCCCACACCTGATTTGAACTAATGCTATTTTTCTTTCCTCTTGTGGTTTCCACTTATGCCAAGAAGGTTATGTTTTCCCCTTATGGTGCTGCCCTAATACGCCCCAGGTTTTATAGGTACAGTGGTACCTCGGGTTAAGTACTTAATTCGTTCCGGAGGTCTGTACTTAACCTGAAACTGTCCTTAACCTGAAGCACCACTTTAGCTAATGGGGCCTCCTGCTGCTGCTGCGCCGCCGGAGCACGATTTCTATTCTCAACCTGAAGCAAAGTTCTTAACCTGAAGCACTATTTCTGGGTTAGCAGAGTCTGTAACCTGAAGTGTATGTAACCTGAAGCGTATGTAACCTGAGGTACCACTGTACTGAAATATCTATGGAATGCACAGGAACTTGGAGCTGAGGACACTTTTGGCTTTGACAAGACTCTTCAGGTTTTTTTCCCCAAGCAATGTTTTCCAAACGTTGTCAAGAAGATAGCTTCTTCTGGGTAAACACTGGCCTCTTTGAGAAGTTGTTGTTTCTCAGTAACTGGTATCAGCACAGTGGTTGGAAGCACCTGTATTATATTGTGCTACTGTGATCTAAGGTGGGACCCTGGGCCTGCTACTTAAGAACTGGCAACAGCTGTGAGAATGGATATTTGCTCATGTGCAGATGGTTCCAGCTGCTAAGCCTTTTGATTGGCTAAGAGGACTCACCCCAGTTGCTATGCCAAGCCTCTTAAACAAAAAGCCATTGCCCTCTACTTCTTGTCTCCATTCTGTCTTTTGAGTCTTTCAAACTCATTTTCTTGCAGCACCTGGGAGTCCATAGTTTCTGCGCTATGGAATGAAAGCGTTTGGATCTGTGCTCTGTGGTATGTACTTAGGAAGGTAGTTTGATTGTTTTCTTCTGATTTATAATTCCCAATTATGGATACCAATGAAATTTTAGATGTGTACCTTTTATGGGCCTTTCTGGCCCTCATAGATATGGCTACTTTTATCCCATTTCTGTCTTTTTCCTTTTGATAAGCCTATCTCATTTATGGCTGGTGTCTGTCTGTTTTGGGTGAAGCCTTGGTACTGAATTTAGTTCCCAACCTCTTGGTTACTTGCTACCAGAGGCTCAGGGAGCACAGAGAACTTATTTTAGCTCTTGTTCGCCAACTTAACATACGTATCACTTTCCAGTTTACAGGATTTTGAGCAATAGAGAAGTCCAGCAATGATAGTGAGCCTAAGGCAATTGAAATCCAAATTCTGAGGTGGAATTCAGATGTAATTCAGATACTGTAAGGTGCTGTATCCCTTACTCAAATGCCATGATGTTGTCATGTTGACATCACATCATGCTGTGTGGTAGAAAACTCAACACAGAACTTCCCCTTTGGGAAGGACCCTCCAACATTTCTCCGATGAAAATAGGGATGTCCCATTCCATAACGATAATTTTACTATTTATGCCCTACACATCTTACTGGGTTGCCCCAGCCACGCTGGGCAGCTTCCAACATATATAAGAACATAATAAAGCATTAAACATAAAAAAACTTCCCTCTACAAGATTGCCTTCAGACGCCTCGAGGGTTGGGTAACTCCATACCCTCCAACATTTCTCCAATGAAAATAGGGACATCCTAAGGAAAAGTGGGACATTCCAGGATCAAATCAGAAACTGGGATGGCTTCTCTAAATCAGGGGCATCCCTGGAAAATAGGGACACTTGGAGGGTTTGTCAGTGCTCAGTAGTAGAGGACATTATTTGTATGCAGAAGGTCTTGGGTTCAGTTGCCAGCATCACCTCCAAGCAGGGCTGGGAGTGTCCCCTGTCTGAAATCCTGGTGAGCCACCGGCAGTCAGTGTAGACAATACTGAGCTACATAGACCAATGCTCTGATATTGTATAAGGTGGGTTCCTATTTCCTGCTATTTTCTCATGCAACCTGCATAATGTGAAGTCCCACCTTCAAGTTATGAAACAAGCCAAACTTAAATGCGTATGTGACACAAATGTTTTTAACAATATGAACTTCATATTGATATATTGGTATTGAAGGTGAAGAAACAAGATAATATTCCTGGAGCCAGCCAGGTGTTCAGAATATGGTTATTAGGGAAATTTAACACAGAACTGTTCAAGATCCCTCAGCATACTGTAGAGAGCTTGAATTTCTAGTTGCTCTGTGAAGGTTCACTATGAAAGGGTACGTTTCCAAACTATCTGTCCATTTCTTCTTCTAAAAGGAATTTATCACAAGCTATAGCAGTTAGTTGAGGTCTCGTTTTTTCCACTATGGCGGCTAGAAACATCACAGTTGTTTGGTACAATGTAGAAGCTGTAAAGGGACTTATTGTATGTGAAAGAGAGCAGATGTATTGAACTGAAAAAGGCAGCTCACTGTGGTCTATTTACTGTATCCAGAAGTACAAAGGCACCTTTCATTCAGACACTGTAGCTTGAATTGGTTCTTTAAGTGTTTAACAGAGAGTATGAATACACCTGGACCCTGAGCAATACTATACCTCACTTATTCATTGAAGCCAGCCTCACCCCTCTCATCAAATCCCAAATGTGTGCGCAGAGTGGCTCAAGCCCCGAAACATTTGAAGGTTGATCAGTAGACTTTGTACTGCATCTGGGGGGACCACCAGTTGCTGGCACATGCAAAGACAAAATCTGTGTGACTAGATAGGCTGAGCCAACTGTGCATATTTTATCATCCCTCTGATGTATTTGTAGAACAGGCCACATATTTTGCAGTGAACAGAAACAGGTAACAGCACAGCTGGGAAGAGACTTGCTCGGGAATGCTACTTTCTTTGTTCTCCCCGTCATGTTTACTCAGTTCCCCGTTTCGCCCCTCAAGAGTTTCAGTCATGAATAATTGGTTTGAGAGCACATTGTGGAAAAGCAGTAGGCTGTATACAAGAATACACTTGCTACGGGTTAGTGGAGTTGCCATTCACAAAATTTCAGAGGCAAAGGTTGTGATAGAGATATGTTGCAGTTTCACTATAATATGGTAGAATGGTTGTAATCTTTGACGTACACTTGTAATTATGATTTACATTCATATACATCTAAGAGCTAGGTTGAATACATACAGTGAAATAGTTTTCTGACCATGCAGAGGTGGGAGCTGGTTTTGGAAAGCTGTTGGTTTCCTCAGGAAGCTCTTCAACCCTACATTCATCAATACCATTTGTAGTCCCAAGCATAGTGAGCCTGCTGTTGGTGGGGCAGGAGCCAAGACATTGACAGGTGAAATGATCACAGGATAAACTTATTGAGATTAAATGGACCACAACTTTATTGATTGCACATCTCAGTTGATTTTGGCATAGGTGTTTTGGTAAAGGGATTGGGAGTGTATCCTGAATCATCCAGCCCAACTGCTGGTTGATTGTTTTTGCAGGATCGATCCTGGATTAAGAATCACTCTATGAAGTACATCAAATCAGGTGACCTGCTGAGATCGCCGTTGTGGTGGGGTGCTGTGGTCCATGAGCCCCTGTTTGGGCATCCGGACAGGACACCACTACATGGACCCCTTTAATAGGGTACCCTGATCCCCAATCCCTCCTTCCTTTCGCTAGGGACCCAACTCAATAAGTGAGGACTGTTTTATGTCTAGTGAATGAACTGGAGTGAAGACCAGCACTAGAAGTCCTCACTCTGTGCCCACCCAGTAGACGAGGGGTCAGCAAACTTTTTCAGCAGGGGGCCGGTCCACTGTCCCTCAGACCTTGTGGGGGGCCGGACTATATTTTGAAAAAAATTAAAAAATGAACGAATTCCTATGCCTCACAAATAACCAGTGAGAGCCAGTGTGGTGTAGTGGTTAAGAGCGGTAGTCTCGTAATCTGGGTAACCGGGTTCGCGTCTCCGCTCCTCCACATGCAGCTGCTGGGTGACCTTGGGCCAGTCACACTTCTTTGAAGTCTCTCAGCCTCACTCACCTCACAGAGTGTTTGTTGTGGGGGAGGAAGGGAAAGGAGAATGTTAGTCGCTTTGAGACTCCTTTGGGTAGTGATAAAGCGGGATATCAAATCCAAACTCTTCTAACCCAGAGATGCATTTTAAATAAAAGGACACTTTCTACTCATGTAAAAACATGCTGATTCCTGGACCATCCGCAGGCCGGATTTAGAAGGTGATTGGGCCAGATCCGACCCCCGGGTCTTAGTTTGCCTACCCATGCAGTAGACTATACCCTCATGGCTCGGCCGCTATAGGCCAAAGCCACGTTCCTCACAAGGCTTGGTTGCCCTCCTCTGCACATGTCTAAGCGTGTCAACAGCATTTTTAAGCTGTGATAGTTTAAAGTTCTTAAACTACTAGCTGAAGGACATTCAGAATATGTGTGTGGTGGTTGAGGTAGTATACACTGCTTTAAGATATCTTTTGTGTTCATTGGATCTAAAATGAGGAGGCAAAGAATTCACACATGGGGACTGGGGAGGATTCTTTGCTCCTCCCTCCCAATAAGGATATGATTAAGGACAGAGTGTCAGTTGTGACTTGCATTTTTATTCTTTTTGTCAGCTTGTGTCACAACCCTAACATTATTAAAATGTATTTTTTTTATTCAATATTCACATTTCAGGTGTTCAAGCCGTAATTTCTGTTAGTAAAAGTGACATTTCTTAAAGTTCATTATTTTTTCACACTGAAATCTTGGGCTCATTTTTATTATTATTAAAAAAATAGGCATTAAATAATGGAACCAAAGTGTCTAGAGGCTAACGGGCACCCCTGTGCTTTGTCATTTTAATAGCTGAATTGTTGGCATGAAGGATTTGATAATACCTAGGTCATGTAACCTGACTGCTTAAGAATTACACCCATCAGAATCTTTACTTCTCACAGAATTCCTGCAGACTGTGGCACCCATTGGAAACCCTTTGGACAGTGTTTCTTTGACATTTTTGTTGGCATTTTCCAGGAAAGATGCACCATGGAGACCTCTTTTAAATTGGGAGGAACCTTGAAACGTTGTCCAAAGGGCTTGGAAGGACCTACCCTGCAAGCTGCGAACATATTTGCTGACAGAAGAATGCCACCAAGTGAGCAAATTCTGGAGTGCAGTAATAATATTTGGGGAATTAAGGCTTATATGGTGGCTGTCTTGCTGAGATGTATGTATGGAAGAGGCTGCACTCAAGAGACAGAATGTGGAGTAAATTTTGTTCTCCAGATGTTTTCTACTACAACTTCCATCAGGTGTGCTGGCTGGTGCAGATGGAAGTTATAGTCTAAAACACCTGGAAGGCACCATGTTGATAAAGGCTGCTTTATAGACATTCTCAGACACTAAACAGCTTACACTTGCCTATTGACACGAAAGATATTGCTGATAACTGTTAGAATATTTCGCATAGCTTGTGGCATAGTTGATCGTCTCAAGTAGAGTCAGAAACTATTTGGAACGAAACCTTTTGGCTTTGTCACTGACACATTTCTCTACAGGTAGGTGTTTGATAAACATTGATTTGTATATAGGGGTTGTGTGTACATGTATTTAAAGCTATGGATCCCACCCCCATTACTGAGCATTTTGAAGTCGTTTCTGAAGCCATTCCGAGTCCCTTGTGGATGGGTTTTGTAGAAATGAAAACAATAAATAACTTTGATGTAAGCTAAGTCATCCATGCTTGCTGAGTCAACATGCATTTATGATTGTGTGTGTGCATTAAGGATTAGCAACTACATATAGTAAGATGTTTAAAAGGGGGCATTATCTACATTGTGAAATATTTTGGCAAGCATGGTATGTGTTCTGCATCTTGTTTCGCCTTCATTATATGACTGCTAATTTGGAACCTGATTTGTTGCTTTTCCCAAGAAGATGTTTTACGCTATTGTGGTTTTTTTGGATGGATCGTTAAAGCTTACCAGAGCCACTTGGGAGTTTTTTGTGCTTTATCTTTCTTTTATATAAGAGCAGTGTGGTGTGTGTATGTGACCTAAATGTAGGGTTCCTTAATCCCCAACCAAGTTTTTCTTAAAGGAATAATTACAAGTGTATTACTTCTGTTACTTTTCAGGCCATCCTAAGAAAGAACTTAGCATGTTCCATAGGTGCTAGGTTCCACCCAACTTTTTGGGAGGCCGCCATGAGTGTGTAACGTCACATGCATGATGCACACGTGTGATGTTACATTGCGGGAGGAGGTCGTCACAACCATGGGGAGGCCCAGTGAGGCCTCTGCGGCTGTGGGAAGGCCTGGTGGGGCCTGTTGCAGCAAGGCCTGACAAGGCCCGACCCCTCAAGATTGGGGGTGGGGGCTCAGCCCCATCCCAGTATAGTTTGGGGTTCACACCTATGGCATGTCCCCTTTCTAAGTCATCACATTGTTGATGGTGTGCCACTGTGAGTTGTGTGGGCAAATTGCAGCAAACCAGGGCCGTGATCCAGCTCAGTGAGGTTTCATGCATAATTATGATCTGGAGTGCAACCAAAGTTGATTACTAAACCTATAGCTTTCTTAGTTTCAGCTACAGCAGTAATGGTGATGGTAGATAACACTTTTTTGCTGCATTGGGAGTTACGGTTTGGGAGATGCTGGGCAAGGGGTGGGGGAAGTTTTTAAATAACAAAAGGAATAATAAAATGCCTTAACAGTTAACGGGAGGGAGCGTGGTAACTAGCAATTCACATTTTCAAGCCTAAATTCAAATATATGATCCTAATCTCACCCTTTTACAACAACCTTTTTGGGATTTGAGGTGGTTTGTCTCCTTTAGGCTGGTATAGTAGCAGATTAATTGGGGTGTGTGTGTGTGAAATTTTCAAGCTCCAATTTAGGAGTAAAGGGGAGAAGATGATAAATAAGAGTAAATAACTTTTTAGAAGTATGATTTCCCTTCCATTAAATCGTTTTCAAGAGTAGACTCTCTATTCTTGAAAATGCCTTCTAACATTTGAGAAGCCCACACTCCAGGATATTAGCAGTGAAGCAGAAAGTACAAAGATATTTTCTCTCTTGCATTCTAAGAATTTTTTTTAAAAATATATCTACTGTCTGTGCTTTGTGCCTCTTGCATAGCTTAGTTTTTAGATAATTCAACACAGGAATCTAGGATTTTTACTCAATTTTGTGTTGCAGTTATCCTTAAATGGACTGTTTTAACTAGTGCTGCAAAGACAAAGCTGAAAATCCAGAAAGAGGGACCTTTTAGGAAGTGTTTATAATAGGCAACATTTTTTAAAAAAATATTTACTTATTTATGGCTTCTAGTCTTACGTACACAATGGTATTCTCCCCCCCCCCCCATCTGCAACTGACACAACAGGACTCTATTAAAGTATGTGCCTTGTGAACAGTTGTATCGAAACATCTTAAATGCCTTTAATATAAATACAGAAGAACTCCATGTTCCAATTATCAAAATAACATGGCTGCTTTCCCTCCCTCTTCCTTTCTACATTGACTACTCTGAAGTGGTAGGTTGTCCTGCATTTAGATAAACAATGAAACTAATTGGAATGCCATAAAAAAGATTATTGTATAATAAGAGGATCAGGGAACATTGCCAGCTTACTGAGATGAAACAAAAGCTGTCTGAAAAATAAAATCTCATACGCACACAAACACACACACTCTCATGCGCACTCACAGTGGTAAATTTTACGCTAGATTTAGATCCTAAGAGACATGCCCTGCTTGGACATGATGTTGTCTTAAGCTGTTTTATTTAATTTGCCTACAGCACTTGCAAATTCTACCAGCTTTTTACCTTTTACCTAGGAAAAAATATATTCCAAAATATGATGGAATGTACATGTTTTGTTTCCTATCACTCTGTCCCCTGAGTGCTGCTGTTGTAAACTGCTTTCTCTAGAGACTCGACTAAAACTGTAGTTACATTGAAACAAAATGCTTTTCTTTCTCCCCTTGAGGTTATTGGATTAGTAATCATTTTCACTTTCATAGGAATAATGCAAAGAAAGAACAGGAAAAGAGGGCTGATAGATTGTAACAGAAAAGCCTTCTGGAATAAGACTTACAGTGGTACCTCGGGTTACATACGCTTCAGGTTACATACGCTTCAGGTTACAGACTCCGCTAAGCCAGAAATATTGCTTCAGGTTAAGAACTTTGCTTCAGGATGAGAACAGAAATCGTGCTCCAGCAGCGCGGCAGCAGCAGGAGGCCCCATTAGCTAAAGTGGTGCTTCAGGTTAAGAACAGTTTCAGGTTAAGTACGGACCTCTGGAACGAATTAAGTACTTAACCCGAGGTACCACTGTACTGTATTTGGGCACAATTTAAATCAAGACACAGCTTTAAATTAGGACTATTGATACTTGCCTCCAACACCCCCCCCCAATGTACTACAGGTGAACATATTCTTAAAACATCTAGAGTAAATTCCTCGTGGCAGGAGCGCCACAAATTGTGGTCTGTGACACAGCTGGATGGAGTGGCAGGAGACATCAGAAGGCAGCCCTGTATCAGAAAATTTTTGATGTTTGATGTTTTATTATGTTTTTATATGTGCTGGAAGCGACCCAGAGTGGCTGAGGAAACCCAGCCAGATAAGCAGGGTCTTCTTCTTCTTCTTCTTCACCATGGATCCACAGAAGCTGCCCATTCAAAGTTCTTAAGGCAATTTTTTTCTGTATCACCCGGTGTCCCAAACACATCATTGCGCCTAGAGGCCAATCTCCCCTCGGTAGAATTACGGATCTGGTGCAGGACATTCAATTTCTGGCTCCGCCTAAACTCAAATCCCCCCCCAGTCTAATATCCCTAGTGCAACAAGACTGTCACAAGAGTGCCTGGTCTAAAATTGTCAATCAGAAACTTCACTCTTGTGATTTATCCCCACAACAGCTAGTCACCGTGGGTTATAGCAAAGTAAACAGTCTAATTTGCCAACGCCTGAGTGTCAGAACAACTTGGCCACAATAAGGAAGTTTTGCCCATGGTACAACCATTTTCCATCCTCCCACTTTGACTCTCTGACACCCTATCTGTATAATCTAGCCATTCCAAAATATAGACGTGCCTTCACCCTCGCAAGACTGAATGTACTGCCCTCGGCTGTACTTGAGGGACGATTCCAACAGATTCCATATGAAAAATGCTTATGTCCCTGCGGAGATGGCAGCACCGAATCGGTGGCGCATGCCCTCCTCATGTGCACTCTTTACAAGGACCTGAGGAATGAGATTATCCTGCCTCTTTTATTGACCATTCTGGGTCACACAACCACTGCCACAGTGTCATTTCTCCTGGCAGATCAACAGGAGCAGATGACTTGCAAGGTTGCAAGGTTTCTAGCTGGGGCAATCGGAATAAGGTCCACTCTTTGATTCAGGACCCCAAACTGTGTTTTATAATCGACTTTTTATTTTGTTCTGTGTATATCGCTATGTTTTTTTGTTGCTATGGCTGACGGCTGACGCAAATAGTTTCATTCATTCATTCATTCCTCCCTACTTTTCAAATAGGCAGACTAGAAGCAAGCCTGGAGGTCTGCATGCTCACCATAGTTTTTATATAATACTGGACTTACAGCACATTTGGGGGTTTTTTTAAAGGTAGCCCACCCCTCAATTTGGTGGGTGATGCTTTATAGTTTTCTCCTCTGGGTAGGTTAGCAAAGTGATCACATGATTTCTTTGTGGCACATTCATATCCTTCTGTGCCCCCCTTTAAATTAAACTACCATATGTCTTACAAGAATGTACTGCATAGCAAATTGGCTGCACAATGAAAATTCAGTCCAAACAAAGCTACTTGTTTTAAGATGTCAGGATGATCTAACTCTGCATGAGTTGAACCTATTTTACCAGTCCGCATGAGAAATGTTCAGGCATTACAGTGGTGCCTCGTGTTACGTACTTAATCCATTCCGGAGGTCCGTTCGTAACAGGAAACCGCTCATAACATGAGGCGTGCTTTCTCTAATGGCGCCTCCTCCTGCTGCTGCGCCACAGGAGCGCGACTTCCACTCACATCCTGGGGCAAAGGTCACAACAAGGGGCATCTACTTCCGGGTTAGTGGAGCGCGTAATCCGCAGCATTCGTAAGGGGGATGGTATGTAACACGAGGTACCACTGTAGTCTGAACAGATGAAGGAATAAGCCAGGGATGGAGGGGCGCATATGCAAGGGAGTTGTGGACCCACCCATCTGTTCAAGTGACCCATGAGGGTTGGGAGATGTCAGGAACAGACTCACTGGCTGAATCTAGTTCCCCATTCCTGGTACACGATAAGGACTATTGCCATGATCACCAGTTGTCAATGGAAATTCTTTTTGGTGAAAACGTTACTAAGGTTTCAAGTTAGTTTTGATTTGATTGATAGATTAAGCAAAAGAAGCATTCTTTGGCTAATGTGTAGGACCAATGTTAATTGGAGAAACTTTCTGAAGCTTGTTTATTCTTTATTTGTAAAATACTTCTGTACTATATTTTCATTGTTCAAAGTGGTTTACAAAGCAACATAGACCAATTAAAGTGGGTCAATTACCAAGTGTATGGGCAGCGTTCCACGAAATATTTGTACACACAGAAGGGTTACCACTTGTAGTTCATTAGCAAAGAATCTAGCAATGGCATCACCTTGTGGGTTCATCTAATCTGGAGAATCCACCTTGGGGTTCTGTAAGTCCTTTACCTCCTGGAAGTGCTCTGCTGGATGCAATTCTGAGGACACAAAGGTGGCGGAGAAATACTTCTTTGCTGCTCATATGTCTGAAAATGCGCTTTGTGATGTGCGGTGAGACCACATCCCAACACGGGGACCCACTTCCAACTCCCGGGGACTGTTGGCTTGAGAAGGTGTTGGGTCCATTAAGGAAAACATTTGACCAACCGCACCCCCCCAACAACACCCTGGAGTTGGCACCATTGGTGCTCAAGTCATTTACCAGCATGCTTCAAGTTCCCCTGTTCCTCAGTAAACCAGAGAACTGGGCCCTACAAAGAGTAGGAAGCCAATCCCTCAGTATGGAAGCATATTTAGTATAATAGAGAATTTTAAACAAATCTTAAAAGGTGGCAGTGGTGGGTTTGTTCAACGGTACATCCCCATTTCTTAAAAAAAAAAAGGTTCCTAATAGTGGAGGTTTGTTAACATGCATGTTTATCTAAATTTGATCAATCAATCTATTGAGTAAAAAGGCAGATGTTTAAGCAACTACAAATACTTCAATCCACTAACAGCCGTATTTGTAGCTGCTGCTAGTGTGCTCACTGGATAATTGGAACTATTCAGCCAGTCTTCATTTATAAAACACTTTATTACTCAGTGCTACTCTCCGGGAACTAACTGGAGAAGCCTGTATAAAAAGGATTTATTTTGGTCTCTGTTCGCCATGCCCCCCCCCCCCATGTGACGTATCTCATTCACTTTCAATCTCAACCTATAAGTGCAATTTAAATGTATTTTATAGCAACAATTTGGGCCAATCTAGTGCGGTAATAAAAAATGCTTTGTTGGTTACTGCTCCCAAAGGCTTTCAGTCTAAGTGCAGTATGTTATGTAAGGCCTGACCCCCATAGGCCTTACTCACGCAGAACTTGCTCACTTTCTGTTATGATCCCAGGCTGCAATGATTGTGCCATGACTGTTAGACCAGGGGGAGAAACGTTTAATCCAAAGCGGACTTAACATCTTATTGAAGTTGTTTGGACAATTATTGGGTAGGTTATTTAGGACTAGGTCACTAGGTGCACGGTGCTTCATAGTCCACTGTGTGGAGAGAGCATTGATCTGAGGCATCCTCCCAATGTTGCTGCACTGCAGCTCCCATAGTCACTGAGCGTAGACCAAGCTAGCTGGGGCTCATGGGAATTGTAGTCCAAGGATATTTGAAGCACACCTGCTTGCGGAAGGCTGATGTAATTCACCAGTCTTGTTATGCATGCTATATAGATCATAGGAGAAGGGAAATTCTGATCCTGAACCTTCCTGCTTTGCAGGATATCTTTGCAGGGAGAGGAAAAGGCTAAGGAGTAAAACCTGCACAAATCCAGAGTGGAGTCTCTAAGATGGTTGGATGGTGCCTTGTATGCCTGCTTCTGTCAACTCCTGCAGCCAAGCTGGTGCCAAATGTATTGCTCTGTTTTCCTTTGGACGACATCAGCAAGGCTGAGAGAGGAGTCTTGTCTTCTGGGCACCCCAGGACCTCCATGCATTTTGCCCAGGGGAGGTCACTTTGGCGCTGCTAACATAGTGGTTTGATTTCACCCCTGGTGGCGCACTCCATTGTCTTTTGAGACAGACAGATGCCAACAACAGATCATTGGCTGCTGTTAATAAGGTAGAGAAATGCAAAATATCATGATGTCCAGACCCTGGGTTACTAGTGCCTGTTATATTACCTGTTGCAAAGGCCAAGGACTTTATAAGGCAGGCTTCCTCAAATTCGTCCCTCCAGATGTTTTTGGCCTACAACTCCCATGATCCCTAGCTAGCAGGACCAGTGGTCAGGGATGATGGGAACTATAGTCTTAAAACATCTGGAGGGCCAAGTTTGAGGAAGCCTGTTATAAGGGGATGCCATTTTCAGTGTTAGCCTGATGTTTCTTTAAATCATGAAGTCCTACCTTTAGAAAACCATCAGAAAAGGAAACAAAAATAAAGTTCTTTGATATCACTGAGTTGTAAGTTTAAGGTATCTGACTGCTGCCCATACATTGCATTAAGCCGTTTGCATGTTTGTTGTTTAATAAATAGGACAGCATGCTGGGTGTTTAGTATTTTCCCCCCTTTTTCGTGTTGTGATGTAACTTGTGGGTATGTGTCTGGCAGAATCAAGAAGTATTGTTCATTTTCTTAGCTTTGTCCAGATGTTTAGCTACAGGGTAATGTTACTACATAGATTAGCACAGCTGTCTAAGAGATACCATGCTAAATATGGAGAGCATCTGTGATTTGTCTAGGGAGGTTGAGTTTCAATTAATTAAATGTGCAGCTAGCTTGCTAAGATCTTTTGCATTGCTAGTAAAAAAAACCTGACAGTTTTAAAAGACACAGGGACTTTTAGCACTGGCTGAAGTAAACAATTTTTTTCCAGATCATGAATTTTTGCTAGCTCTTTGGAAAGGTAAGTTGACTAAGTGGTTAAAGCATTTGGCTGTATTCCCCAGGGTCATATATTTGAATGTACTGTATATAAGTCATATATATATATATATATATATATATATATATATATATATATATTTGCTTTCGTAGATTTTCACGGGTAC
This sequence comes from Podarcis muralis, assembly GCF_964188315.1. Taxonomy (NCBI): domain Eukaryota; kingdom Metazoa; phylum Chordata; class Lepidosauria; order Squamata; family Lacertidae; genus Podarcis; species Podarcis muralis. The sequence continues at coordinate 104,258,121 of NC_135655.1, read as the reverse complement.
AGGATATATATATATATATATATATATATATATATATATATATATATAATGTAACTTCTTCTAGTTGAAAAAGTTATCTCCAGTACATCCCATTGCAAATTGATCCTTTGGAAATACAGTGAGGTTGGGGGAGAGGGACATGGGCACACATAATTCACTTGTTTTTGAATTAGTTTCAGCTACTTGAGACAGCTTTATGTTCCACAAATTCTAAAGTTTGGAATGTTGATGTTTGCACTGTATTGGGTTTGGCTGGGGAAGAACATATCAAACTCTTATGACTATAGAGCAGGCGTGGGGAGGTTTCATGCTTCTGGGTCTGCATTCCTTTTTACCCAAACACTGAGATCAACCTGCCTGAGGGAGGTGCAAAAGACATGCATTTAGAATTTTCAAAAATCAGAGAACCTAGAACTGAAAGGAGCTAGCAGTCTTTCCGCATGAAAATCTCCTGGTTATGCACTCCCAAACTTTTCACTTAGCAGTGTAATCTAGCTTGGGGTGTGGGAGTCATTCTGTAGTTGCTGTTGTTGAACATTTAGAAGTCAGAAATCCTTGCCAATGACCCAGAAATCTACCTTCTCCACCCCTTGTACAGATAGATGGGTTGGAAGACTTGCTTTCCTGCAATTCCATATTTGGCTGTTTTAACTAATTAAAAGATTGTGGCTAATGAATCAAGGATTGCTTGAAGGACAGCAGATACTCTGCAACAGTCACAAACCAGCCTAGTTGGCATCATTATTTGGACTACCTTGTCTAGGGATGGAAACTTTCTGAAAATCTCAATGTCAAACTTACCCAAATGGATTCCGCCCCCCCCCCCTTAATTCCCATCTTGGTCCTTAAACTGAACAAGAAGTGAGTCCCTGCTCCTAGTTCTGCTAAACAATTATCACATAGTACATGCATAATATTCTATGTATACACATTCCAGGTATCCTAAGGTAGCTAGTAGATTAGCAGATATATACAACAATGCGTATAATGTATTAGAGCGAGTGTGGCATAATGGTTAGATTATTGGTATGACCTGAGAGACCAGGCATGAAGCTCACTGGGTGACCTTGGGCCAGTCACCATCTCTTAGCTTAACCTCACAGTGCTGTTGTGGAAGAAAATGGTGGTATATAGCGTAAATGCAATAAATGAATCATTTTTATAAAGTATGTATATACTAATGGGAAATTATGGTCCTACATTTAGCATGTGGCTTCATTCTTTCATACAATATTATATATATATATTACACATTGTGTGTGTGTGTGTGTGATTTTGCATATAATTAGATGGGCTTGATGCGAGAGGTGGTCTAGTGTAAGCAAACTTCAGTCACATCAAAACCTCTGAAATCTGTGTCTAAATCCATTTAGAATGGATTCCTTCTCCATCCCTAGTCTTGGCCATTATCTGTATACAGAGTTGACTCTGTCCTAGTTGGGCATCATGCTCTTTGCTTCTTTTCCAAGCATTTCAGCTTTGCCGTTTGGTTTTGCTTTTAAAACGTAAATGGTTCACTCCAGTGGTGCTGTCAGTGCAAGACTTGTGGGCAGAGGTCCTGGGCCCTATTCAGTAGAATCAGCAGAAGGGCCAAGAAGCACAGTAGGACTTAGGGCATTTTTCCAGTAAGTATAAATGAAGTTACACGCGTTACTATTGAAAGGGAGGGAGGAGGGCCATAAGACTGTTAAATCTACTAACTGAACCACGGATTTTAACTCTATTTTGTCAGACCTGTGATGACATCCATCTTTATATGTCCTCAACCTCAAGGGCTTCTATGGGGTTGGTTAATGGAGGTCAACGTGCCCCATGGTGTTACAAAGCCAGCTGGTCAGTAAATCACATAGTTCAAAGCCGGAGTTAACTCTTTATTAGTGAAACACCATCTTCACAGACTGGACAGAGTTTCAGGACTCATGAGCACAGCCGCTCACGCTGTTTAGGTCTTACTCCATGAATCAAGTTTCATCTTTGAAACCATCTTTGTCGTCTCCTCTCCAGGGCTTCTTCCAAGCAGTTGGAGATTGTGCCTGCGTGTAACCCAGGCATAGGCAAACTCGGCCCTCCAGATGTTTTGGGACTACAATTCCCACCATCCCTGACTACTGGTCCTGTTAGCTAGGGATAATGGGAGTTGTAGGCGAAAAACATCTGGAGGGCTGAGTTTGCCTATGCCTGGTGTAACCCATCTGGAAGAAAGTTGGAAAATAATAAATGTCTGGAAGGTTCTTATAGAGTTCAAGCTCCTGTAAAGAGAACAGGCTTGAAGCAAAAGTTCATTTCAGATCATAGAATAGTAGAGTTGGAAGGGACCCTGAGGACCACCTAGTAGTTCTACCTCCTTACAATACAGGGATATGCAGTTGCCCCATAGGGGGATCAAACCTGCAACCTTGGCATTATCAGCATCACGCTATAACCAACTGAGCTATCCAGACCCTCAGACCTGAAAATCCTCAAAATAGAGTAGGCCACCACTGGTCTTAGTGGTAAGCGACACTAAAAGTACTGAAGGCATATGTTAACATTAGTGGAAATTCACACTAGTTCTAACAGCATGGTAAGGCATTTATCATGCTATGATTGCTCCTGTGTAAGAGCAACCCAGGTGTTAGGAGGAAAAGCAGAAATGTTGACATGGGGAGCCTTTGACTTCAAATGCCCATAATATTTTTTTGCATGGCTCTAAGCCTACTTTATATGGGCGAACAGAGTCAATAAAAGTACTTTGCTTTACACTAACACTTCTTATCTTCTTTTCCAATTTGCAATTAAATATGATTGTCTCTAAAACATTTCTGTTAATTTTTTCATCTTCAGCAACTCGGCTTTCCCAGGGGGGCAAGAAATACATTTTAATGTATTGTAGCCACATGCATATAGCCCCTTTCCCTCATATATATATTTGAGTGTCAAGAGTAATCGTCCCAACAACATTATACCAAGCCAATATTAATCAGTCTTGCAGCTACAGCTTGCTCTACTTATGATTACATTTGTGATGTTTAGATGAATTCCCTGCCTTAATATTCGGTTAGAAGGTCTTTTGTCATTATTCAGACATTTGGAAAATGGATTTTTTATGAAAAAAAAACCCTAACACTAAATGTTTGCAAAACCTTCCATAGAACACCTGCAACAAATTAAAAATCCCAGTTTAATAAATGTGATGTCATATATTGTGTATAGACTGAAAGCATTTAAGGTGATAAACAATGCTAAAGATAGGCAAGAGAGATACCTAGTTATTTTTTTAAAAAATAAGTGAAATAGAGAATGCATTAATTTCCTATGGATTAAAACCCATAAACCTAAATCCTCAGAGATAACCCGTGCTGGATGGGTTGTAGGCACTTTAGAGCTGGGATTTCATTTATTTAAATCAGGCATAGACAAACTCGGCCCTCCAGATGTTTTGGGACTACAGCTCCCATCATCCCTGACCACTAGTCCTGTTAGCTAGGGATGATGGGAGATGTAGTCCCAAAACATCTGGAGGGCCGAGTTTGCCTATGCCTGATTTAAAACAAGCACTTTCCTATCCTTAGGCAGGGCCGGCACAGTCATTAGGTAAGGTGGGCACACCCATGGGCTCCTCACCTGCCCGCTTGCTACACCAACAGCAAAAAAGTAGCACTGGCACTGCAGCTGATTTCAGGCGAGATCACACCAGTTTCCAGTGAGATCTTGCTGGAAATCGGCACATTCTCACTTGAAATCAGTTCTAATGCCATTGTCTCTTTACTAGGCGTGATGGGGCAAGCAGCAGCAGCGTCAGGGCAGGGGGGCACTTCCTGTTTTGCCTCAAGTGGCGAAATGGGACATGTTGCCCCCTGTCCTTAAAAGGTAAAGGACCCCTGACAGCTAAGTCCAGTTGTAGATGAGTCTGGGGTTGCGGTGCTCATCTTGCTTTACAGGCCGAGGGAGCCGGCGTTTGTCCGCAGACAGTTTTTCCAGGTCATGTGGCCAGCATGACTAAGCCGCTTTTGGCGAAACGAGAGCCGCGCATGGAAATGCCGTTTACCTTCCCACTGGAACGGTACCTATTTATCTACTTGGCATTATCATATACAGTGGTACCTCGGGATAAAGACGCTTCAGGTTACAGATGCTTCAGGTTACAGACTCCGTTAACCAAGAAATAGTTCCTCGGGTTAAGAACTTTGCTTCAGGATGAGAACAGAAATCGTGCGGCGACAGCAGGAGGCCCCATTAGCTAAAGTGGTACCTCAGGTTAAGAACAGTTTCAGGGTAAGAACGGACCTCCAGAACGAATTAAGTTCTTAACCCGAGGTACCACTGTATAGAGCAGGTGTGGGGAATCTTTGGCTCTCCATATGTTGCTGCACTACAACTCCCATCATCCCAGGCCACTGGCCATGCTTGCTGGGAGTTATAGTTCAGCAGCTTCTGCAAGGCCAAAAGGGCCCCCATCCCCTTCTCTGATATATAGCACATATTTAGCACTGCTCTTTTCTTCAGGAAGGAACTGGCTTCCTTCATGATAGTGTGCGAGGCAGAAGTTAAAAGCGGTGAAGCAACTTCCAGCCTGAGATATATTGAAAAGAAAAACATTCACCTGTTTAATTTCTGCTTCTTACTGTAGCTGTTAAAAAGTGCAAGAAGGGGAAAAAAGGCAACCAAGAGAGACTGTTTCAAACAGTACATACTAAGCTGCAGAAACCTGCTCTTTCAGTTACAGGAAATGCTTACACCTTAGTTTTATAGTTGGCTGAGTAATTTCTATAGTACTTAAGTTTGGTTAATAGCAAACACCTGCCTGGAACGGCTCGGATTCACAGCCACAAAACCTTTCCCCAACTAGTTCTCTCCTGCACCCTCCTGGAAGGAATGCAGAAGATTTCTTTCCATTCTCCCCTTTGCCTGTGCCTTTTAAAATAGGTGCCCACAGTACCTGCCTTTCACCACAGGAGAAATTTAACTTTGTAGCATTTTGCTATGACCTACTCGGTGGAATTACAGCAGCAAACCAATCCTTTAAGAGAGATGGCTCTATCAATCTTTGGATTTTTTCTAATGTGGAAGCTACTCAATTGCATCTCAGAAATCAGGGAGGTAAATTACTCATGCAGACAGCACAAAATGAAAGGGGGGGGGGGAGAAATGCAAGTTCTGCTGAGTATCCCTTTTAGAACAACAAAAGCAGCCTCGATAATCAGTCAAATTCCTCTGCTAATTTTTCAGGTATTGAAGGCTATAGTGAGGGCACCACGCTATGAAAGTTAACGCAAAGAGAGGCTTTAGCGAAAGATGCCACAGGACAGGGTGCCGCCTTGCTCAGCAAACACTGTGCTTGTGATGAGGTTTTCTAGGTTAGAACTCCATTGCTTTAAATAAAATTGCACTAGGATTAAAAACAACACAACACACCCCCCCCCCCGCCCAGAGATCTTTTCACAGGTGACTTGTCATCAGAATGGTGTTTTAATTACACAGGGCAATATGGGAAGCTCTTTTCACAGCACAGCTCTATCCTTCTACTTACTTATATAAGTTGATGCTTGAGGGTTTCAATGTTTCTATTTCGTCCTGCTGGTTTTAAATCGCCAAATTAATGCCAGTTGTGCTACTTGTGTATGTGTGGAAGGCAAGAGGAATGCGCCTCATGGCATGCTGGGGGAGAATAATTGTTGCCTGTGGATGATGCGGGCAAAATCCTCTATAAAACTGGCTTGATCCTTATCCAGATTGGATGAGACAAGCTGCAAGGGGAGACTGGCCTAAGGCCTTAGAACAGCTTTCAATAAGTGGTAAAAAAGGTAAAGGGGACCCCTGACCATTAGGTCCAGTCGTGACCGATTCTGGGGTTGCGGCACTCATCTTCCTTTATTGGCCGAGGGAGCCGGCGTACAGCTTCCGGGTCGTGTGGCCAGCATGACTAAGCCGCTTCTGGCGAACCAGAGCAGCGCACGGAAACGCCGTTTACCTTCCTGCCAGAGTGGTACCTATTTATCTACTTGCACTTTGAGGTGCTTTCGAACTGCTAGGTTGGCAGGAGCAGGGACCGAGCAACGGGTGCTCACCCCGTCGCGGGGATTCAAATCGGCGACCTTCTGATCGGCAAGCCTAGGCTCTGTGGTTTAACCCACAGCGCCACCTGCGTCCCTTTCAATAAGTGGTTTCTGATACCATTTACAGATGTTCCCGCTCTTTGCTTCTTCCCACTTTTCTTGCTGCTTCCTTCGTTCCCACGTATTGACTCTCCACCCCTTTCAAGTTTCATGTCAGCCTCTTTTCCCCAATCAAGACCTTTCTCATCCTGCCACCAACCAGAGGTTCACCCCTCTGAGGAAAGCAGAACATCCTAATCCCTATCACTTCTGGTTTGCCATGCTCACCTTCCAGGTGGACAGTGCTGGATTTACATATAGGCTAAACATGCTATAGCATAGGGCCCCACTCTCTTGGGGGCCCCAAAAAAAATTTAAAGGAAAAAAATCTGGATGTACATTTCCAAAATTCTTAATTGTATTTCAGTTCAACAATTACTTTGATAAAAAACATATTTAGATATCTGTTAGGTCCATAAATTACCATATATTCAACGCAAAAAACAGCAACAATTTGTTGTTAACAAAGGACAGCTGGACATATAAAGGGCCCCATTATCTTCAGTAGCTTAGGGCCTCATCAAACCAGCCCTGCAGGTGGACTTTTGGGTCCTAAGAATGATGGAACAATCACTGTGCCTGCTGCCTGCCTGTCTGACTGTCTGTCTCACACACAGCTATGCTACTGTACAGAGTTCCCACAGCAGACCACCTGAATAAAGGTGATGGACCATTGGGGATCCACGGACCACACTTAATCAGATAGATGATATTTTGTTTTAAGTTGGCATGCCTAAGCACAAGGGGGGTGAAAAGTATTTTTTTTAAAAAAATGCATTACAATCCCACCAACTCTACACCCATGTTATTTTGACAAAATGTTTGTCCGCAAAAGCTTATGCCACAACACCTTCCGTTAGTCTTTCTAGTGCCACTGGATTCTTAGTTTCCTTTGCAGCAACAGAACAACACTGATGGATTGGTTATATTTCTATGTCCCTTTTCATTCATATGAATTCCAAAGTGGCTTGCTAACAAAAAAAATAATAACGAAAGCATGGCAGAACATAATAGTAAAGGTAAAGGTAAAGGTACCCCTGCCCGTACGGGCCAGTCTTGACAGACTCTAGGGTTGTGCGCCCATCTCACTCTATAGGCCAGGGGCCAGCGCTGTCCGGAGACACTTCCGGGTCACGTGGCCAGCGTGACATCGCTGCTCTGGCGAGCCAGAGCCGCACACGGAAACGCCGTTTACCTTCCCGCTAGTAAGCGGTCCCTATTTATCTACTTGCACCCGGGGGTGCTTTCGAACTGCTAGGTTGGCAGGCGCTGGGACCGAGCAACGGGAGCGCACCCCGCCGCGGGGATTCGAACCGCCGACCTTTCGATAGGCAAGCCCTAGGCGCTGAGGCTTTTACCCGCAGCGCCACCCGCGTCCCTCGAACATAATAGTAGAACATCACAAATACAGCACAAGCCGTATAGAATCATTAACAAATTGTCAGTGAAACAATTACAATCTGTGAAACTATCTGTGGATACCCCTCTGGAAACTAGGAGATGTAAGTGCTGGACACATCCCTGCTTTTGCCCATCTCTCCCATCTATACAAAGACAATATGTAGCGAAGTAATTAATAAGTCTCCTGTAAAATACAGGCTTTGACCCATTCCCTAGTTCCTGAGGTATGTCTTCAGCAACGTGCCTCTGTTTACAAAGGAAAAGAGAAACAGATCCATGGCTGCTTTTTGCTGACCTAGGATGCATAGCATGTTGGCAGAACACAGGCATGCTGCTCCTCCCCCCCCCATACTTTTTGTGTGTGTGTTTGGCTGGAAGCACCACACAGAGAGGAAAATAGCTAGATGCTGCATGCCCAAAGCCATCCTAAGTTGCAGCTGCAGTGCTTTCATAATCTCCTAGGTATGCTTCTTAGTTTCTCAGCCTAAATCCTTGAAGCGCCCGAGTGTCAGATTTGGTGTGCTGCATGTTTCAGCAGGCCTACCTATCGCTCGGGATAATTTGAAGCTTAATTATTCAAGGCTTGAAGAGCACTCTCAGATCTCCTGACGAAAAATACCACAGAGAAGTGCAAAGTGTTATTTTTATGGCACTTTCTTTTTTCTTTTTTTGCAGGCAGGGAGAGAGGCTTGATCTGATCACATTAAAACCCTGGTGGGGTTGTTAGACTTTAATATTATCTACTGAGTTCAGTAATAGTGGGATGTCTCCCAGTTCACAGAGCTCCTAGTTCATACAGAAGTAGCTTCCCCTTGAAATTATTCATATTCACATCTTACCCTTGATAAAAAAAGTCCTCTTAAAAGAGGCATTTTGCCACAGAGGTTAAGGGTTTTCATTGAAATTGCCACTTGCATTTGATTTCCATCTTCTCCTAACAGCCCTGAAAATGTTCAGGATGAGAAAAAATCCTGTCTGAGGCATGGCTGAGAGTGACGGTTTTATTTTAAATATGCTACAGAATTAAGCAAAACATGTTCTAAACAAGATGAGAGCCCCTCTTTTGTTCACTGTAGTGTCTATGGGGAGCTGAACTCTCTGCAAGAGTAATGTCTATATTTTAGCAAATAAGCTTTTCTTTATTACAGACAATCTAAACAAATGCTTATCATTTTGTGGAATCCAGATTAATAAGCAAGAGATCAATGCCTAAAACCTAATGCTCTTTTAAGAAAAATCACCTATTTAATGCTCTTGTATTTAACACATATGTGCTTCAATATATTTGATTAGGACATTAATAAAACCTTATTGCTTATATTATCATCCTCTTGTATAAAACAATTAAGAGGCAACAGGAGGCCAGGCACAATTAATCATTGGTACAAAAGAAGAAGAAAAACCAACCCACTACAACTTGAAGCAGTTTTGAAGATGGTGGGGACATCAAATTGTGGTTTTTGTGCTAAATAACAGAAAAGGGAGGGAGAGACAGAAATTAGCTAGTTGAATGCACAATGGATTGCTGTTGAATACCACCCCTGATGACTACTTTTGTCGGACAAGAGGGGACTGGATTGTGCATTAAGACTCCATTTGTTCAGAACAGTTGTGCAGGGAGGGGGGGAGCACTAAGAAGTGGGGTCATGGGCAAGCAGTTGAGGTGTTAATGTTGCTCTTAAAATGCTATCATTTGTTAGCAGTTTCCTCTTCCCTTATATTTGCCATCAGCTCTTGCTCCGTTTGATGTTGCCTTTACTGGTTTCACCATCATTTCATTAGTTTTATTCTTAACTCATCCCAGGGTAAGGGGAGAATAAAACAATCAAGCATAGTGGGTCGTATGCTCAACTCTCTGACTCTCTCTCTCTCTCTCTCTCTCTCTCTCTCTCTCTCTCTCTCTCTCTAACAAACACCCCAACCCCTGTAAAATAATACTAGGTCTATTCTTGATGACCCAGCGATGGGTCCCTCCTGTTACCTTTCCCCCCACCAGGCTGCAAAGTTTTATTTATGAATGTTCCCCCTTTCCTGCCCTTTCGTGGATGCTCAATCCATTTTATGTTACATTTATGTCCATTCCGCTTCTTTCCTTTTCTTAGACCTCAATCTCTGTACAAAGACCTTAATCTGTGATGTGGAACTTTGTCAAATGCTCTCAAAGTCTGAGTGCAAGCTAGTCACTGCTCAGGGACAAAGTCAGCATCCTTTTCTGGAAGCAAAGGTGCAGCTGGGCAAGGAATAAGTGCGAAAAGAGAGAGGCGCTATTTGTTTTTAAACAGGAGTGGGAAAGCAAAGCCATTTTATGCGATTTACTCTTATTCTTCAAATTACTCATTCACTGCTGTAGTTTTATTTCTTCCTCTGAGAATTTGATTTTTTTAAAACACAAAACACAAGTCAGGAGCACACGATTTTAATAAAATGGGTTGAAGCAGAGAGCTTTGAATAAATGTTCATTTGCTCCATGTACAACTTGACTCTGTTTCTGCAAAAGCAATAGCAAAAATACAGGGACTGCAATGGTAAATTAAGAGATGGTTACTATCCTCCTGCTGTACATTATTCTGTCCAATTTTATTTCTTGGTCCTTCAAAAAAGACAACTTCTGTTTAATTTAAGGCAGGGGCTGGCAGATTTCAGGCTCATCAGTGTCATATCCCCTGCATCCCCAAGGTGACCCACAAGTCAGTGTTTGTGCACTATGCTCATCCAAGGATATGGCTTCCCTGTCATCCTCAATCGCCTGTGGCTTCTCTTGCTCCACAGTTGCACAGGAGCTTGCAGTTGCAGTAAAAGGTAAAGGTACCCCTGACCGTTAGGTCCAGTCGCAGACGACTCTGGGGTTGCGGCACTCATCTCGCTCTATAGGCCGAGGGAGCCGGCGTTTGTCCGCAGACAGCTTCCGGGTCATGTGGCCAGCATGACTAAGCCGCTTCTGGCGAACCAGAGCAGCACACAGAAACACCGTTTACTTTCCCACCGGAGCGGTACCTATTTATCTACTTGCACTTTGGCGTGCTTTCGAACTGCTAGGTTGGCAGGAGCAGGGACTGAGCAACGGGAGCTCACCCCGTCGTGGGGATTCGAACCGCCGACCTTCCAATCGGCAAGCCCTAGGCTCTGTGGTTTAGACCACAGCGCCACCCGCGTCCCTTTTTTGCAATTGCAGCATCAGCTACTTTTTAAAAATTGCAGCTAGCTCTCCGGGAGAGTGGAGGGAGACACCGAGAGAGGAGAGTTTTGCTGAGATAACATTTTCTCAGACTTAGTCAGCAGGGCTCCCTGGCCACTGCAACGGCCCTGGTCTAACCTGGCCAGGCTTTGCTCCCATTTCCTCAGTGATTACCAAGCTCCAGCAGAACAGGATAGTCAGACCTCCTTTGCTCTTGTTCCCTTTTTACTAGAGCCCCAAGGTGTACTAATCATAGTCATGTGATAGAACTAAAGAGCAGGGTGCCTCTCAGCACATTCTGAGACTAAGGATTTGTTTCAGCACCAGAACTGAACTGAATTCACAGTCTTTTCACAATTCTGGATTTATTGCTGTCTCTTGAGGCTACGTTGGCCTCAGCAGCATGGAGTGCCTTCCATCAGCTTTGGCTGATGGCCCAACTGGATAGGGATAGCCTAACTCTGGCACCCCCAACCTTTGGCCCTCCAGATGTTTTGAACTACAATTCCCATCATCCCTGACCACTGGTCCTGTTAGCTAGGGATCATGGGAGCTGTAGGCCAAAACATCTGGAGGGCCGCAGGTTGGGGATGCCTGGCCTAACTTCTGTTGTCTATGCTGTGGTAACCTCTAGGTTAGATCATTGCAATGTGTTATATATGGGGCTGCCTCTGTTTGGAAACTTCAGCTGGTGCAGAATTCAGTGGCCAGGTTGATCATCAGGGCAAGATGGTTTGAGCATATAATGCCAATCCTGGCCCAACTACACTAGCTACCAATTAGTTTCTGGGTCCAATTTAAAGTGCTAGTTTTGACCTTCAAAGGCTTAAAGTGCTAGTTTTGACCTTCAAAGGCTTAAACAGCTCAGGACTGCAATACCTCAAGGACTGCTTCTCCCCATATGAACTGTCCCGGAACCTGTGATCATCATATAAGGCCCTTCTTTGTGTGCCTTCTCTGTGAGAGATCTAGAGGTCTGCAACACAAGAATAGGCCTTTTCAGCAGTGGCTCCCTGATTGTGGAATGCAGTCCCCAGGAAGACTTCCCTGGCACCTTCCTTACATATCTTTAGGCATCAAGCAAAAGCATTCCTCTTATTGCAGGTCTTTGGCTAATTAAACAATCTTTGGCCTTTTAAACACTGTGTTTGTGTGTGTGTGTGGGGGGGTTATTGTTATTGCTTCTTATTATGGTATTTATTTTTTATATTGTAAACTGCCTCGTGATCTTTGGTTGAAGGGTGACATATAAATTAAATAAATAATCATAATAATAATAACCACCCCAGTCCTGGTTAGGTTTTTTTCAATTCAGCAATCAAATTTATGTGAGGGGGGAAAAAGCAGTTTTGTTGCTGCTGATCCCAACCTACCTTCTCCCCAACCATGGTCTAAAGCAGGCATAGGCAAACGCTGGCCCTCCAGATGTTTGGGACTACAATTCCCATCATCCCTGACCCCAGTGGTCAGGGATGATGGGAATTGTAGTTCCAAACATCTGGAGGGCCAGAGTTTGCCTATGCCTGGTCTAAAGGATTGTGAAGTGAGATGCTTTTAAATTTACTGGTTTTTTTTTTTTTTTACATTGTTTGTGAGGATTGAAAGTCTAAAAAAATCGCATTTCAGAAAATATAATGTTTTATTGCTTTCCCTGTGAATTCAGAAATGGCCGACTTTGAGAAGAAGGACAAATGAAATATTGGGTGATATGATTCCTGTTCCCTGTAGTGGTCACAGCTAGATAGTTCAAGCCCAAGGGCGGGATTTCTGGCAAGAGTTCAGTTTAGAGGTGAAACCTTGGACAGCTCCAGTTAGCACTTCTGACCCAGGGGTGCTGACAAGATGGGTTCCTCAGGTGCTTGGACTTCTGGTGGAGTGGGGTCATTTGGGGTCGTTGCTGAGGACAATTCTCTTCTTCATTCTGTCGCCTCCTCCATTTTCTCACTCCTAGAACATGAAAAGCCTGACCAAGGAGCTATTAACAGTATTAAAACTCTGCCCGTGCCTTTTGATCTAAAGAGGCAGATTCACACATAACATTGATTTAGGATTTTAGGGCAATCAAATCAAGTCAGATTTAAACCAACATACAAAAATTGTCCATAAATGGTCCATTGTTACTTTTCCCTCCTCCTAAATTGAGAATATAATGTAACACAAAACTTAAGTTAGCACCAATTTAAAATGCTGAACAAAAGTTGCTTCTTTGGCTCTGCAACTCTGCTTTTCTTCACATGAACAAATCACCATCGCTGTAGGGGTTATAGTGCGGGACTTTATATATTTTCCATTCTGAAGATAATTGAGCCCTATGCTTGATTTTTTTAAAATCCTTTACCCAAGATTTCTAAATTTTGTGCAGTTGTCACAAAGTATAAATAATCTTGTTCTCTTCAGTCCTAAGACTCAGGCCCTCAGTTTATATAATAATTAGTAGTATCAGGGTTTTCTTTGACATTCTTTCTTTGGGTGTTATCCTGAACTATTGAAACATTTCTCCAAAGTAAGGGAAAATGTAACAAGCGAATTCTTTCACAAGTTTGCTTTCCACAGCACCCTCCTCTTCCCACACATCCAACTAAACAAAGGCAAAACTTTGAAAAGACTGCTGTCCCTAAGAGAGAACAACAAAATTTATGAACCAGTGTAACACATGCTCATTACTCATTGACGAATGGTTTTTTAGAATACTTCCAGCTTCTTTGTCTGTGTGTCCCCCCCCACCTACATCAAGTATGTTTCTTGAAATTCTTCCTTTCTCCAATCTAAATAGTGCTGGTCATCAGGCTCTTGAGTCAGCCTATGAAAATATGTTGCATGTTGCAAGTGGAATTTACCCTTTGACTTTTAGCTCCTTCTCTCCTTTGACCGGTATTGTTTCTGCGTGTTGCCCCTCTTACTGGAAACAGAAGCTGTTTCTGTCGCAATGAAAATATTTTTGAAACTGCCAGTGACCAGTGTTTTAATTCCCTGCCTTCCCTGTCATTAAACAGACACATCAACTTGGTTATTTATATAAAATAGGTAAAATGAAATAAAAACTTTGCTTCAGTCTCTGCTCTGGTTTTGCAGGTGGCATTGACGAAACCATATTGATTACCTATGAGAGCTTTGAAACGGGCTATGTTGATTTATTCATCATGGGATTCCCTGTGAAATCTCCATCCAGATAGTGTTTTTAATAGAGCATTTTGCACATCTGAATGTGTAGTTTAACTTTGCACCTTCACAGCAAATTGTGTCGGTTTGCATGACTTGCACAGAAGAATTTGCCCAAAGAAACAGCTTCTCAAATTTGGTTTGTGAATCAGTTATTCAGAGAGAACTTTAATCATGGCAAAATGGATGAATCTACATTATGCAAATTCAGTATGGTTATTTTATTCAAGTAAATCAAGTCTATCAGAAAGCTCAGTTGTTTTGTGGAAACATTAAACACTTCCACTTCAAGGCTTTCATAAAATCACTGGGGACATAAAAAGACTTAGGTCATTTTAGATAGTACTTGTTATTATGCTGTATGCTGTGGGTATGAAAATATTCATCACTAGTGCCTATTTAGAGAGCTTTCAGGAGCGGCTTCCTTAGGGGAAAGGGGTATTTTTAAAGTCCCAGGAAGTGCAGAATTCCACATGTAACACAATAAATAATGATAGTGATAATTATAATTATAATAATAATATTAAAAATAATAAAGAATATTGGTCAGGTGTTCAATATAATTCCAGAACTCTCTTGGCTAACCTATGTATTGATGCTACATGTGCTACTTTAATATAAATGTGGTAAACTTGACTTTTGAGTGTTAGAAACCAATAGGCTAGAAACAGCCTTTTGTTTATTTAGGTTGCAACCCTTGTTAGAAACTGAGATATGGAAGTTAGGAGCTAAATGGCACCTTAAATCTAGGCTATGGGTGCAACAATGGAATGTCTAGGTGTGCTTTTTAATAATAAGAATACAAAGCTGAAAATGAGCTGCTGCTAAAATATTATGTTCATTTTTCACATGGTCTAGTCCTTTCCCTGCCCACCCCCCTCATAGTCTTAAGAGGGTCTCTTCTCCAGTCTCCAGAGAGTATCTGGAAGTGGGGAGGCAGCTTTAACCTGAAATCTTAGGCACAGTACTGTGCCCCAGAGCACAGAAACTGCTTGCGCAAATGAAATTCCCTAGAATTGTCCTAGAACAATGGGACAATGAACACTGGTTGCGATTATATATAAACTTACTTAAGAGTAACTCCCACTGAATTCAGCGGAACTTGCTACTAAGTAGATGTGCAAAGGACTGCGCTGGTAACGTCCCCCCAAAAATGCAAAAGCTCTTTTTGTGAACACTTTCGCTTCCTTTGCTAACACAGGGTACCATGGCAATGTTGACTCGTGTGGCAGTGTTGTTATAATTGCTGGCTAAGTCCACTCATTTACAAATGCCAGAAGTAAGAGGTTAAAAAATTAAGTGGCTGAAATGAGACAGAAGTGCTCTGGTTTTTCAGAGGACCTTAAATATGATCCAATTAAACCAAAATTCTTCCCCTGCTTAAAGAGTTTTGTATTAAGATGAAACAGAAGCCCAGATGCAATAAAGACAGAAGGCAGGAACAGGTGAGACGCAACGAGGAAAACAACAATTTGCTATGCTCTCTTTTCCTCTGCCAATATTGTGTGTGGCTAGCTTATGTGGTGGGTGCTCCAGCCCGGTTTTTTAAAAGCCTTTTTCTTTTTCTTTATGTAACTCTATTATATGAGAAGAGATGCTTGCTTGTTTTGGTCACTTATGAGATAAATACTGGAAAACTGCTTGTCATTTATTGGTTTATCCATTATCATCCCCAACATAAGATAGAGTGGTCTGATTTCAAAGTGACAGCTGGCGGTGTCACTTCCTGATACATGCTAATCCAGTTTTTATTATGGAAAAACTGCCTGTGCTTCCAGGCAGCGAGAGGGAGTTGCTAAATGTAATCACTGAGGAGGGAACCTTAGGATCTTGCATATAAAAGCCTAAAATGAACCGTTTTCTCATTAAGTGGTAGTATCCTGATTAAATACAGATGTAGGGCAGGGAAAGTAATTTATATCCATGAGCACAGAATGTTGCTCAGTTTGGGTATTTTTAAAAATAAACAGTGATTTGCTTGCTGTTCCACTGAAAGCGTACATACACAAAATGGACAAATATTTTAATAATCACCACTGCTGAGAATCCTGGTTTTGTGGGATTGCTTGAAGTTGGGAACAAAATTCATGGCTGCCCATGAATTTTAAAT
This sequence comes from Podarcis muralis, assembly GCF_964188315.1. Taxonomy (NCBI): domain Eukaryota; kingdom Metazoa; phylum Chordata; class Lepidosauria; order Squamata; family Lacertidae; genus Podarcis; species Podarcis muralis. The sequence goes on along the minus strand of NC_135655.1, from coordinate 104,242,142 downwards.
TGGGGTGTTATTTCTTCCCCTGTTCTGTTTTCACATGGATGAAGAATAACCAGGGAAGGGTGGCTGGGCATGGGAAGGGTCCCTGGTTGAGTCCCTGGCATCTAAAACACAGTTATATCTAGACCATAGAAACAAAAAATTGAAAACCAGCAGAGAATCAAATCAACAACAAAGATTCTTGAGCAACACCAACAATGTATTAAAATTATGCATCATGTTATATATACAATTCCAATTTATGATGGGAAAGTTAGAGACTTTTAAAGTTAAAATGCCTGGGAAAATAAGAAAGATCTTAAGGTAAAGGGGACCCCTGACCATTAGGTCCAGTCATGACCGACTCTGGGGTTGTGGCGCTCATCTCACTTTATTGGCCGAGGGAGCCGGCATTCAGCTTCCAGGTCATGTGGCCAGCAAGACTAAGCCGCTTCTGGCAAACCAGAGCAGCACACAGAAATGCCGTTTACCTTCCCGCCAGAGCAGTACCTATTTATCTACTTGCGCTTTGACATGCTTTCGAACTGCTAGGTTGGCAGGAGCCGGGACCGAGCAACGGGATTCGAACCGCCCATCCCGGGGATTCGAACTGCCGACCTTCTGATCTGCAAGTCCTAGGCTCTGTGGTTTAACCCACAGCGCCACCCGCTTAGCCAGGCTTTAAAAAAACCCACTAAGTACCTACCAGGTGAGCCCCTGGGAAAGAGCATATCACAGCTGGAGTGCCGCCATTGTAAAGGTCCTCACCACAGCACCCAGGGGCACCAAATATAGAGGGGAGGGGCTTCAGACCCCTCAATATTTTGGGGCATGGGGCCAAGCCCCCCCATTATTGAGGGACCTGGCACCCCCCAGCCGCCTGGTGAGCGCTCATGAAGAGCACCCTCTGCACATGCCCCTCCCCACTGGAGGGTGAGTGCCCACGTGCCGGGTGGGGTGGGACTCATCCCGTGACGCTGGGCCCCCTGAATGTGGGGGGCAAGTTGGTGCCTCTGACAGCAGCCAACACCTACAGGCAACTTTAGGTGGCGGGGGCACCCAGAGGAGGGGTTCCAATGGTTGCTAATAAATGCAGAGCCATATAAGAACACTTTGCAGTTAAGTGACAAATATTACCCTTCTTTCTGAGGACACCTATGTCAGCCATTTTGTGTCACAAGGCCAGCTCAAAAGGTAGCCAGCCATCATACTGTTTACTTACCTGCTTAGTCACCAGGAGACAATTCTTATTTGCCATTAGCAACTAGGCAAATAGTTTTTTGTTCTGGGTAACTTGGAAATCCCACTGTTTTGACATGCCTGTCTGAAGATAAGAGAAGACCAAGAATGGCAAACCAGACTGCCACAGGCTTCGGTTAGCATGCAAGGGGTTTAATTTTGAAAAGGCTAATGGTAGTAATCATGTTGAGGATAAGAAATAGGGAGGAGAGAGTATTTAAGGTGTCCCTTAAATATGTATTCTAAATGGAATTTTCATCATAAATTCCATGCATTGAGAAGTTACACCTGAGAACTCACCAGGTTTAAAATCCAAGTCTTTTTTCTTTTTCTTTTTACACTGGTAGAATCTCCAAAGCATCATAGTTGGGCGTCCAAATTTGGGATTCTAGATGCATTTGCCCAAGAGGCAGCTTCCTGTAATTCACTTGTATGAGCTCTGGAAATGTCCTTGGAAAAGTCAAGTGCCCTTCACTCCAGGACAACCCTGGGCTTGGATAAGAGAAGTATGGAATTCAGGCTGTCAGTCACATGGGCTGAGAGGAACTGGTATGCTTAATGCATTCTAAGTGTGTGGACTCCTGTACTTGTTGGGGCACTCAAGCAACATGTGAAGTCCTTCACATGTCTGTCTGAGGGAAATGCACTTGCAGAAGTTTCTAGATTAGCCTCTGCTGCCATACTACGACTGCAACAACAGTTATTTTTATGCCATTCTTACCCAGAGTGACTAACAGTGTTGGTAAAAAAGAGAGAGAGATACTCTCCTGGGATTGCCATGTGCAAAAGAATGACTTCCATGGGATACAATGAATGCTCTTTCATGCACAGCCATTATTAATTTACAGCAACCTGAATTGTAGAAAAATAAGTGAACAAACCTCCCAAACTGGTTTTTGAAAGATACAGGGCTGGGAGTAGAACTTTAAAGCAAACAGATAAAGAGTTGCGTTTAGAACCATCAACAAACTCCCCTTTGCAAACATCCATTACTGTGTCTCTCTACCCAGATTTGCACAGTTGACACCAAGAAATCATTGAAATTTTAACTCCTGGATGTTAGATGGAAAGGCCACCCAGCTATTTCATTATATCCTAATTAATAATACACTTCAATAAAAATATTAATGCAATCATTATGATATTCAGCAGCTTTGCAGATCTCCTGCTGAATATTAGCTGTTCCACAGTAGAGTCTCCTCTCATCTGATTTCTACTGTTAGAAAGTTAAGGCTGGTGTTATTCTGATTCTCCTCGTTATGTCTTTGGACATGCCTGAAATTAAAATCTATATTAGAGAAACGTTATTAAAGTGTTCTCTGAAGTTATATCCATTGACTTAGAATGGCAATAAATGTTCTGTTGAGCCCAATATTTATGCTGATCATCTAGTGATCTCTCAAGACTGCTTTGGGAGAGGAAGGCTGCCCACTCAACATTTGTGTACACACACACACACACACACACACACACACACAGCATTTTTTTCTGCTACTAAGGGTTCAAAGTGGCTCACAGACGTTTTTTCCTTAATCCTAACAACAACTGTGTATGATAAATCACCACAGTGTCCAATTTGCAGATGTGGAATGTGTGCATATTAAGGCTGATGTATCCATGACTTGTCCTAAGGTAGCTGTGGGGAACCTGTGGCTTGCCAGAGGTTGCTGGACTATGGTGACATCCACACAGTACTCTTTAAGACACATTTAAAGCATAGGACTTCCCCCAAGGAATCCTGGGAACGGTAGTTTATACTCAACAGAGCTGCAATTCCTGCTACCCTTAACAAACTACAGTTCCCAGATTTTTTTCAGGGGAAGCCATGTGATTTAAATGTGTGGTGTGGATGTTATCTAGAACTCCTATCACCCTTAACCATTGGCTGGGGCTGATGGGAGCTGGAATACAAGCACGTGCTCCTTATATATTGCCTATGCTAGGGGCTCTATTGTCTTCATGGCAGAGGTGAAATGTAAACTTAGGATTTCGTGGTTCACTGTTCAGTCTCTTGACCAGTATGTTATATTAGCTCTTAAGTGACTTACTGCTGTATCTCCAGGGTAGAGCACAGAAATGATGGTCATGAATATCGGGGATAGTTCTTGGATCCCAAACAATGGGAAACATGGGGGGCAACTGTAACTGGGATATGTTTTATCTACTGAGTTGGAGCCTTTGGAAATCTGGATACAAAAGCAATGAAAGATAAGGCTTTTCATGTGTCTCAGACTTGAAAGCAATCTGTAACAATACAGCAATTAGTCTCTTGTAATGTTAATCCACAATATTCCACAGAGAAGGTATAATGTAACATTTCAAATCACTTCACCATACTTAATAATTGGGATTTGTCACATTATTTACTTCAATCAATTTAAATCTCCATTTAAGTTATAGCTTTCGCTCACTTTTAAAAACCAGATATTAACTAGCACATGCTGAATATATTAGCATAAGGAAACAGTCTTAATTTTATAAGAGCATAAGGGCCCAACTATGAATTCCGCCAGATGTGCGCGCGACCTGGATACAACTTCATGCTTTAAGGGGGCTTTATTAAAGTTAATGGAGGAATAAAGGCAGAAATCCAGTGCTCTTTACTCGCATGATGTAGGGCGTCAGAGCAGTGGACTCCAACAAATCACCTCTCGCCATGATCCCAGCAGGCCAACAACTTCTAGACGAGGCTTCCTCAAATGTTGCTTCCAAGGCAATATTGGAGGGTCCCAGGTAAGCCTCGCCGCACATAATCGATCACATGACATGGCACACCATTTGAATGCAATGCCTATCAACTGGGATGGGGGTGGGGGGCTCAAATATTTTATTGGGTGGTGTGTGACGGAACCTTGGCTCCTAGGAGCTGGCTTCTATTCAAGCAGTGGTGTTGTGGGGATCATTCGTCTGAGCCTATTACATTAAAAGCAATCAGCTGAATGCACGTGCCACAAGTGAAGCCCATATTGTGAGGAAACATACCCATGCAGCTCCTGTTGCCTTGTGGACGGATAGACTGCTGAATCACAGAACAGATAGGTGGCAGAAATGCAACCTTGATTTTCCATTTCCTTTCTAGGTATGCCACAAACTTCCCACTGCCCGTGCCACGTGAGATACATACATGGCTGCTGGCAGGCTGACCATCCACAGTTTTTTGGGGGCGGGGGCAGGGTAGTGATTGGAAGTTTAAGCGTGTTTGAATTATTTTAATCAAAAACAATAGGATGGTGTTTACCTGGGAGGAAAAAAAAAATACTCCTTATGTTCCTTGCTGACTGCTGGGTGGCAGAGCATCTGACTCGCCTGCAGACATCCCCAGGCTCAATCCCAGCATCTTCAGGTAGGGCTGGGAGTGTCCCCTGTCTGAAACCCTCAAGAGGCACTGCCAAACCATGTAGACCAGGCATAGGCAAACTCGGCCCTCCAGATGTTTTGAGACTACAATTCCCATTATCCCTGACCACTGGTCCTGTTTGCTAGGGATGGTGGGAGTTGTAGTCCCAAAACATCTGGATGGCCAAGTTTGCCTATGCCTGGTGTAGACAGTGCCGACTCTGAATAAGATAGCTTTCTATAGTCATCCCCCTATAATCCTATCCCTTCCCCTATGAGCCTCTTTCCCTCGGAGGGAGGGGCAGCAGGAAAGAGGGGTGCAATCCCCCTTGTTGCTTATTGCCCCTTTGCTTGCAAGGCAGAGGGGCTAACGGTGGAAGAAGGGCCCACAGGTCCATTGGAATTTTGCGAACAGCTCCCCTGAGCACTCGCAAATCCCTTTGGACATTTTTGTGGGTGCTTGCCAGGGTATAGTCACAAAACCCTTATGTGTTTAAGCAGGGAGGTTTATTGGTGATCCCATATCTTTTCGTATTAGGAATTGCAAGGAAACGTTCGGTAGATAGGATTGTCTGCTCTTGATTCATAAAAACACTGTCCCCATAAATGGGGTCAAAGCATACCATGTTTGGGAGCAGGGGCAGAAACTAGAAGTGGAGAGCTGGGGGAACTGGGTAAGTCAAAGCCAAGGCCAAGATGGAATATGGTAGGGTTAAGGGTGTGGCTGGAATTGGCAGAGGTGGAGCCATAAAAGTTTAGGCCCTAATACTGGTGACTTGGCAAAAACAGGTTCAATGGTCAGAGTAGTTTGGTCTGCTTAGATTATATATTTTTTAATTCTAACAGCTCAGTACATTAGCTTGGCACCTTGTTTCTTATGGACCCCTTTGAAAAGATGCTTGAAATCAGTGGCTGTGGTTCGAGATGTTGAGTTACTTGATCCCACTGCTATAGAAGCCCGGTTTTTTTGATACCTTTCTCTCAAAGCATCTCATGGTCCCCAGTAGTGTCAGTAGTGTTAATTGCAATAGTCCAGTAGTGTCATTGCAATAATAGCACGATCCGTACAATATTACACTTGAAATCAGTGAGGATGCAATGATTGCATAAGATAGATGGCCCATTTCTACCGCATTCAGATTAGATTGGTTTGTCTGCTTGGACAGCTGAATTTAGCTCCCAAATTCTACAGCAAAGTATATTCTTTCACAGTCAGCCCTCTCACTGTTTCTTATATGGCAATATAACTAAAGGGAATCCATATTTTACTCTTTAGAATAACAGGAATTAAACCACACAGAAGGAGATGCAGTGGAAACTATTCAGTGGCTGATTAAAAGTAAGGAAATCGAGATTTGAGTGCAAAACTCTCTCTCTTTTTCTCTGTTTTTGCTTAACTCTTCCCCATTACTTTAGAGGCTTCAAATTGTGGCTGATCTCACACATCACAAGCTGTAATACACCTAGAGACAAAGGGGTGAATTAAGGATGCAGCATCTGACTTAACTCTGAGTTTCCTGGCTGTAGGGGATTTAACGTTATTTGAACACACTTTTCTATGGTTTAATATAGAATTATTTTAGGGCAGAACTTGGTGGCAGCGAAGTAGCTGACACCCTCTCTGCTTCTCCTAACCCTTTTTAAAGAGAGAATGGGAGGGGGGGGAGAGAAGCTTTATCTTAATTAAAGTTTAATTAAGGATCACGTTTGGCAGTACTTTTCACACCGATCGACACCAGCAGATTTTCTAGGGCTTAACTTTATCGTGCAGAAAATCCTCTTTTATTACTCTCAACCTGTTGTAAAAGCTGTTGGCACAGAGCAATGGGCTGCTTCATTCAGCCGCCTTGTTTGCCGCTGGAAAAATCCCAAGTCTCTAGAGATAGCACCACAGTGGTTCAATTTAATATCTATCCTATCACTACAAGACTCTAGCTCATTATTAATGATACTATTCATTAATTTCTTGTTGGGCTGATGTTGTTATTTATTAAAATATTAAAGAAAGCTCCTGAGACACATACATAATGAGAGACACCTCCGTTCCATGAGCTATACCAGTGGAGGGGAATGAATATACTGGAGATTTACCCATAGCCCCATACACTCTCCCTCTCTCATTAGTCCTGCTACATCTCGGAGTGACACAGTAAATTCATTTTGTGCTCTGTCCAATCAGAGCATAATACAAATGTGGGGCTCTTTTTTTTAATGAGCCATTCCTATGCAAAATGAATTGACTACTGTCTAACTCATCTAATCTGCCTCTATTTTGGGAGAAGGACTAAATTGCTTATATTTATATAGGAAATAAATAAAAGTTGGCATAGAGCTCTTGGCTCTCCCCCTTTTCCCTTTTCAGTCTTGCATTTGGAACATTTCAACCTTCATCTAGTCTATATTTTATAAACCTGCCACCTTAGCAAGCTAAATCCAAGCATGACATTTAAACATGTGAAGGTTGTATTTAAAGTAGCCCAAACAAGCAATTTGTACACCGTTGTGGTCATTTGATACTGGCTTGCAAATGCACACATATTTTTATTCAGGTGACGGTGCCTACAGATATCCTAAGAACAGCTGATCTTTGCCCAGTCTTTCAATACAGAGCTTTTGAGATCACAGCTGCCTTGAATGGGCTTAAAAATACGGGAAGGAACATAATAATAAACTCAATTTACATCTATTTTAGGATTTTTTTTATTATTATTATCACAGTTTTGTGCAGGCAGCTGTGGTTTGGAGGGGTGGAAATCTCCCGTTTTATGTTTGTCTTTTGCCACTGACTGAAATGAGCATAGGGAAATCTGCATAACAATTGAGGGGTAGCATCTGAAGGTAAAGTTTTAATTTGTTCTATATGGTTGTTGTTTTCACCCCTGTGCAAATAATTGCTGTGGGGAAGAAATACCTCACTGTTTTGAGGGGATTAACTGGGCATAATTGCAGCTTGTTTTGATCCCTCTTTTAATAATGGATCCTCTCAATCCATATCCACTGCAGCAGCTTTGTGTGGATTGCAAGCTAGTTTCAAAGCGTTTATGTATACCTCTAAGGCCTTTGTACTGTGAATTCACAGTCGTTTGTTTCTTGGGGGGGGGGGGGGGAAGGAGTCTGGTTCAGAAGTAGAAGAGACTCCAGTAGAACTCTTTATTTGTTGTCTAAAAAGATCAGGCACCCACAGCTAACATAATAGCAGGCTAAGATACGCTGCTGAATGTCTGACTATATGCTTATGATCTTTTCCTTGTTCTTCTATTTTATTTTATTTTTGCAAACTTCTAGAAGCAATATTGCGTGTCACGCAATATCACCTATTTTAAACAGCCATAGTTGGATTCTGAAATCAACTCTGTGTTTGTATAAAAATGCTTTATCCTCTGCCTGCCCCACCTGAGCTCCAGGATAGGGTGTTTTTCTTTGGGGGAATGGATCTGACCCTTCTCCCTTAAATTGCTCTGCTCACCAAGGGGTGTCCGTGTGTGGTAATGAAAATGCAAAATGCAGCTGCAGAGAGGAAGCTGGATCTAAGAGTACCCCAAAGCTGTAAGCTGGTCTTTTTTGGGGGAGTGTAACTTTGTCTAGAATAGGATGAGCACATTAATTCACACAGATGAACCATCCACCAATGGCACCTCCTTGTCTGCACTGAACTTCAGTTTTCATCTTGTCCATTATTGTTCCCAGACTCTGAGGTATCACTTCCTCTTCCTCACTTAAATTTGATGTTCAAAAAGGAGTAGCAGAGATGTCTGTCATCAGCCTATTGTTGGCACCTCACTCCATAGCTCTGGATGACCTCAGTCTTGTAGTTTATAGACGCTCAAAAGCCTTGGGGACAAAAGGGAACTTAACAGAAGCACTTAGTATAAATGTTACAGTGTTGAGCAATAGTCCCCCCAATACCACCTTCTGAAATCAGCCTTCCAGGTAGGAATGAAAATCCTGAAGCACTTGGGTGCCTTGCTCAGAAAGGGAACGCTGCTAACTGGCTGATAGTTATTAAAATCTTCCATATCCAAGCAGGTCTCTTCACCCCCATCGTTCAGCCCAGACACTGAGGTCCAGCGCCGAGGGCCTTCTGACAGTTCCCTCATTGCGAGAAGTGAGGTTACAGGGAACCAGGCAGAGGGCCTTCTCAGTAGTGGCACCTGCCCTGTGGAACGCCCTCCCATCAGATGTCAAGGAAATAAGCAGCTATCTTCTCTTTAAAAGACATCTGAAGGCAGCCCTGTTTACAGAAGTTTTTAATATTTAATGCTGTATTGTTTTTAACACTCGATTGGGAGCCACCCAGAGTGGCTGGGGAAACTCAGCCAGATGGGTGGGGTATAAATATATTATTATTATTATTATTATTATTATTATTATTATTATTATTATATGGGTCATCCCATCTCAGGGTTGTAGGTTCAAGCCCTACGTTGGGCAACATATTCCTTCACTTCAGGAAGTTGGACTATGATCATCACGGTTCCTTCCAACTCTACAATTCTTTGATTCTACGATTATGCCTTTTAAGGCAGCCAAGACTACCCTCTCTTGAAAGGAGGCATTTACCCAGCAACCCATTACCTTTCTGCTCAAGAGGGACTAGGGATGAGCACATGTGATAGGCAGTACGCACACAGACTCCTGGCCCACATCCTTTGGTTTGAATAACTGGCATGTCTTACATACATATTTAAAACTTAAAAGGTAAAGGTAAAGGTAAAGGTACCCCTGACCATATGGGCCAGTCTTGACAGACTCTAGGGTTGTGCGCCCATCTCACTCAAGAGGCCAGCGCTGTCCGGAGACACTTCCGGGTCACATGGCCAGCGTGACATTGCTGCTCTGGCGAGCCAGAGCCGCACACGGAAACGCCGTTTACCTTCCCGCTAGTAAGCAGTCCCTATTTATCTACTTGTACCCGGGGGTGCTTTCGAACTGCTAGGTTGGCAGGCGCTGGGACCGAGCAATGGGAGCGCATCCCGCCGCGGGGATTCGAACCGCCGACCTTTCGATCGGCAAGCCCTAGGCGCTGAGGCTTTTACCCACAGCGCCACCCGCGTCCAAAACTTACCCAGCTCCAAAAGTGTCTGGATTGAAATGGGTTGATGTGATTTTAGTTATATTCAAAACAAATTCAAAGAATTACTTGGAAATCACTGTACAGTGGTACCTCGGAATACATACACTTCAGGTTACAGACTCCGCTAACCGAGAAATAGTGCTTCAGGTTAAGAAGTTTGCTTCAGGATGAGAACAGAAATCGTGCTCCGGTGGTGCGGCAGCAGCAGGAGGCCCCATTAGCTAAAGTGGTGCTTCAGGTTAAGAACAGTTTCAGTATGGACCTCCGGAACGAATTAAGTACTTAACCTGAGGTACCACTGTATTACAATACTTGTAAATAGTTTGAGGCATGATACTTTGACTCCCTTTCTGTGGCTTACAATGCAATTATATATACATGTCCAGTAAGACATGATATAGTATTTACTCCCAGGTAAGTGTTTTCAGAACGGCAGTCTTAATATTTGTCGCTCATGAAGATATCGAGATGTGTGAGTGAGAACTTTTCCATTATACAATGATACCTTGGTTTAAGAAGAGCTTAGTTTATGAACAACTTGGATTACGAACGCTGCAAACCCGGAAGTAGGTGTTTTGGTTTGTGAACTCTGCCTTGGAAGCAGAACATGTTTCGCTTCCTGCTGAGTGTGTTCCATTTGTAAACTGAGTCCCCCGCTGCTATGGGAAGGCACGCCTTGGTTTAAGAACGGACTTCTGGAATGGATTAAGTTCGTAAACCAAGGTACCACTGTATTTGCAACTCCAAACTAATAGTGTATGGGTTAATTCTTGCTCATTCTTTTTACCAAACCATTTTAAGAACCTGTGATCATCCTCTGAGGCTCTTCTTTGTGTGCTTCCTCTGTGTGACGTCTGGAGGATGGCAAAGTGGGCGTTTTCTGTGGTGGTTCCCCATTTGTGGAATGCTCGCCCTAGGAAGGCTTGCCTGGTATCTTCAGTACATATTTTTAGGCACCAGGCAAAAGCTCTCTTCTTCTCCCAGGCTTTTGGCTGATTAAACTATCTATGGCCTTTTAAACTGTGTGTGTGTTATTGTTATGTATTTTGTGTTTTTAACATTGTAAACTGCCCTGTGATCCTTGGATGAAGGGTGAGAAGATGATGATGATGATGATGATGATGATGATGATAATAATAAAGTTTTATTTGATCAGGCCAGAGTCCAGCATCCTGTTTTCATAAGTAGTCTCCCTACTTGTAATACCCAGCAACTGGTAAACAGAGGCTGACAGTGGAGATAGGAAATTAATAGTCTTTATCCTCCATGAATTTGTCTCAGCTTTCTTCAAAAGCCATCCAAGTTTTAGAAATGGAAACAATTTCACTTAAAAAAATACTGTAGTGGGAAAAAAATTCCATTATGCCCCACGTTATTGACTCGGGATGAAACACAGCTGTGTTCATCCCCTGAATTTAAGGCTCTGAAGCCCCTGCAAAGCCTTTTGGGGATGAAGTGGGAATTTGTTCCCTCTCCTGTCTTGCCTCCTGAACCATTCCTTTTGTAAGCTACTGCTAGACTGCAGTCAGTTCCTTATACCATGATTCCAAAGAGTATTTTTTGCTTATCTGAAGTCCCTTCCCATAATATTTTTGAAATATGATATTTCATATTTTATTGCTTGTTTCCATTTTTTTATATTTGTTGTATTTGTATTTTTGTATTATTTATGTTTGTATTATTTTTGTTTTTTTGTATTTGTTGGTTTCCGCCCCACAGTATTTACTAATGTGCCACTATACACCTGTACTTTTTGATACTACTCCTCTTTATTTTCCTAGCAAAATAACCATAGGGTCTAGTTCTAATTTATCATTTGTAATTCAGTCAGTCTTTCAAATGACTTTAAGCAAGAAAGGAGATACTTCGCAAGAAAGGTGTGGTGATACTGAGTTGTACCCAGCTTATTTAAAAGCATTTGGAAATGGCTTAATATTACAAAAGTCACTAAGTGGTATGTGAAAACCATTATCATTATAAAATACAGTACAGACTAAAACCAATAAAACAGCAACATAAAAGCATATAAAACAGTTAAAACAGGAGCTAGGGGATTCCAACATGTATGACAACCCAAAGGACATTCCATAGTACAGGGGCAATAGCAGAAAATGGTCATTTTCTGGCTACCACCCTATCACATACTGTTTGTTTTGATGCCACAAGTGGATGATCCAAGTGATCTTACAGATAAAAACAGGGAGGCAGTCTTTCAGGTGCGCTGGTCCTAAGTTGTTCAAAACACTGCTCAAAGTAGACCCATTAAACTTAATGGACCTAAGTTAGTCCTATCCATTCATTTCAATGGTTCTGCTCTGAGTAGAACTAATGTTGTATACAACTCATGCTTTCTGAGATGTGTATATAGCATTCTATCAAACTCTAGATTGGGAAAATGCTAAATACTGGTATTTGGCAATCTGTTTGGGTTAATTTGCTTTAATATCTGTAGCAATTCTTTTTATTGTTGCAACAATCTGATAAGGCATTTTATTTAATTATTAATACTTCTGGACCTTTAATAACAACAACAACAACAACAACAACAACCACCACCACCACCACCCAAGGGGGCTTGCAAATTAGACACAATTATGCAACTACAAGCATAAAACTGTTAATAAAAACTGGGCATTCAAATAACAAACATCTGGCGCGCACACAAAGAAAAACACCAAAATAAATCACATAACTACAAATTCCTGCTGGTTGTAGCAAAACAACAACTCAGGAGAAAGCAGGCAAAACAAAGCAACAAAGTAGGTCTCTAGGGCAGAAAGTAATGGGTCTGTTGCAGCACTGTTGGCAATGTGTTTCAGAGACATGGGGCCAGTACAATAATAATTTATAATACAGTGGTACCTCGGGTTACAGACGCTTCAGGTTACAGACTCCGCTAACCCCGAAATAGTACCTCGGGTTAAGAATTTGCTTCAGGATGAGAACAGAAATCGCACAGCACGGCGGCAGTGGGAGGCCCCATTAGCTAAAGTGGTACCTCAGGTTAAGAACAGTTTCAGGTTAAGAATGGACCTCCGGAATGAATTAAGTTCTTAACCTGAGCTACCATTGTAATTTATTATATATACCCCACCCATCTGGCTGGGAGGAAGGCCCTCAGGACTGATGCTAGGCAGCAACCTCGGGTGCAGACCTCAGAGGGGCACAGTACAGATCTTTGAGGTGCACTGTTTTATACAGATTAGTTTTTGATATATCTTAGAAATTTCTGATAATGTTTTACCTTTATATTTTGAAGAATTTTATCATTTTTACACATTTTTTAAATAGACATTAGCAATTTTTTTTGGGGTGTGCAAGTACCAGTTAGCCTTGCCCTAGGGTCATGGGTGGATCTCCTATGAAACTTATGGAGCTTAACTTTCAGGGCCCCTAATTCCGGAAGGGCCTTTGGTCTGCTTGCTTAAACATTTTAGGTCTAGTAGACCCAATTTGAATCGCACAACACACATTGATTAATTTTTTGTTGTATATATATCAACAACCTCAAAGTCTGAGAGTCAGTAGCACAGACATTGTAAAGGAGTGGCGATCCGTCGTGGACAAGGGCGCCAGCTTCTGAGGTCCAAGGCACTGGGGCTCCCAATCTTTTTTTTAATGGGCCAGACCCCCTCAATGTTCAGAGGGCCCCCTGCGTTATGTCAGGACGTTGTGCGTGGGCCCCCTCAATCCTCTGGAGAAGGTGGTGCCTCTGGTCATGGAACAACCCCATTGACGAAGATAACAGTGGCTTCCCAGACCTTGCTGCTGGTTACAAAGCCCCCCCCCCCCCAGCAGTTGAAGCTTCAGGTCCCCCAAAATGTAGGCCCGCCACTGTCTAGGGCACAAAGTAGCCTGGCACCGGCACTGCCTCGGGTAGATCATTTTATTGTCCTACTGTTAACGAAGACCTGAGATTGACTAATGGCTTGGCTAAGGCCATTCACTGCATTCATGGCTGTGCTGGGATTATAACTAGAGGCTCCCAGGTCATGGCACTTTCTCACCCCACTGCTAGACCATCCGGAAACATGACATCTTGAAAGATGCCTTCTTAAATCAAAGTCGGCACTAATTTAACACACGGGTCTAGGATTGTGTATTTTATAAAGGGACTACAAAGGTGTTAGTGATTTTTATATGCTCTGCTATAACCTGTCACTCCAAAGATGAAGGTTTCAGTGGCTCTGGGTTGTGCTGCATTTTTATTTCGAGGGCTCAGACTGTGGAATTCAAAAGAGGGGAAAAAAAAACTTTTAAGTGGTTTGTAAAATGGCTGCATGAAAATGCTGTCTCTCGGGGGAATGTTATACCCCCATATAATAGGATTATTTAGTACACCCGTCATTTTAATAGGCTAAAGAGGAGCCACCTACATAAGGCTATATTATACACTGGCAATTCACCCAGAGTAGGTGGCAGTGGGAATCTGCCATTGAATTCTCTGCCATCCGTTCAGCTGGCTAGTACCATGCAAAATGGAGATCCCATCAATTATAGCATTGTCAGTGCCTAAATGTTGGCAAGTGCTCCTGAGCTGACACACACAGGACAAAATTGGGTAGGTGTGTCTTCCGTTGTCACTCTAGAACTGTGAAAGGTAAAGCCACACATGTCTAGCAACCTTCTACTAAAATCAAGTCAATCCAATCCCCTTCAAGCAGTGTGAATACATACTATATCAAAGCACCAAATATTATATTGTTAATCTTAAATATTGTTCCAAACCTTCTAACCAAGGCAAAAGAAGCTTGGGGGAAGGGATGGGAGAGGGATGGAAAGACAAGTGCGAAATAGGGGGTGGGGTTAATGCCATAACAAGGCTGACGCTAGATTACAATCACTATCACAAGGGAATCTGGCTTCCCAATCTTTAACATATATTTGAAGTGCATTCATTCCAACCCTACACAATCAATCATAGCTGATGTTTTCGTTCATTAGCATAAACCACACTGTCTGTTATCCTTCTGTTGTAAATGAAACTTCAACTGTTTTTCAGTATATAGATATCCCTCAATTTTAATATTTTCTTGTCCTTCACTGGGCCATTTGTTTCTGGTACCAGGACCCAGGTTTTTAATGCCATTCAGCTTGACTGGTGGGTTTAGGGTTATGGGTAACTTTTCTTTTTCTCTCCATCACCTTCAGGAGGGGCAATGTTAATCAGGGAGAGGTTTAGGCCCCCCCAATCTGAATACTGCCCAATCTCCCCCCCCCCCCCGTGGCTTTCAAGGCTGAACAGAATGTTTTGAGATCTAATCATGGATCTTCTGTGTAATGTGTAGCTTGGCCTTTAAAGCCAATGCCGTCAAATATGATGAAATATTCAGAGGGACCAGAAAACTAGAGCAGTTGAGAGAACTGAATCAAAGAATCTGTTCCATCGTTCCATAGTAAAAAAAAAAGTATATGAACTGAGGACTTCCTCTTTCACCATCATTCCCCTCCTGCCTTAAAAACTAAACCCATGTGGTTATCAACTCTCTCACTTCCACTGAGGCCTTTTCCCCATTCAAAGCAACAGCAATGCTATTTTTATTTTCCTCTCCACACCTTCTTTTCTTTCCCAGATGCTGTTGTGTCTCCTTGAAGCCCGCTGCAAACAGACATGCTTGCATCTGCCTATAAATCTCTGGAGTTCCTAGTTCACATGTCTGGAGCATAATGATTTGTTGTAGTAGACATACATTTCTGGACCACCTGTAAACAGCTTCAGGACCTTCAGTGTGTCTTCATATAAAGTAAGAAGTTTAAGAAACAACAACCCCCAAGCCCTATAACTACAAACCTCCCAGCCCCCTTCTCAGCACTTTTCATGGTACCTGTGGACCCAATATTATTTTTCCCTGGGATCTTTTCTTTTATCCTGTTTCTTTTATCCTGTTACGCAGCCTTCCCCAACCTGATGTCTCAGACTACAACTCCCATCAGCCCACTATGCTCTCTGGAACTGGTGGTTGTTGTTGTACCAAGTATATGTGTTTGTGGAGGGGTACCAGGTTGGCGCTGTGGTCTAAATCACTGAGCCTAGGACTTGCCAATCAGAAGGTCGGCGGTTCGAATCCCCGCGACGGGGTGAACTCCCATTGCTCGGTCCCTGCTCCTGCCAACCTAGCAGTTCAAAAGCACATCAAAGTGCAAGTAGATAAATAGGTACCGCTCCAGCGGGAAGGTAAACGGTGCTGCTCTGGTTCGCCAGAAGCGTCTTAGTCATGCTGGCCACATGACCCGGAAGCTGTACGCTGGCTCCCTCGGCCAATAAAGCGAAATGAGTGCCGCAACCCCAGAGTCGGTCACGACTGGACCTAATGGTCGGGGGTCCCTCATTACCTTTACTTTACCAGGTTGGAGATAGTTGACGTAATATAACAACTGTAAGTAATCTCAGATGGAGTACAGAAATGGTGCGGAAGGGACTGTTTCATCCTTTCATTCACATTTGTCCAGTCAAAACCATCTCCATCCAGAGACAAAAGGATACAGGCCCACATATCCTTTTATCTCCAGGGGATGGTGGGTATGGGAAGCATAAGGGGTTGGGGTGGGGAGTGATCTTGAGTGGGCAAATGGCTGAAGAGGACCCCATTCTGCCTTACTGGTCCTCACCAGTGGCTCATAGAACTTTAGTGTAACATGCAATTCTACTTTAAAGTCCACATTCCAGTTCAGGTTCTTTGTGTGCTCATCTTCTTTGGGTTTCCTGTATAGTAGACTGTGGAATTAATATCACATTACATAAAGTTATACCCTTAATAAAAATGTCAGCCCATATAATTAATTTTAAGCAGTAGTTTTATAACACAGCTTCTTTCATTTCAAAAATTAAAGCTGCCACCATCCAGTGTGTCATATTTTTTTTGTGTGTTTGCAAAGATTCTGCTGCAAAGATTCTGCTAATAATGACCAGGACAGAAGGGTGTATTGGGGAGACCTAAAATACTTTTGATATTCCCAAGGTTCTGTAGAGAGGGTTAATAACTCTTTGGGAGAATGAAGGGAAGAAAGAATCTTACATCTTCCACAGGCTACAACTCTGTGAAGTGTTTCCAAGTGTAATTTTCTTGAAGTTAAAGTTTGGGTTATTACGGTTCACTACACAGATAAAGTTTGCCACAATTTTCGTGATCTCGATGATAAGATGACAAGATTTCTAATTTATAAAACCAAGACAGCATGTTGAGGGCTATGAACCATGGTCAAGGGATATGTTGAGCTGCTCCTAGCTGTTCCCTTTCATATATATTCTTATTTACAAAGGAATTCCAAGAAGGCTTGTGCTGGAGCTGCATACCTTAACCCTCTGCATTGTCATCATTGGTTTTCCCCCCTCAAGTTTCCACACAGTAACAGTTGCAGAATCACCATGAAATAAGAGTAATGTTTTAAGATTATTTAACACTAAATGCCTGGTAGAATTGTATGTAGTCTTAATTCTAATTGGTCTTTATTTATTTTTTAATGAAGCCTAATCAGTTTTCACACTGATTTGATCAGAATGGGTTCTGTACTTCTCTACAGTAGTACCTCTGGTTACGAACTTAATTCGATCCAGAGGTCCGTTCTTAACCTGAAACTGTTCTTAACCTGAGGTACCACTTTAGCTAATGGGGCCTCCTGCTGCCGCTGCGCCACCACATGATTTCTGTTCTCATCCTGAGGTAACGTTCTTAACCCGAGGTACTACTTCCGGGTTAGCGGAGTCTGTAACCTGAAGCGTTTGTAACCCGAAGCGTTTGTAACCCGAGGTACCGCTGTACAGTAACTAATCAGTTGATAGTCAATGACATCGTCCTTGCCCTCAACCGCCTTTTTCTCCTACTTGTAGGAGGTAGAAAGGGGTGCCATCTTGCCCTCGGGATTGTGGGGGCCCACCACCACAACGTGGATGTGTGACGTCACACGCACACACCTGCATGTAGTGTGTGTGATGTCACACGTCCACGTTATGGCGGCTGGCAGCGGCTCCTCTTCCTCCTCCTCCTCTCCACAGCCACTGAGGCACCCTTTTACACAGGGAGGGGCTCAGATCCGGAGGCAGAGATACTCTGCCTCTGTGCCTGAGCCTTCCCCTGAAAAGAGTGCCTTGCTGAACTGCTTTTCTCTCGGAGGCAGTGTTGCTGTCGCCTGCCGGCTTTTCTCATTGACTTTGTGGGTGCCCAGCCCCCACAATTGGCGGAGTTGGCAGCTATGGAGGTAGAACTGTATAACAAAAATTATTGAGGATTGCCACTGTGCTGCTAAGAAATGACAGTACAGTGATACCTCAGAAATCGTGTGGCGGCGGCGCAGCAACAGCACGAGGCCCTATTAGCTAAAGTGGTACCTCAGGTTAAGAACAGTTTCAGGTTAAGAAGAGACCTCCAGAACAAATTAAGTTCTTAACCCGAGATACCACTGTATAAAGAAATTTAAAAAGCAAACTGCTATAGCAGCGTTCTTGGAGTATTTGGGATATGTGGCTAACTACAGTGGTACTTCGGGTTAAGTACTTAATTTGTTCTGAAGGTCCGTTCTTAACCTGAAACTGTTCTTAACCTGAGGTACCACTTCAGCTAATGGGTCCTCCCGCTGCCGCACAATTTCTGTTCCTATCATGAAGCAAAGTTTTAAACCCAAGGTACTATTTCTGGGTTAGCAGAGTTTGTAATCTGAAGCGTCTGTAACCTGAAGCGACTGTAACCCGAGGTACCACTTTAGTAGTTGGTCAGTTGACAATCTTTGACTAGAAAATTGACTGGGTTTGCATGGTGGAGTAGGATAAAATGAGTTTGGAAATGGATATGTTTATTTTAGTATCACTTCCTATACATTTTTTTTTAAAAAAAACCTACATTAATGCAGAGACAGGACATAATGAACTTTATGAATGAACATGTTCTAAATTGACATCGCTTGGGAAGGCTAATCAAATAGACTAATCCATCAGTCCTGGACCAGATCAGGTCCCTTTAAGCAAGTAGAAGCCAATTTGGTTGCCACATCAAATTTTAATCAAGTTAAGGCAATAGTTTCATTCATTTCTGCTTGTAATGAAAAGAGCTAATGAGTCTCTCTGCGTATTATACATCTTATTGTATAGCTGCCTCACTGACTTGTGGCGGAGAAAAACCACCACTGCCAATCTATCTCTTGAGGGGAACTTTCAAGAAGCACATTTGTTATTTATTTCCACTCCCCATCCCAATCAAAGACCTGAAAAGGTGTGCACCATCCCTCTGAATCCCTTATTACTAGGGAACACTAAGCTTATCGCAGAGCCTGGCAATCTGTGAAGGGTTGGATTGCTTTGGCCCCTGGGTTAGTATCTGGAGAATGGAGTGGCCTCTGAGAAATACAAAAATTGGCCTCCCAGGGTTACATATCAGGTTAAGCCCTGCTTTGCACAACTACCTTTTCTGAGCAAGTGATTTACAATATACCTAAATAACTGGGGTGGAGTGGAGAGGAAGGACTATGTACTTGCTGTGATTTCTGCTGAAACCACTAACAGAAACCTTGACACCAGCAGAAAAGGAGGAGGCAGCAGTTAAGGCTCCCTAGGGTATACAATGCCTACCTTATTTTGAAGCACACGCATTACTATCTCCACCTGCTGTTATAAATTTAGTCTGAGTGCATCTTTATGTGTTAATTTTCTTCTCTTCTTCATTTTTATGCTATCATTCTGCATGGGAATGCAGAGATTTTCAAGGGGTTCTGTGTACTTTTATTGCTTATGCCAGAATACATATACAGCAAATAGGAATTCAAATTCCCTTTCTCCTTTTTTTTTTTGGGGGGGGGGGGGGAGCCCCGCACACAAAGTGGAAGCGACTTTTTTCCTGCTCCAAAACCAGACTCTGCATTTTTCAAAACTAGCTCTTTCCAGCTGTAGCTTAAAATTACCTTTCTAGCACCCATTAAATCAGTGTATTCTCTCAATTTGTAACATGTAATGCAGTAGCAATCAGTATAGTTAGTGCAGGGGGAAGGAGGAAAAAAAAAAGGGGGGGGGGAGATGTGACTCTGCTAACCAGAACTTATTATTTTTTTCTCCCTCCAAACTGTAATATGTTATCCCTACTTAAATTGGTAAGCGGAAATAAATGGGGCCTCTTAGTGAACTCTAATCTTCCCTAGATGCACAAGCCCTAGAGAATGCACCACTGCTTTTCAGAAGATAATAATTACAGCCAAAATGATGTTCTGCTAGCTTTCCTTATCTTAAATTAGGGCAAGATTAAGGTCTAGGTATTCTATTTGTGTTAGGTTTGGAAAATAATGGATGTATAGTTCAGATTTATTCGGCTTTCTAGAATACTTTATTTCCTGTTCCCCTTTTCTTTGCAATTAACCACTCAGGGTATAACACAACTACTCTCCCTCTCTCCTCCTCTCACGGGGCTTTTTCCAGTGGATTTTAACAGGATGAGGATTAAAACTGCATGATGCATTCCAGGGAATTTTGATGCACTCACAAGTTTTGATCTGTACACGGACCTCTTCCATCTGCAAAAACTTATTAATCCCCCCCCCCATTTTTTTACAATAAAGGATTGTGCTCAAATGCACTTTTACATGTGGATTCCATTTTCCACATTTGAATGAATGTGGAAGCATGGATTTCTGGACCTGTGTTCCTGGATGGGACATACATATACAGAAGTAAGTCCTGCTTAAATAAATGAGCCGACAAGGAACCTATCTATCAAATAACACTCTGGCCCTTCCCGTTGTTCTGAAACTACACAGAAAGTTGGGGTGCAGTTTAAAAAGCCAGGGAAAAAGGGAGGAAGCAAACACGAGGGATGGAACTCTGATGGAAAGAATGGAGCAGCTTCAGGAAGTATCAGAGTGATGCATAAAATGAGTCTGGTAGCTGCATAATGCCCTCTGGGGCTCAGGCAGTCCACTTGTGTTCTAGATACACCAGAAGGAGTCAGGAGTCGAGCCTGTGTAGACTAAATGTTAAACTTCAGCTCATCAGGTCAGGATCAAAATAGCTACCTTGAAAGGACAAATGAGAATCCCCAAAAAACAAAAACACCAACAACCCCAGAGTGAGTTCATACCTGCCAGGTGTCCTG
Organism: Podarcis muralis; assembly: GCF_964188315.1. Lineage (NCBI taxonomy): Eukaryota > Metazoa > Chordata > Lepidosauria > Squamata > Lacertidae > Podarcis > Podarcis muralis. The sequence continues at coordinate 104,221,448 of NC_135655.1, read as the reverse complement.
GGGAAAATGGGACATCCAATTTTTTTGTGCGAGATCACGGTGGCCATTTTGGGTGTGCGCCTCTTGCACGTGCGCTGTGCTCTCACCCTGAAAAAAGTGCTTTTTCTAGAGTGAGGTTGTGGTGTGGGTCATGTGACTCACCCGGGAGTGTGTCCCAGAAGACATGCATCCCTTTTTTAAAATCTGAAATAATTTGATGGTACGTGAGTTGGATGGTATGTGCCATTGGAAATTCATTGGGTGGGGAAACTGTGGTCTTCTATACACTGTTGTGTTCTGACTCCCAACAGTTCTACTCAACATGGCTGATGGTCAGTGATGATTGGAGCTGTAGTTCAGCAGTGCCTGGAGGGCCACAGGTTTCTTATACCTGTCCTACAGCTTCTCTGTGTGTACCTGTGCAAATGGCCCTTTGGTCCCATCAATCCAAGTTGCAAGTTCAGGATCATTTCAGTATTCTAGGTTTCCAAATTCTGTGAAATCTTTTATGTTATGCAAAAAGAGAAAATAACATTGTGGAATGTGTCTCGGAAAGTTCAGCAAACACTCGAAAAAGGGGCTTTCTTTGCTTCGGCACTAAAAAAATAATAGTCATAAAAAAATTAAAATACACAAACAGTGATTTATATATCAAAGTCAGTTTTATTCCATACTTTTCAAGCTCACAATGCATATGTTACGTGACTGTAATTATGCTCCTCAGGGTGTGCAAGCTGAAGGTGGCAGAGTCGGACAAAAAAGCACAAGGAGATTGATGACATGGTATTTTGCTAATACAATGCAAAAGTCGCTAACAAATTATGAAACTTCAGTGTGTTCATTCTACTAGTGTGGTCTAAATTTTGTTTCTTAACTTGATGGCTGAACGGATCTCTCACTTATCTCATCAGTCTTTATTGTAAAAAATGACAAAAGCCTCATCGAAAAATGAAAACAGGAAAACAAAAATAAGGATCCAAGGAATGAATGAATATATATCTATATATTTCATATTAACTCTTCTGTTCACATCATGGTTCACATTTTACCCATGAAGAAAGAAGGGGAAAGGACGTTAAATATATATCCAAAAATATATTTATTTAAGGGATTTTTATCCCCTCTCTAATATAACAGGGATCTTGGTGTTTCACAATAAAATATTTAAAATGTAAAACAAAACAATCACAATTCACTGGCAACAGAACAATAACAACAAAAGCAAAAACAAAGTAGCAGCAAAACTTCAAAAACCAGGGACAACAACAGGAAAAGCATTCACTTGCATATATATATATAAAATACCTAAACATATCAGAAGTTTCTTTGTAGACATTTATGATTAGCAATCCCACTAGAACATACTAGGTCAGAAACAAGCCGTAAGTGACAAGTCAGAAATGTTTCTAACTTTTAGGTTTCCCTTTCACGTTAAAATAGCCTCTGCTTCCCAGATTATATAGATGTATTTTGAAGTTTACATCTGAATTTCGAGTATTGACATTTTAGAGGAGCATGGATGTCAATGCTGACAATTTCGACTGCAAAATTTAAATTTCAGTTGCAGCTTTCTAACACATTTCTGATCTATCTTTGATATTCAGCATAAAATATGAATACAGATAAGTCAATATTTCAGTTTACCTTGCTTTGCATTAGTAAAGGTAAAGGTACCCCTACCCATATGGGCCAGTCGTGTCCGACTCTAGGGTTGTGCACCCATCTCACTTAAGAGGCCGGGGGCCAGCACTGTCCGGAGACACTTCTGGGTCACGTGGCCAGCGTGACGAAGCTGCTCTGGCGAGCCAGCACCAGCGCAGCACACATAAACGCCGTTTACCTTCCAGCTATAAAGCGGTACCTATTTATCTACTTGCACTTAAGAGTGCTTTCGAACTGCTAGGTGGGCAGGAGCTGGGACCAAAAGACGGGAGCTCACCCCGCCGCGGGGATTCGAACCGCCGACCATGCGATCACCAAGCCCTAGGCACTGAGGTTTTACCCACAGTGCCACCCGCGTCCCTTTTGCTTTGCATTACTGTATTCTAATAAATTCTAAAATGAATTTTTTGGGGGGGCATTTTCACTCAGATTTTCATACTTGTGAAAAGGCTTTGAATTTGTTAACAAGTTGATCAACATCACCCTGCTTTAACTGTGCAACAGATGCCCTTTCTGGACATCATTGTGCACCTACACCATCAAAAGTGCATCACCACCATGTTGGAAACTTAGGGACTGCTACACATATCTACAAGCTTCAATCTTCTACCAGACCACCCCACAAAATCCATTGCCTACAGTCGAGCCCTGAAGCTACAACTGCATCTGTTCTGTCTCATCAAGGCTAGACTGGTACCAAAGAACAAGCTACTACAATCGTACCTTGTTTTGCGACTGGGATCCGTTCCGGAGCCCCGGCTGCTAGCCGAAAAGTGCACAGGGCAAAGTGCTGCATCTGCGCATGTGCGCAGAGTGGTTTGTACTTCTGCGCATGCTGAGCAGCAAACCCAGAAGTAACCAGTTCTGGTACTTCCGGTTTTGCCACAGACGTTCGCCGGAATGGACGCTAGACGAGGCGGACGTTTGCGGAGGTATTACTGTATAAGGTAAATGTAGAAGGGATGGCAACATCACACCACTTGTTGTCACCTATGGCTCCCAACTAAGACTGTTCTGACATTATATTCTGTGATCTACAGCCCATCTATCCTCATAGACTGTGACAATTCCCTTTCACTGGCCTTAAGAGATAGCTTGTTCTCATCTTGCAGACAGCACTCCAGCCTAAAACAGACATTCACCAAACAAACAAGAAAACAACAGACACATATGCCAACTCTTTCTTCATATGAACTTAGGCAGATTGCAGGACCTAATAATGTCACCACATGAATAATGTCATTCACCTGCTTGTCTCACAGTGTAATATATTTCATTGTTTGCCAGCAACACCTTGCTGCATTCTGCGTAGGGCAAGCAGGACAACCCCTATGGAAAAGAATAAATAGTCTGACATCAGAAATGGCAGTATTCAAAATCAAGTTAGAGAACGTTTCACTCTACCAGGACACCCTGCCATTGAACTAAAGATGACCACCCTAGAACAAAAGAATTTCAAAGAGAAATGCTGCATCAAGAGTCATCAAGAAGTTCGGTTCTATTCATTTGGGTCTGAATAGAGGCAGTGGGTATGGGACACGGATGGCACTGTGGGTTAAACCACAGAGCCTAGGACTTGCCAATCAGAAGGTCGGCGGTTCAAATCCCCGCGACGGGGTGAGCTCCCGTTGCTCAGTCCCTGCTCCTGCCAAGCTAGCAGTTTGAAAGCATGGTCAAAGTGCAAGTAGATAAATAGGTACCGCTCTGGCGCGAAGGTAAACGGTGTTTCCATGTGCTGCTCTGGTACGCCAGAAGTGGCTTAGTCATGCTGGCCACATGACCCGGAAGCTGTACAGCGGCTCCCTCAGCCAATAAAGCGAGATGAGCGCCGCAACCCCAGAGTCGGTCACGATTGGACCTAATGGTAAGGGGTCCCTTTACCTTTAGAGGTAATGGGTGGTCCCCAAAGAACTTGTTTCATCAGCGCAAGGCTTTATGCTTCTGCAAAGGAACTTCCCCCATCTCCTTCCCCACCACATGCCCCCTAACTCTGTTCTGGCTGCCCCCTCCCCAACCCTTTGGAGCAGATTTGGGTAGGACTGGGGCACCCACAGGGAGTGGGAGGGAAGTTGTTGCACAAAACTTTGTGCTGGTGAAATGAGTTTGGTGGGTACTGCTTCCTGGTTTCCTGTTTGACTACAGGTGTTAATATAATTAACGTGGCAATGCATTCATTATCACCTATTTCTGCTTTTGTCAAAGCCACTCTGGCCATTTTGCAAGCATTCAAGCTGTAATTTAATTGTAACTGTTCATACTTTTTGCATTTAATTCCCCTCTGGTCACACTGCATACAGTCCCCCCCCCCCATGTAAATCTATATTTACAGCTTAGCTTAACACTTTGGGCATCTGATGAAGAGCGGAATCTAGTCCTCAAATGCTTATCCTGTAATAATTTGTTAGTCTTGGGCCGTGTCTTGGTTTTTTTCTATGGCAACACAGACCAAGATGGCTATTGTTCCAGAGTGTGGATGCTTTACCTCATAATTTGTGTATGTATAGCTTCCACACACTGTATACTATTTCAATTTGTCAACCAAGGCACAAATGTAAAACCAGGCATTTGTTTTCATGTTCTTGCAGTACCTTTAACCATTACAAGCTAGGCAGCTAATAGTACTGACCGTGTTGCTGGCACAGAGATGTATATGTGACTCTCAATATTTTGGATTACAACTTCTGTTACCCATGGATTAACCTTGCTGGCAGGGGCTGTTGGGAGTTGTAGTCCAGCAACATCTGGAGTGCCACTAGGCTCCCTATTTCTTCTCTATATTCTCTCTTAATCCATTCATTATAAACCCAGGTCTTATTTAAGTACAATCTCAGCATGATTATAGTATTTTGGAAGAATCACAGTTCCTCCTTGATAACAAATGAGCATACTTTAAGTAAAGACAAAATTAAGAGCAAAAGTTTGATAATTCTTAGTGTGGTGCCATTACCAACTCCTGGGAATAGGCAAGTGCATAGATTAACATCAGTGACACTAATTAACCTTGGCAAAATGTTGGGAAGCAATTTCAACTACTGTAATGCACCTGAAAAATGGCACTGATAAATGGTTTGAAAGAACACTTTCCTTTTCTCCCTATGTCCCACCCTAATATCCTCTTTGTAATTAGAAAAAAACAAAGCTATGAAAGACTCACAGTTCGCAACTGTTAAAAATACAAGTTCCCGGGTACACTTGCTAAGTATAACCCTGAGATTGACATCTAAATTGTTTCCATCCACAAGGATGCTATGAATGATTGTAAACTGAAGGAACATCTCTCAAGCCTTTACCCCAGGCCTTTAAAAAACCATCATCATCATCATCATCATTATTTCAGTGCTTATAAAGGTAAAGGGACCTCTGACCATTAGGTCCAGTCGTGACCGACTCTGGGGTTGTGGTGCTCATCTCGCTTTATTGGCTGAGGGAGCCGGCGTACAGCTCATGTGGCCAGCATGACTAAGCTGCTTCTGGTGAACCAGAGCAGCGCACAGAAACGCCGTTTACCTTCCCGCCGGAGCGGTACCTATTTATCTACTTGCACTTTGATGTGCTTTCAAACTGCCAGGTTGGCAGGAGCAGGGACCGAGCAATGGGAGCTCACCCCGTCGCGGGGATTCGAACCACCGACCTTCTGATTGGCAAGTCCTAGGCTCTGTGGTTTAACCCACAGCGCCACCCACGTCCCTTTTCAGTGCTTATATTTCATAGCAAATTATCTACGCTTTTTTGGTAGATGGATAAACTAGTTCAGATTCTATTGGCCATAATCCAGAGCTACGTAAGGTGTGTCCAAGGACCTGTGTGATTCGGGCAACAATCCTATATACACTTGGGAGTAAATCCCATTGAACTTGGTAAAACTTTTGAGTAGTACACATGCATGGATTTTTGCAGTCAGTAGAACTGTTGTACCTGGAATAACCTACACCCCCACTTTCAATATCTCATAAATTGCTTTTTAGAAGGCCCCTCCTCCCTGGTTCCCAGTTTCATAAATAGTTTGCTCAGTTACTTGTGTTGGAGAAACACAAAATAAAGGCCCAAGAAAGTGGATTTAAACTATGCATTAGGAAAAGTAGTGTGAGTTGTTTGACAATGGAAGAGACTGCCTTGCTCTGAAGCTGAAAGTTGAGCTCTTTCCCTCTTCCTTACTGATATTGGACAGCACCCACTGAGGTAGTTGTGTTAGCGCTGTGATTTCCGTTTGTGCAGTGGAATTTCCCCTCTCACCATGTGCCCCTGTGCCCTCCCTAAGTCAGCTCCAGAGAACTGGGAAGAAACCCAGAATTGATTTGGCAGGTGTGCAGGGAAAGGAAAGGGAGGACAATTTCTGTTCCACAGTCAGAAGTCCTTTGCTAACTGAATTCCTTTACTGGATAGTGCCCATTGTGAGGTGCTTGAGCTAACCCTGCGAGTTAGCTGCCTTTGTGCCAGTTGTGGAATTAAACCTGTGATTTTGAGAGGAAATGCATGCAGTGGGATTTCTTGGAACAGGCAGCAAGATGGGGGAGTTGTTAGCATTGGACATATTCAGTGCTCCAGACATGGGCCTTGGGAAGAGAAAGAGAGTAGGGTAAGTTGACACTTGGAGTTGTATCCAACTAAGTTGTACCATTGAAATAAGAGTAGACCCATTGAAGTTAATGGGCACAACTAGCTCTGAGTAGCACTTAGCTGAATACAACCCACAGACCCTCCAAGCGTCCCTATTTTCCAGGGACAGTCCTGGATTTGCAGAATCCACCCTGGTTTCTGGTTTGATCCCGGAATGTCCCGCTTTTCCTTAGGACGTCCCTATTTTCACCGGATAAATCTTGGACGGTATGAACCCAATGGACCTAAGTAAGAGATGGGAGGAATTAAACATTGCCCTAAGACAATGGTTCTGTCAGGGCAAGCGTTTTGGCTTGCCAGATGGAATAATCGCTCCTCTTCTTCCCCTGCATGCTGTTCCTTGGATTCTCCTGACACCCTCCCCGAGTCAGTTTTGGGGGGTGAAGTGGGAGGAGAGGGAGGAAGCCTTGTTGCACAAGTGGAAGTCCTTGTGCAAAGTTTCTACTGATGGGACTTCTTAGTTGAGACCCACCCCATGTGTAGTATGTTCAGTGGATCTGTGCTGAGTAGAACTAACATTGGACATTTGGGACAGTGGTGAAAGAGACTATGCTTGAGAAATACTAGTCATGTGCTTAAGTACTTAAGGTAAAGGTAAAGGGACCCCTGACCATTAGGTCCAGTAGTGACCGACTCTGGGGTTGCGGCGCTCATCTCGCTTTATTGGCCGAGGGAGCCGGCGTACAGCTTCCGGGTTATGTGGCCAGCATGACTAAGCCGCTTCTGGCAAACCAGAGCAGCGCACGGAAACGCTGTTTACCTTCCCGCCAGAGTGGTACCTATTTATCTACTTGCACTTTGACGTGCTTTCGAACTGCTAGGTTGGCAGGAGCTGGGACCAAGCAATGGGAGTTCACCCTGTCGTGGGGATTCGAACCGCCGACCTTCTGATTGGCAAGTCCTAGGCTCTGTGGTTTAACCCACAGCGCCACCCGCTTAAGTACTTAGTTGACTAATAAAAACTTGATCACAGGCTTAGACGTTATTCTGCTAGCAGTGGTTTACTTTTTTAAAAAAAACTCCAGCCTGCTCAAATGAACAGAGCTCAACATATTGTTATCAGCCACCACCCGCCCCCCAATTTAAACACACAGACAGCTATGCATATGAGAAATATAGATAAAAAATTGAAAATGCTCATTACAGTTCATAATTATGGTGTAAATTTTATTTAGTGTAGTGTTATCTGTTTAGCGTTTATATAAAACAGATGGGATATGATTTGTGAAAACTAATAGTGATTATGTAAAATTGAGGTAACCAGTGCAAAAACTCTTGCTAGGCATTTTACTGGATTTTCTTCTTCTTTGAATTATGCAAACTTTTGCAAATAGGCATTTGTATATATCCTGGTAACTGTTTACAACTAAGTACTGTTTTCAGTAATTCTGCTGTGTTCTGATTATGACCCTTGAACACTTTATGTTACGCAATTCTTAGAGTACAGAAATACTGTATACAAGTTGCCTAATTCAAATTAGAATAATGCAATGCATTGAATCTTTTAAAACTGACACTGTGGTGTGTCCCCCCCCCCTTTCAACATTTCCCTTTGCAGTTTGATAGCAAGACACTACACTGTACATCAGCTAAGAGGTACTGAATCCCAGTTGTAAGTAAGCATTTTCCATCTCTTATTTCTGGTTCCCAAATATGGTAAATTTGTCTAGAATTTTTCTCTGTTAACATGGCATCCAAAGCATCAATGACCTTATTCTGGCTCAGGGTGTGATTAAGGCTGCTGCTTATTATAGATTGAAATCACAATCAGCTTCTTCTTTTTGAGACTTAGACAATCTTTGCAAAAATCCTCCAGCTCCTCCAAGTCGGAAAACTCTCAAAGCGTATCTGATGTTGGACCATTTTTAAAAAAAATAAAAAATAGAGCTTTATGCTCCCTCCATGGGGCTCATGCTATCATATATATATATATATATATATATATATATGCGCTGCCATTAGACTGAAATGATTTTTCTTCAGTTTGCTCAAAGCCAGATTTAAAGTCAGGTCCCAGAGGTAGCAGGGAAGTCGATCCCCTAAGCCACTCAGTCATTGTTTGCTTTTTTAAAACATGTAATATCCCATTTCTAAGCCAGGAGGCAATTTTAAAATAAAGCATCTACCTACATAAATATTTCCTTTGAAAATTTTGTAGTACGGCATTTAATGAAAATTAAATGCTTTGTGTTATAGTGCTTGTTGCAAAAATGATAAATCCAAAAGTGTGCCTCGCAGAGACGCATTCCTTCTATTGTTCCACTCGCTTGAATGAATGCTTCTTTAGTTATCTAATTTGGAGAAGGGGTGGGGTGGGGAGGTGGGGGAGGGGATATCTATAAATTGATAGTGTACAGTTATAGTAGTGCACGTGTCAAAGCGTTTCCATGCCTTGCCCAACGAGGCTTTCTCATGTGCTTTCGGCGTGCTGTTTCTTATTGTGATTCAAATGCAGATGCCATCATTTTGGGAGAGATTAGATCAGCAAAGGGTTACTTTAGCCTAGGCATTGTAAGTGCAAGCAACAGGACTCCATTGGCTTTAATTTGTCCCTGTCTTTCATTTGATACTACCAGTATTAATAGCTTTGCAAGGAAATTCTGCAGTCATTAATCATAATAATTAATCAGATCCAATTATATTGCATATAAATGCGAACAAATTGCTGAAAAAATAATGATCTATCACCAACATGTCATGACGAAAAGAGACTAAAATAGTAATTAGAAGGAGGATTTAGTTGTACACAAGTGCTCTGCTACCGATTTTACCAGGATGATGATCTGATGATGTAATTAGTGGGAAGTAAAAGTCTAGCAGGCGTTAGCAGCGGACTGCCTAATGAATGCAACTACAGAAAATAAAAGAATACTTTATTTATACATTAGCCATCATTTCCACACGAACTACTAATTCCTTGTTATCAAACCTAAAGGACTGGAAACAGGCAAGTAGCTTTCCACTAACAGCATAATCGTATGCATTTTTTCCCTCAGAAGCGAGTCCAACTGAATTCAGTGTGGCTTACTCGCTAGTAATGTGCCTAGATAGGATTGCAGCCCTGTACACACTTACCTGGAAGTAGGTCCCCCTGTTTCTGAGTAAACACCCATTGGATTGTGCCATAAGACTACAGTCCTACACTTATAGGGTGTAAGTCCCATTGAACACAGCAAGACTTAATATGCATGCAAGCATGTATAGCACAGGCTGCCCATTTTAAAAATTCTGACACTGTATAATTGTTGTTCCTTTTATTCTTGTAATGGCTCTCCTTTTCAATATTTGCTAATATAAAGGGCTGTTTTAAAAGGTAAAACAAATAAAAATAACAGGGCACGGGATCCTCTACATTAAAAATTAACATTTTATTAGTAATTGTTACTGAATTTTTTTAGCTGAGGAAGAAGAAGCTGTTAGAAGAGAGCAAGATTTTGCTCCCATACGTATAGCTAAACAACTCCTTGAAGCATTACAAATGGTGCAAGTTAAAGTTACTACACACCACAACTTACATTCTGGCAAACTCTGGCCTGTAACCCTTGTACGATCGATAAACCTTCACGCCAGGAAATAAGTGCTACTGGAATCACTCCAACTTATTTTGAAGTAAAGCCATGTACAATTGGGCTGTAGATGCTTAATTTTTTTTTAAAAAATGACTTCACCATAAAGGTTTATCGCTTCACTGAAGCTATGTTTGGAATACAGCAATAACATTACACTTTGTGGTGTTCTGGTTCTGTTTGCTGATGGGGACATGCACCCATTTTATTTTTTTAAAAAAGCTCAGACACAAACACACATACATTTTCAAGCCTTTAAAACTGCTCAGCATTGGCTTAGTGGATAACACTAAATAGGTAACTGAGGATTGATGAACAGTTTTATGACAGACGTGCTACTTGAAAAAAATAAATGTTAAGTTCATCATAGTTTTCCGTACTAAGCACTGCACTTTACCGCCTTTGATCTCAGCGTTGTGACTACTACAAAGAAATAAAACCTTATCTTACCTTCTCCAGCATCTACTGCAGAAGACCTCAATAATGCATAAGAACATCTGGAAGTACGGTAATTTCAGCTATCAGAGATAAGAATTGACACAGAACAGGTAAAACCTACAAAGACCTTGTGTTGAAATGAGCTGATTAAGGTTGGGTTAACTTAAAACACGTTGTGTGTATATAGTATATTCATGCCATGCTTGCTACATCTTGCAATTTTATATAAGAGGAGGAAAAGGTGGAGAGGAACAATTATTTCTTCTTTTCAATCTATTGTAATAGCGTGATTAGTTTGGAGCAGTATTTTGTTTTATATAAAGGGAGAGAAATGACAGTAAATCTCTTTCCATATACATCCATTTGGAGTTAACTGTGAGTTCATAGAGGATACATGGGCATAGTAAACAGGTTTTGAAATGACAATTTTTTACTGGTTGCAAGTGCTAATTGCTAGTTTCTCAAGGGTATAGAATTAATCACCTGCTAGATTTACAGTCTCTAGGTTGAGACCTGAGGATGGAAGCAATAAGAAAAGCTCTTGAGGGACATATCATATGGCGAGTCTAAATATCAGTCTCTATGCATATGTAAATTGGCAACAAAGTTTTTTCAAAGCTGAAGTATGCTAATTTCAAACAGGCAAGACTAAAGCTAGCTTTTAGCAGCTGTTTAACGTCTGCCTGTGGGTGGTAGAGAGAGCTTAAAATACAAGCAAACAGTGGTGCATAAGTAATTAAGCAACATTTTGCTGGGCATAAATAATTCTGTTTATATTGCTCTTTTGAAGAGTGTAGAATACAAAATAACAGATCGGGTGCACCTTTAGTCGCCAGAGGTTAGCCACTTTTCCTCTCTACCTTTCCTTTGGTTTCATATTTTAAGGATGAAGCAGGACCAGGTTAATGTTGTGTCTCTTCCCTCCCCTCCCCGCTGGCCCCCCGAACCCCACACCTGTACACTCCGGAACTTCATTTATCATGAAAGCGAATCCATTCCTTTACAGAAAGTTAGAAAGTATATCTTACTTCTAGTTTGGCTGCGGTTCCTGTAATACACTTTCTTTTTTAGTGGCATAAAAGAAATTTAAAACACATTTCCACAACCGGCAGCTTTGAATCTTTATAAGCATACCCAAAAGATGACAATTAAGGATAGATAGGTATTTCCCCTTCTCTTTAAAATGGTCAAAACCAGCGAAACATCTCAACTGTGTTTTCAAGGTCATAGCACAATGGCTGTTCCATTTTTGTTGTTTTTTTAACTGACTTTGGACTTTTCAAATCCATTTATAATTTTTTATAATCTATTAAAAGGATACAGACAGTAGTTAAGTTGTGCTCATAAAATCAGATTTAATTGATGTGTGCATAGTCAGAATAATTTTGATTGCTTACCCTAGGTAGTGGAGGTAGCTAAAAACTGGACAAACCTATTTAAAGGAATGGATAACTATAAACCCCCATTTGTATCAATAAGTATCTTGGAACTGACCTGAAGCAATACGGAAGATTTGGCAACATCTAGTCTGGGAAAATGGATTATGAGTGTTGGTTGTGAGTAGTGTCTCATTTTAAAAGCTTGATTTTGATTAAATGTTAACAGTTGCTGGAATTAATGGCTAAAAGTGATACTGGCCAATGAAATAAGGTTTTCATATGTGCTGTGTTGGTATTTGAAAATCATATGAGAAGACCCATCATAAAGAGATAGTGTCTCTTTGTCAACTCATTGCTACGAGTCTCAATACATGCAAAAGGTTCTGTGAATCAATAGTATTCTAAATGTTGCTTTGCGTGTACTGCTACACACACACACACACACTACTTCTTATGCATCCTTTGCTCCCTTCCGTGGCATAGACAGAGTTGAAGAATTTACCCTGTTGCATGTGGGCTTGTTTAGCAGCAGTGCCTTGATGGGTGTGACGTCATGCGTTTCCACCTTGATGCATTGCGTTGGCTGGCCTCTGGAAAACAGGCAGTGTGCGATGATTGTTGTGTCTGTTAGGGCATACTTTGAGTTCTACTATTCATGGGATTCATTCTTCTTCTTCCGTCCACCTTACAAGTGATGAAAAGAGCATGCTCTTACAGAAACTTTGGGAAATTGCCTGGTTGAACTTAATCTATATGACTCATATCCTATATATATATATATATATATATATATATATATATATATATATATTAGCAAGGGTTTGTGCATTTATCGTGTTTTGAAAGAAAGCACGGCTGGGCATTCAGATATAATTATATTAATGAGATACATTTTGATGGGTCATCTCTGTTGGGCACATGGCTCTTTGAACAGTGTTGGGTTGTCCTGTATTTTCCTATTGGTGATGACTACTACTAGCCAATGTGGCTGTGTTCTGGAGGTGTTATGCTGGACAACACAAGTGGGAAGAGTGTTGCTACACTCATATCCTGTTCCTGGACTTTCCATTATTCATGGTGAGAACAGGATGCTGGGCTAGATGGCCCTTCTGATTCTCTTAAAGCAACGTTCGCTTCCTATATAGTTGACCTAATTAAATATATAATCTCTAGTACAGTATATCGGATAGTTCAGTTGGCTAAAGCATGGTGCTCATAAACACTAAGGTCGCAGGTTTGATCCCCATATGGGATGGCTGTATATTCCTTGACTTCATGGTCTCTTCCAACTCTACAATTCTATGAATCTTACCTGTTTTCCTTTAGTAATTCCCCTCTCAGAGCTGATATATAATTCAAGATATAAGGTGAGAAAGCAGTGGATGATTTTATACTGGAACACCATGTGGCAGCAAGCTTGGCAGTCTGATCTGTTTTTATGACAACAATTTTGCATGTAAGAGGGGCTTGCGTAATTCCTCTCACCTCACCATGTGTATTGTTCAGTACTTTGACTATCAGGATGCTCATTCGTCCATCATAGAGACTGTAAACTACTGTCACATTCTTGAAATAACTATGGAAAAGCTCATTGGCCTGGTAACAGTCTTCATGTGGTGGTTCAGAAGAAGGTATATTCCTTCCCTTACGTCATGCAGCTAACATCATATATGGCATTGGCATTGAGGAATGGGGAGGCTGGCATGGTGCAGGTGTACCAGTAGCAGTACTGGGTTGACTTTGCCAGGGTACCTGCTCAGGGCCAACTGCTGCTGTTTAACTGCTCCATTAACCTGCATCGGTTGAATGGAAGACTCTCAGATGGCCTTCCATATAGTAGTAGTAAGAACAAGGAGAAATGGTTTGCAAAGATAAATTAAACCTGAATAATGGTGCATCAGTAGAATACAATTTATGAATCACTGGTCTGAAATAGCTGAACTGATTTCTACAAGATTGCTTCATAATACATGGTTTTAGGCTTATATCCTTAAGATAAAACCCCCAATGATTTGCACTTTTTTGTTGGTTAGAACACCCATTTGAAAATAATGCATTTGAATTGTATGTCCGGGATCATCATCTTTGTGTTCTGATTTCTGCCTTCTATTTGCTTTTCTTCATGGCTTTTTAAATAGATATGATTATTGGAGTCTGATTCCAACTGGAGCTGAGCATTTTCTTTCATCTTACACACATGATTTGCATAGTGACCTAAACATGGGCTATAGATGATGGCAAAATCCATGCATTTTAAAATTATTCTTTACCTAATACAAAGAGAATTTTTTTTGCCTAAACTTATGAATTGATTTTAAACTGAGCCAGTAAACTTTCATATTTCTCTTCTTTTGAGTAGTATTTTACATTTGCATGAATAAATATTTTACTACGATGAAAGGAATCTGATTAAAAGCAAGTTCCCTACCACTGATGTAACATCAGAAAGACATTAAGGCTGAGTGTGTTTCCACCGCTGGCTTTTGAATTCATGTATACACAACATTACCCATGATGCAGAGCTATCCTGTGGTTTCTTAAGAAATACTTATGTTTGATGCTTTCCCCCTCAAACCACCTTTTAAGCTAGAGTTGCTTCACAGTTGAGCTGAGGTGTGTATATTTGAGATAGCCATTGGGCATGTGCAGATGATAGATGAACCCAAACAGGTAATGATCATTGGGTGAAGACATCTCCACCCCATCTCAAATGTAACTACTACAAATGTGGCCTGAAACGCAGCAGGGTGGGAGGAATAGCCTAAATCACAAAAAAATTACACACCCAGTAAGCTAATGAGTATGCATCCATTTCATTTAGTCCAGAGCTAGAAAGATTTCTTTTAGCTTCAGGAAACCCACACATTATATTAAAGACCCCTTTGGTTATCATTGCTAGTGTGGCAGAATTTGCTTCTATCCTGAAGAGTTTCGTTGGCCCATGAGTTTAAAGACAATAGTACACCATATAGAGAGCCAATAAATCAATTAGCCTTAACAGCCAGTGTTCAGGAAATGCATTTATTTTCTTCGGTGAAAACACAGCTCCTTCCCCTCCCCTCCTTATAGCCATACTTCATACTGTTAAGGTCATTTTTTCATCTGGAAATTAAATCTAGTGTTTGAAAAAATCACTTGCAAATTTCATAAAGAGGAAAATGTATTTATTAATGTAAGATCATAGGTTTGTTTTATTTGTAATTATCCATCTTAAGAGTAATTGAGATTCTAAACACTAGCTAATAGCCTAGCTGTCTCAAATTACTATTGCCTGTAACTTTACCTTGCCAAATATCAGTGAGATTTTCAATTGCTACACAACTGCTAAAGCCTGGGTCATTTTGAAACAATTAATCGAAAGAGGTGATTAATAGCTTAATAATGTGTTGCTCTGTTTAAGATGTGCAAGGAGCACATGCAGGAAAAGAACCTGGAGTTTTGTGTCCTACAGCATCACCTACCTAATTGAAAAGCCAGTGGTATGCATTACTGCTGCTTTGGGATTGCATTTTGAGTCCCCTTGTTTGATCTGTGCAGAGCAAATGTGTAAATCTCTAACATGTGTTAATTTAACACTTCTGAATATTGCTTGCTACGTGATTTCAAGGAGCATAAAGTTTATGATGGCATAGAGCACACCAGGCCAAGTAAAAGTAATAATCACACTTAGATCAAATAAAGGGCGCGATGGATGTAAAGACATTAATTACTCCATACAGTCTTGCAGTATATGTAAGAGTTATTGCCACCAGCACAGAGAAGAGGACATTGATGCAAAAAAAAAAGATGATGTGGCTTCTCATAGGTGCAATGAATTGGTGGCTGAATGTAGTTAGAATTCATGTCTTCAGTGTATTCAGTTAAGTTTTATTGGCTTTCAAAAGTCATTGGCTTAACCCATTATGCAGTGATGTATCTCTTGTCGGGTTGGACAAATGCTTCTCTTCTCATTCATACCGTGTGTACTGTATATCAAGATGCGGCTTTTTCTTGCTGAATTAAGACCACGGAGAAGATTTCCCACAGTACTGGGACTAAACCTGTAGATGCTCTGCCGGACTTCAGCAAAGGGCTCCTTGGTTCAGGTTGCCCGGTTGCTGCTTTACCTGTCGATACACATCAAAGAAAAGCAGAAAGGGTAGAAAGCTGAATCCAGGACTAGACAGAGGTCAGAAACAGGGAAACCCATATCTCAGGGGCAAGGAGGCGAGAGAGAGCTCAGGCTAGGAATAAATTGTAATGGCAGTGTGCTTCTCTGAGAAGGTCAGTGAGCTGTTCTGAAAATTCATCTGCAATATCAAAGCCTGCAAAATTCAGCACAGATGAGGGCTGGGGAGGCATTGAAGTTCTTGAGCAAGTGGACAGAGGGAGTACTGTCTCTGTATCTGGGGGATCAGTTGGAAGGAAGAATATTGGTTCAAGTCTAGCCACCTCTCACAGTATCCTTAGAACACTGAGTGGGCAGCAAGTTGTATCTTCCAGTGACTAAAATGGTTCCCCAGGATTTATGCCGTTAGTATGCCCATCTAGTATTCAACTGATTGTTAAATGTTTTCATATGTGTATAGCAATAGCCGTTTGGTATGTAGAAGCAGTAAGCTAGCTAGGAAGACAGCTGCTCCCGAGGAGCAGTCACATCTGTTCCCAAACACCAGGAGGTAGCAGGAAAAGGGGTCAGCTATCTTTCTCTAGTTTTTCTGTGGTTTTGCCCCTTGCCTCCATTCTTTATCCTGTATCTCTAGACCAGTGATAGCTAATGTGGTCCTCTCCATATGTTTTGAAATCCAGCTCCCCTGGCCAACAGTCAGGGGGGATGTGAGTTGGGTTGCCTCAATATCTCAAGGGCACCACATTTGCTACCCCTGCCCTAGACCATATGGCAAAAGGAAGGGGGACAGAAAAAGTAATGTTGTACAAAGGAGCTGAATCAATGCAGTCTGACCAAAATGGGGTACTAGGGCTAGTATTTATTTTTTATAATAAAGCTGAGATCTGGATGTGTTGACTCTATTAACAACTTAAATTAGGGGTTTTGTAACCTAGTCACTTGTGCGGGTTTTAACCTAGCCTCTCCCCACTGTAATGGGCAAGTTTAATACATACACATTTTAGATAAATACATTAGATAAATATATGAAAAAAAGTAGTTGCTCTCTCCACCTGCCCTCCCCCCAGTTAAAAAGATGGCGGCAACTCTAACCATACGACATTTCGGTCACTTTTTCCTAGGCAAGTTAGCTTCTTTCTTCCCATTCTTTCTTATCATCTTTCAAAACTTTTAGAATATCATATAACGGAAGAAGCAATTCAGACACTGCCAAAAACAGTTTCTCTTGTCAACTCAAAAGAAAATAATAAATCTGGGTGCTGGAAAAGTAGTCTGCCAAAGCGCCTAGTTCTATGTAACAGAGTTGTCACCAGCTAAAGCATAGACTCTATTTCTCAGTTGCACCTCTCAACTACTTGCATGTTCCTTCATGAGTAACCTGTGTATATTCAATTATTATTACTTTATTATATAATATGGCGATCATGCTAACTTACAGCACACTTAAAACTAAATTAAATAATTAAATTTAAAGCACATGGTCTTACAACAACTTTAAAAATTCTAGCCCTGCACAACCTTTTTTTTTTTTTTTTTTTTGACCCTGTGATTATTAAGATCCCAAGTTGACGTCTAGCTGTTTTCCTTCATGTCTTGCGACACAAAGAGCTCCTGGCCAATGCTCCCCTGTATGTAATTAATTTGGCCAATTGCTTCTGCTAAGTGCCCTTTTCTGACTTCATAGTCTATAATCTGCTTCTTAACATTTGAACAAACTGTTCAGCCAAGTCATTGAGGACTGGGTGTTGTGTAGTCCTGGTTAAGCATGTGATTTTGCTGAAGTTCTTGAATTCCATTAAATGGCTGATGAAACAAACAATGGGAGTGTTATTACTGACCATATGCTTTGAGATTCTCTTTGACAGATTCCCATTATCTTCTCTTTTCCTTGGCAAACAGATTGTAGAATTGTAGAACTGCAATGATGTGTACTGATGTTGCGGAAATCACACAGGACCATTTTGATGAGAAATTCAAGGCAATGCATGTTTGGCCCTGGAAAGGCCTAATAAAACGTCTGGACAGGCTCTAGTATCTTTTGCATTTTCTAGATGGCCCTATCTGGAGAGATTCTGGATTCCCTATAATTCCAGCTGTCCATTTTTCTACTGTGGACACATTTTCAGACGGACTGTTTGTATTTTGCTCCCAAGTTCCCTTTTGGCAACTAAACTCATTTATGTCTCGGGTGTTAAAAATTCAACTTTCTGAGGCATTGATATTTCAGCTTTGAACTGATGATATAAATGGCACTTGGGAAAGGCACCCTGGTGGGAGGTCCTTTTATGAGGTCGGTGTTATACATTAGTTGTGAGGCTCCTATGCTTATGCTAAATACCGATTCTATCCCATTTGTTCCCTTGCTTATATTAGGATTGCTGAAATCACATTAGACATCCACATTTTGAGCCAGAGTCCTAAATGCGCTGCGATGCTTACAGCAAACACTTGTAATATGAGCCTCATTCATTTCATTAGACGAAAGCAGATGCATTCTGCATTGCCAGTGAAAAGAAAGTGGAAAGTTCATTGTGTGTCTGTGTGCATGCATTAAAATCCTAACCCAACCGTCCATAATCACTGGATCAGGAGAAAGAAAGAAAGAAAGAAAGAAAGAAAGAAAGAAAGAAAGAAAGAAAGAATTCTCCATTATTTATTTGTAGATCATACTCTGCATAGGTATTTGAATTTCTTGCTGAGTTCTGATTTCACAGAGGAGCAGAGCCCGGCATTTCAACCATGCAGTAGACATTATAGAAATATATATTCTGGAGCTGAATAAAGATGTCAATCTGATGGTCTGTTATTAAGGTAAAAGGTCATCTATATAAACATTGGTGAGATTTCCTAACAGCCCCCTCTCCAAACCAAATGGAGGGCCTCTTTATCTATTTGCTCATAATTCTTTTCGAGTGCTGTGAACAAACGAGATGCAAATAGAGCTGGTCTTTCCCAACTGTCAGGCTAGGCGCGCTGCATCATATCTGCATGACATGGGGTGAGGAATTGCAAAGGAAGTTCTGGGTCACCAGTGACAGAGAGACTGGCGTTCCTGCCGTGAAGCTGTGCAGACTAGCATCTGATGCTTTTAAAAAACCTTCTTGGGCCAGTTAAGATGGATGTTGTTGTTTGTCTGCAAGGCTGGAAATGAGTAGAAAAATAAATAAGTGGTATCGTTGTACATTTAAGCTAAAATTTTAACACACATTTATTCCAAAAATGAAAACAAAGGCTTTCTACAGAGTTAAAGAATTACAGCACTCAAAATGTTAACTTAAAAACAATGATCAGCATTAGCAGGGTTCTTTGGTCCCACCCTGATGGGTAAACAAACCGCTTTAATATTTTTGTGAATTTTGTTGCAGCAAGAGAGATGTGTTCTCTTAGATCTTAGGCTGTTTAGGATTCTATGGGTAAAATGACTCCAGCACTTTGAATTGTGTGTGGAGGCTAACTGAAAGCCAGGGCAAACTTTTCAGTGTTTGTATCACATATTCTTATATCCAACTCTTGCAAGGAGGTGGTTCGTTGTACCAGCTGAAGCTTCTGGAGAGTTTTCTGGGCTACCTCTGCCCATAGCTGTCAACTTTTCCCTTTTCTTGCGAAGAATCCTATTCGGAATAAGGGAATTTCCCTTAAAAAAGGGAAACGTTGACAGCTATGCCTCTGCCAAGTACATGTTGCTGTAGTTAAACCCTGAAGTCATAAAAGTGAGACTGACAAGTGCTAGGTCTCTGTCGTGAGCACAGCTTTCAAGTACATTCTTATTAAGACAAGCCAAACACAGATGTTTAGAAAGTTTGTAGGAATTTTAATTTGGTTTAGTTAATTCTATTGCGATTGATGATAATTTATTATTTTACCATTTTTGTAAACCGCAGTGCAGTGTTCAGACTACACATCTCAGGGAAAACCAACATGGTGCTTTCTAGATGTTGCACTGCAACTACCACCAGCCTAAGTCAGCATAGCCGATGGCCAGGGAAGATAGGAATTGGTGCCCTTCAATTGTTGCCGGACTACAAGGTGGCAAGAACTTCCTGTCCACTAGTTTCTAAATACTTCCACCAAGTATTTTCAGTTCCATCTTTAGTTCCATTTCCCACTGCCCTTTGACTAGTTTAACACAGCTTCCAGAAAGTAGTTTTGAAGAGAGATTCCTGCTGCTGGATTTGATGCAGAAAAATGGAGCTAGATGTCATTATCATATTGATGAAATTGCACTTCAAAATTATAGACAGTCTATTTCAGCAGCTTTATGTAGATGTTAAAAGAAGAAGAAGCAGTGGAGGCAAAAACAAGGCTTGTGAGATGCTCAAGAAAGAGTTTGGGAGAAGACGACGACAAAGGCTCATGAGGCTGCTTTCTGGAACCGTCCTATCATATAGAATGGATCCATTTCAATGCAATCCCTCTGTCCTTCCAGGTTACTCCAGCAGTTTAACAGGAGAGCCCATGATATTAAAAAAAAACTGCTGAGCGAACTAATAGAATGAACCAGGTATAATTACATTTGTCATTCTGCGGATGCAAACTGTTTACGAGGCTGACTAAAGCAATATTAGTCCCGTGCCCAATTTGCAGCGCCCAAGAAAGCCTGGAGCTGTTCAGTGATTGTATGCTCAAAAAGTAAAGGATCATCACCATTTACAGATTCTCCCCGAGGAAGAGTAATATCCACATGATTCAAAGGATGAGGCAATTCCTGTTGCTGTAATGATTTGCCATTAGTAGTGGGCACATACTAAGCCATTCACTGGAAAGAACTGCAAGAGTCCAGTGAGCAAATAGTTGCACATACCTTACCAGGTACTCTATAGTATCAGAGAGAGAGACAGACAGACAGACTGATTGACTGACAGACAAGACACACACCAAAGTAAATGCAACAAGAGGCAACTGGTCATCCCTCCGCCTTGCAGACATGTCACATCAAACTACTCACCATTTTGTCTCAGGGTTTAACAGAGTTCACAAACTGACTTAGTAGGTTTAGTATTTCCACTAGAACATGTAGCACAAATATAATTCTTTTCGGGGGGGGGGGGAGGTGGATAGTTCATGCCATCATGGTAGAATATTTCACATATTTCAAATATTGTGTCCTCTCACATTCATTGCAAGTCTTCTTCAGTGAATGCTCTTAAGTGTCTTCTTTGAACCCTGGCCAGTCTGAACTCTTTCGAGTCTTAGAGGGCTTGGTCTCAGAGAATGGAAGATGGGGTGCTCAAGGGCTATCATGTTAGTGGCAATGATAAACTCTTCTTAGGGAAGTGGGTAATTAGAGACCTAGGTTCTACCCACCCCATTCAGCCCATTTACAACGATGGAAGACAGCACATAGATCATGTTATGAGTACTGAAATTTCACATGACCTGGCATTAAACAAAGCCAAGAATCTCTGTGAAAAACAAACCTATCCAAGACGAGGTTATAAAGTAGAAAAGTATAAACACATATCTCTAAGAGCTAAGTATTAAAATCAGCAAATGCTTGAATAAGGCTTGAGCAGATGCCTAATACACAATTTGGATTGATGTCTGTCATACTTCAGGGGGAGAGAACTCCAAAGTCTGGGTGCCACAACCAAAAAAGGCCGTAAGGTATCCATGTGCAGCTGACACAATCAGGAGGGCCTGATCTGTAAATCTCAAGGAATGGGCAGGCAGATATGGAAGAAGGTGTTTTCTCATATAAACGGGTGCCAAGTTGTTGTATGGTGGCAACATCACCTTGCACCTGTCCTGGTAACTTTTGAGGAGACAGTACAGTTGTTTGAGGAAATGAGTCAGATGCTTGCAGTAGGTTGTACCAGTCAGCAAGCTAGCTACTGAATTCTGCACTAGCCTCAGTTTCTTGACCAGCCTCCAGGAAAGCATTGCTGTAGTCCAATGTCAATGTGCAGATTATTTGGCTTCAAGGGGAGTTGCCTCACTCATAAACATTTTTCTTAAATGTAAAACTCGTTGACTTTAATTGCAACCTCATATGGCCATTCTCAGGTATGAGCCAGTACCATCCTGGAATGTTTGGCTTGGAGTCTCCAGGTCGATAGCTAACTCTGTTCCTCGCAGGCAGATCTTCTAATAGTGGATTAAATCAAGAGAAAGCTGATTTCACATGGGATTTAAAGTGTGACTTCCTCTGTGTCCAACTGAGCATGTTGTTGTCACAATTTGCTATTGGCTACAGAATGAATTCTGTTTTACAGACTTCGTCACCTCTAACTGTAAAAAAGCATAACTTTCTCTAACTCTTTTCCAATAGTTCTAATATACACCCACCCCCCACAAGACTGTTAAGTCTGTAGGATAGCTTGCTGAGGCTTTCGCCTCTGCGTTATGCCAAGGCATTCGTTTTTAGCAAACACAGATTAATTAAAAGCAAATCTCATATGATGAGCGTCCACAACTTAGTTGTAAGAGGAATATTGTTTTCTAAAGAATTTTTGACAATGCCATAAAATTCAGAGAGAAGCCTGAGTCTTGTTTGGAGCATGTTGATTAGTGAGGTTTAATTTTCTATAGCTCTTTCTGATATTGTTGTAAATATTTTCATCTATTATGCATAAGAAGGAAGTACATTAATCTGTCAGAATATAAATGATTTTCATCCGGCCACCATGGCTTTTGAGGGATTTATTCCACGTCTGTTGTGCTATTGTTTGCCCCCAGGATGTGTAATATATATTTTAAGGGAATGTGGCTTATAGTGAGACACCTATATTATGTGTGTGATTAATATTAGTGTTACAATGAATGAGGTCTTGTGGTCTGTCTTTGCTCTTATAGCGACTTAATCATTTCTCTCAACAGCCCAGTCATCTTAATAAAACATTCCACATGCTAGTTTGTTTTTCTGCAAAATGACAAATGCAACTGTGGTAAGATGTGAATTTTTCTGTTATTAAATGTATAGGATCATGAATTTAATTTACCGTACTGCACACACATGATTGCATTATACAGAACTGTGGGTTCTTAATCCAAACCTATTCTCCCCCTCTCCCTGCCTTGCTTATTGTGAATTCCATTGTAAACTTTGCAGAATTATATACTGAAAGTTCAGCTCAGAGTGTAAGGGACAGAATACTGGGGGTTTTGGTTATAAAATTGTCATCTGTGAACAGTGTGGCTATGTAGATGCATATTTCAAGGATCATGTTTAAATTTGCAACCAATTGTGAAATTACTTGACCTGCCAGATCACCTGGTTTACATACCTATTCACTGAGTATCCTTTCTGAGAGTTACGGGGCTGCACTGTGAATCGTGTTGTTATTCTTTTTCTTTAGCTAAGCTCTCATGTGACAAATTGAAAACCTTCTAAAATACAGGAGGATAAAATGCAGCCGCCCAGATCTTGCAACTCTAGTGTCTGTGCTTGGAAGCTTCAGGCACACATGATGTTCTGCTCGAGGAGGGATTAGCTCGTCACTTTCAGCGCTGGGAAATGCTCTGTTGTGCATAGTGGAGAAGGGAACATGGGTAAGCCTTTCTGAGACTGAAGGGAATAGGACAGTCCCAGCAAAAACATGTGTTCAATTGAGGCTTGCAGAACTATGGATAGCGGTGGCCGGGAAGACCACAAGGCAGAGAACACCCTTCTGGAACTGAGGATGGGCTGACACAGATTGTTCTATGTATTGGAATGAAAGTCATATTTGCTTGCTCATTTGTTTAATAGACGTCTGACCAGTTTTGTAAGAGAATCTCCTCACAGATAGTCAAACATAGCATATTATTATTATTTCTTAAATTTGTATACTGCCTTTCATCCGTAGATCTCAGGGTGGTTCACAACATAAAATTTTATATAAGAACAAAAACAAACCAATAACAACATATTTAAACGGGCATCAGATGTCAATCAGCCAAAGACCTGGTTGAAGAAGAATGTTTTTGCCTGGCACCCAAAGATGTATAATGAAGATGCCAGCTGAACTTCCCTGAGGACAGCATTCCACAAATGGGGAGCCACTGCAGAAAGAGAGTTGCCACCCTCCAGACCTCTCGTGGAGGAGGCACATGAAGAAAGGCCTTAGATTACGATCTCAGGGTAAGTTCATACAAAGAGAGGTGGTTATTGATTTATTGCAGTCCTTGGCTGTTTAAGGCTTCATAAGTCAAAGCCAGCATTTTGATTTGGGCCTGGAAGCTGATTGGCAGCCAGTGCAGTCAGACCAGGATCGGTGGAATACGCTCAAACCATCTTGCCCCTGGCCATTGAATTCATTGTTGGCTGAAGTTTCCAAACAGCCTTCAGAGACAGCCCTTATAACACAAACTCTTTAAAGACCTGCTCCTTTGAGTTCTAGCAGGATGATTCCCCATGTTCTGTTATCCAGTAGTTGTATGATGTGCAGCCTTTGCATTTTGAAAGCATTTTTGGAAGTATGGGTTGGAGCCTGACATCCACGAGCACGTCTTAGAGAAGGGCTTCCCTACCTCTGTTTTCTATGCACTCAAGCAGCATGTTCCAGGAATAGATTGGGGTGGGGAGGAGAGGGGAGGAGAGGAGAGGAGAGGAGAGGGAGGAGAAGGCCCCTTGTGTGAGCAGAAGTCATTTCACTTTGTTGGATTCAGCCCTAAGGATACCATTAGGAGAAAACTATAAGGCTCAGATCCTCCAAGAAATGCTGTCCTGAATTTTCCTCTGAGCGAGGAATGAGGAAAACAAAAAAATCACTTAGCTGAATCCAGTTGAGTCTTGCTGCTGATCCAATGATACAATACGATTTATTGTCATTGTCCGATACAGAACAACGAAGTTGAAAAAAAATCTACATCAGACATTCAAAAACCAACAAGCCTGCTATCCCAGCTATCCCAGCCTGGTTAAGGCTTCCATGAGTAGAAAGGGGAAAGTGATTTTTGTAAATTCTCCATTTTCCCTCCAACCATTGCACCACGAACATAAGATGAGAAAAGGAGTCCTGCTAGATCAGAACAAAGCTCCATCTTGTCCATCATCCTGTTCTCACAGTGGCCAACCAGGTGCCCATGGGAAGCCTGCAAGCAGGCCGTGAGTGCAGCTGCACTTTCCTTGATCCTAAAGGTCTTCCAATCCTTTGGAGCAGAGATGGCCAGGCACAGGGAAGATTCAGCACCCACAGAAGTCTTGCTTCTTCAAAGTCGGAGGCTCCATTGAAGCAGAGGGACACAACTGGATAGAACTGTCATCCGAGAGACACAAATTGAATACAACCTTCAATTATTATGATACTGGAAACCCATGTTCACCTAGGTGATGAGGTTCAGAGAGGAGATTGTAGGAAGCTGAACCAAATGCCAAACATTTCTACAATGTTGTGTAGCTGAATAGTCTGCCAGGGAAGAGATGTACAAGAAATAAGGACATCATCTTGATTGCTAGATGTTTTACCTGGGGCTGCAGTCCAGCAGGTCTGCTTCTCCCCCCCCCCCAGTGGAACTCAGAGCATGGGATGTAGGAGTTTTCAAAGATTAGCAAAGGATTTGTGGGGCTGTGATTTATCTAAATGATAATGGGGGTCAGGAGGCATGGCCAGTGGTATTGTAATATTTGTCAAGGAGCCTGACTTATGGTTTGAGACAAACAGTTCCTGTTAGGACGTTTACATAAAATATTAGTATTTTTATAAAGCAAACATGTCGATATCACTGATTTTAAAATACCTAAAGTTATCAGACATCTAATGAAAGTTGTCTGCAATGCAGAACAAGAGGGGAGGAGGTGGGGTGGAGAGAAGGGTAATTGCACTAAATTCAGCCAGGATACGGCAGACAAGGGCTTTAAAAACTTCAGAAACATCAATTAAAGCTCAAGTTCTGTGCAATAAGCATCAAAAATTGATAAAAACTCAAATTTAGGTTTTTAGATTTAGTGTTTAAATCAATCAACTGCAAACAAGATTTAATTAAAGAATATTATTTCAAAGTGTAATTACCTACTGGGATTAGAATGAACCTCTATTGCCCATAATGTTCTCCTACTGTGATCCCACACTGAAAAATGTTGAGTTTTAGATTAATATGCATCTTGTAAGTACAAGTCCTAATCTCAATCTTAAAGGACATTTAAAACACACTTGGAACCTTCTATGCAATCAAGCACAGTGTGACTACAATGTCCACCATGCTAAATTTGTGATTACATTTTTTATGTGCATGATTTAAATCGCTTTAGCAGCCGTCCAGGGAGCATTTTACCCTGCATATTAATTACACAAAGGCTTTGTCATGTGAGGGTCTCAGTGGTCATGGTCTGTAATCCAGCTCATTTGAACTGTGAGTACAGTTTTTGAGCATGCTGTGCACATCAAGCCTGGCTTTAAAGCTAGAATATGCCGAGATGGTTAACAGGTATGGTTCCGGCTTAAGGAATGAATGCCATTTATTTAGTGACATCTGCAAACTAATTGCTTAAAAATCTGATATCGCAAAAGGCATAAAAGGCTGAAGAAAGGATGCTATTAACACACAATAAAAATATGGCAAAGGAGTTTCTTTTTGTAGCTTTGTCTTGTTTTTTTTCCTTTTAAATAGAAGCACCTAAATAACAATGCTATTATTAAATGAAACAGCCATCATTTACATATAAAAGCTGATTGGTCTTATGTTCGAAATGTACTTTAATTTAGCAGTGCTTCACAACACCCTCTGATCCTTTTTAGGATTTATAAATATCCTTTTCCTGTTTCTTTGTGTTTGTGTGTGTGTGTTGTCTTTGCTTGTTTTGATATAGTTTATCTTATTTAAATACCAGAAGGTGGCAAGGTACCCAGAAATTGCTAGGTACATTTTCCCACTATATGCTGTTAACATATCTAGTAGGCATCTAGCAGAATTTTACAGTATTCAGGAAGAATGTTAAACCTGCATGCTTTTTCAGCAGATAAAATCCCCTCTTTCTGTTATTTGACATGGAAATATCTTATTAGAACATTGTTCTTAGATGGGAGTTCAGGAACTGGTTCTGATGGATGTCCTCAGTGCGTCACACATACACTTCTCATTGTCCACTCACTTCACAGATTTATCCACTGTATATGTGCACTTAATGGTGGTCTGTTGAGGAGGGGCCTACATGTACCGCAAAATGAGTGGGTGAAATTTAACATTGCACTTTTATGATTAGGGAATTTCTGCTTGCCAAGCAGAATAATCTCCCCTCTCTTCCCTGCTGTGTGCTGTTCTAGGGATTCTTCTGACCCTCCTTCTGAGAGGATATGGGGGGAGCTCATGGTGAATGGGGGGGGTGGGTGGAAGCCCCTATGAGCTACTGGGAGCCTTTCTAGGGTACTGCTTGAGTTCAATCCAGCCCAGAGTCCTGAGACAGCAGAGTGGTCTGTTCTACATCCACCTGGAGGACGGTGGGGCTGTCATTTTTTCATTCTTCCTCATGTCAAAGTACAACACCCTGCTAGCAGAAAACTAGCACTGAAGGGAGTAGTATTGGTTAGAACCTTGTGTTAGTTTTTTATATTTTTTTCAGGAAGAGTTTGGGGTTGTTGTGTTTTTGACCTAGTGGAAGATTCAGAACATCACCCAATACTATAATTTGTAATTACTTCTTAGAATGATCAGCAGATCAGAAACAATGCAGTCCATTGGTGTGCATTTTTACAACGGTATTCTAAGGCAATTCCTTGGAACGACACTCCCTTTGCCCCCCTCTCCCGTCAGATGCACCAGGTAACGTGAGTGCTATCTAGGCTGAAGATCATGTTTTGGAAAACACAGTGCAAAATGAGTACACTAATTGACAGATTTATGCATGAAAACCTGTGGGCTGTGCACAAGGCTGCAACTGAAGGGTGACCTAGCCACATGTTTCTCCTCTTGACCTTATCACGGAAGAAATGGCAGTCTCTTGATGTACAGACAACTTATTTCACAGGCAGCTCCTCTTACCCTGCAATGCTAGAAAGAGAATTAGGAGACGCTGCTTGCTCAGTTTGTTCATGTTGGAACAGAGAAGGTTCAAAAGAGAAGCCCCAGACTTTGAAGTCTCAGACTGGGGGTGAAGAGGAGCGTTTACCATCTGTGATGAAACCCAAGAAAGAGTCACCTCAAAGACCATTTGAGCAACTATGAGTGAAACTGTCGTGGGCTATTTTTCCTTCTCTACTTCATTGGTCAAGCAATCTGTATATTTGGTTGGACTGGGAAATCCCATCACAATAATAAAAGTAAAAAAAGGAACAAAACATGTGAAGATTCATAATATTCTTCTGATCTTTGAAGAGCTGTTTTTATTGAAGGATGGGGCGCTGTGAAGCTAATGTTTCTGCATCTGTAAAGGGATGACTTATGTGAACTAACCCTTTTATCCTCTTGTATGTTCTTCACATGTCTAGCAAACTTTAGTACTAAACTTTGGAATTTTTGGTCAGTTTATATTTATTTAATGTATCTCTGCTCCACATTTTGGGGCAAATGGCCTTCACAAAATGACTTACTTTTGAAAAAAAGAAAAACACCCTAAAACACATAAACTACAAAATACAATTTCAAAACTAAAAACCATCAGCAAAATTAAAAACCAGCACCAATGTATGTTCTCTATTTAAATGGCAATGTGAAAGTAACTTGCTGTGACTTTTGAGAAGAATTTTCATACCAGTACTAGACATCTCCAGGAACGTCTGTGCCTAGCATGGTAAGGTACAATAGATCTTGCAGCAGGACATGAAAACTCATAGACTTAGGTCTTAGACCTCTTAGAAGAGGGTTAAAGTAGAATGAGCCTTGGCTGTTGTTGTTGTTATTCAATAATTACAACACGCACAAATGTTTAAATCAAGTCCATTTAATTTCATTTCATTTACACCTCACTTTTTCCATGTTAAAGTATAATACTGCAGTGCATTAATGTAATGTATATAGGAAAGTTGTAGAGCAAGGTACCCTAGCCTCTCCCTCCCAAAAATATCTATATGGCCCTTTTCAACAAGAAAGCAAAGAATGTAATCACTTTAGAATTCTAAATCTCAGCATAAAACTGTGGGCCTTCGTTGATCTATTAGAAAGGTAAACTTTTAATGAAGAGCGAATGGGATCACCTTTGCTTCTTGGGGTAATAGAACAGAAAAAGCAAACAAACACATTTTTCTTACTGCCACATACCTCTCCTTAATAATAAGTTTTGTCTCTTCTGCAGAAAAGAGATGCCATGCAAAGTCTCATTAAATTAGCTGACTGATGGAATAAATACACAGTCCATGGCTCTCCTGTCCATAGCAAACCAGGCAAGGGTCTTGCTATCAGACTTTTGCTTATTTACATATGCCTTGGACTCTTCTTACAGATATGTAAATTATTCTGGTTAAAACTAAATGCTAAAGTCTACACCATTAGTCTTCCACTTCATGATCACCGCATGGGGCTGTTAGAGGGATAATGTACCATACAATACACGGTTTACTTTTAATTAATAGGAAAAAAATGTGAAATGAATATTAAATGTAGCTTAATGCGAAAGAAATCTCAAAGCGGTATGGTTGAGTTTTATATATATGTCAATATTCAGCTCTGCTTTGGTCTAGTTAAAAAAGAAGAAGAAAAGAAATAAAGAAATTTAAAAATGCAGCGAGTCACTTAAGATATCACAACCTCTGTAATGAAAGAAGCAAGAGAAACAACTTGCATAACACGATGGCCCACTCTTGCAACATGTCATCCACAAACATTAATGGCCTAGGCATTTTCCTTTTATTTTGCTTGACCATGTATGTTTCTGTATTGTGGCATTCTGATGGTCTGAGAGAAAAAATATCAGTTGCTGGCGCCCTCCCTGTGGAATGCCCTCCCTCCGAATGTCAAGAAGATAAAGAACTCCATAACTTTTAGAAAACAACTGAAGGCAGCTCTTTATTGGGAAGTTTTTAATGTTTGAAGTTTTACTATGTTTTATATATGCAGGTGGCGCTGTGGGTTAAAGCCTCAGCGCCTAGGACTTGCCGATCGAAAGGTCGGCGGTTCGAATCCCCGCGGCGGGGTGCACTCCCGTCGCTCGGTCCCAGCGCCTGCCAACCTAGCAGTTCGAAAGCACGTCAAAGTGCAAGTAGATAAATAGGGACCGCTTACTAGCGGGAAGGTAAACGGCGTTTCCGTGTGCTGCGCTGGCTCGCCAGATGCAGCTTGTCACGCTGGCCACGTGACCCGGAAGTGTCTCCGGACAGCGCTGGCCCCCGGCCTCTTGAGTGAGATGGGCGCACAACCCTAGAGTCTGTCAAGACTGGCCCGTACGGGCAGGGGTACCTTTACCTTTTTATTTATGCTGTAAGCCACCCAGAGTGGCTGGGGAAACCCAGTCAGATGGATGGGGTATAACAACAACAACAACAACAACAACAACAACAACAACAACAACAATTATTATTTCTGTTTTAGTTGCCTGGAGGTAATTAAAGGACTCTAGAGGAGGCATGGGAAACCCAGTGATTACTAACAAGAACTAACTAACTAACAAGGCACCCTCCCAGAATTCTATCTTGTGTGAATCATCTGCCTACATTGTAATCAACTTGTGAAAACTAATTCTTTGGCGTTTAATAAAATAAGAGTCAATTGCTAACTCTTGTTTCTACACTATACGCAATGCTAGAGTTCAGTACGCAATGTTATACCATGGTATACATGATGGTTATGTTTTATAAACAAATCATTACATGTAATGCAAAGGGAAACAACAGAATTTGTTGGGGTGGGGGAGGCAAAACAAAAAGCGCATTTAAACATCATTTTTCTCTAGCAGCATCTTCTTTGTCTCACTTGAATAAAGGAGGAACCTTGGTATAAGAATACAAGCGATGCTATAGAGGATTTAGAAAACGAACGCCAATGATACTTTCAAGTCTTTTTTATTTTGCTATTTTATTGTTCTAAACAGCCTTGGGGGCTCCTTTTTGCAGCTGCAAGGCAGTATAGAAATGTTCACAGATAAAAAGCGAAATCAACAAATGTGTAAGATTAAAGGGTGTGATGTAAAGCTTGAAATGAGCAACTTTTCATTTTCTTTTACCAAGCCAACCTGGCGATTTTCATAAAAGAGATTAGAATGCTACCTTTTGGGGGGGAAATCCCTTTTTTGGTGAGCAGAGTGCACAGCGCAATGACCGACTTTGTTCCTAATTGGGATGCTATCCTTGTAAGTGGTAGCATTAGCACCTTTCAAAGCCCCCAAATTCAGCAAAATGCCTAGCAGTGACACAGCTCACTGAAGGCAGAGTAGCTGAGTGCCCTAATACAGGGGAACAGATGAGACGGCTTGCTGGCAGAAATAGAGCAAAATGCTTTACTTTGGTAGTGAGGTATTAGGAAACCTGGTGCAGCAAGGGAAATCCCAATGCTTTTCTTCCTGCAGAAATACCTTCCAATCCCTGGATTAACAATCTTGTTTACTATTATACTAGGAGGCAAACCCATTGATCATGTCTGCCATCTATCATACCAGGGAGAGATGTTTGACTGCTGCCTTACATATAAGCCTCATCTCCAAAAGCTTAGCATTTATGTTCAAATGATCGGACTGCTGGTAGGAATGCCGTGAAGTGGTTGTGCATCAATACTGTGAACGTCGGGATGTGCATTAATTTATGCACCTGTTCTTGCATCCCAGTGTAAGGAGCTACACTGAACTTCTCTTGACAATGAAGAGTGCCTTCTGTGCTGTCTGCAAGTCCACAGTCAGGCTAGTTTGGTCTGTCATGATTTGCTGCTTGTCAGGAATTCAAAACCAACCAGCTAGGATTTTTGGGTGGAAACATTTTCTGCAAGTAGTTACTGTTTCCTGGGATATTGGGGCAGGTTTCTCTATTGTGATGTAGGCAGTAGCTTATGATCTTCCAATTATTGATAGAACACATGCTTTCTTGGTACTGGCTGTTTATATTATGGCCAATGCTATTTTTCTAGAAAAAGAGGTCCCAGAACTCACCATGAAGGTCTCAGTGAACATCTCATGAACATTACAATGGCAATGGCGCCCATCTGAGAGGTGCTGGATCTGAGTTCCAATGAGTTCTGGCCGGGAAAAAAGCCCTGATTATACCTAACATTAGACAGAACCACACATTTTCTTCTCTGGAAGCAGATGTGTCATAAATTACCACCCACATATCTATTCAGCTTTCACATACACCTTCCAGAATATGAAACATGTGGGATCGCTCAGTGGTTGCATCAGCCACTCCAGCAATGTGCAGCAATGTGGGGCACCCAAGGGCCAAACTAGATGTGACATTTCTCACATACTTCGCCCACATTTGTTGTTGTTTAGTCAATTAGTCGTGTCTGACTCTTCGTGACCCCATGGACCAGAGCATGCCAGGCACTTCTGTCTTCTACTGCCTCCTGCAGTTTGGTCAAACTCATGCTGGTAGCTTCGAGAACACTGTCCAACCATCTCGTCCTCTGTCGTACCCTTCTCCTTGTGCCCTCCATCTTTCCCAACATCAGGGTCTTTTCCAGGGAGTCTTCTCTTCTCACGAGGTGGCCAAAGCATTGGAGCCTCAGCTTTACGATCTGTCCTTCCAGTGAGCACTCAGGGCTGATTTCCTTAAGAATGGATAGGTCTGGTCTTCTTGCAGTCCATAGGACTCTCAAGAGTCTCCTCCAGCACTATAATTCAAAAGCATCAATTCACATACACCTTCCAGAATATGGAACATGTGGCTCAATGGTTGCATCTGTTTAAAAGTTTTTAGCTGGTGGTATAGCTGCATGTAAGTACAAAGCAGACAGGGAGCTTTGCATGCTTTTACCTTTTTGCCCTGCCACAGTCCCAATGAGAACTGGACCCCCACCCCCTACCTGCTGTTCACAATGGGGGGAAACCCAGGTTCCTAGCCCTCAGTGTGAAATAGAAAGACGATCTGGTTATTGATCCTACATGTTACTTTGTTACTGCAGTAGTCACCCCACGGTAACTCAAGTGTCATTTTACACATCTCATTTAAATGTAGTTAGGATAGCATCCCTAATTAACTATATAAATGACATTTATGGAGCAATCCAAATCAGGGGGTGGCCGTGCTATGAGGATAGCAGGAATGTGTGTGAGAGAGAAGTTGGGTCGTCTCTTTCTGCTCTGCATTTCTTTGATTTTGAGGTTCCTTTCATTGGAATCAATGCAGGAAGATAAACTAAGGCAGCCCCATGGTTGGTGCAGTTTGTGCCCACATTTTGTGTGTCTTTCAGGAGGGCAGGAGGTCTACGAATGCACAATCTCTCCCAGCGCACTCCTGAAACCCACAGGATCCTCACCTTTCCCCCCTGTTTGAAGTGCCATTGGCTGCCTTTTTGCAGCCTCATGGAGGAGACCTAGCAGGTCACATCACCTTGCCCTCAGAGAAGCAGATGAATAAATCCCGCAGATTCTGGAATGCCCTTCCAGGGGACTATAGGACTGAAGCCTTAGTGTATGAATTTATTAAACTTTACAGGATTGTCGTAGGGATTACAATTAGTGCTTTGAATACTTGAAAACACTAAACAAATGTTAAGTATTATTATTAAATAAGGAAGCGGCCTTATAGAATTAGAATCAGGATTTTGCAGCTTTCAAAATTGCAGGCTGACATTCTATACATGAAAACAGATCGGTTTCAGTTCTACAGCTAACATTAATGCAGTTAAGTATATTCAGAGTATGTGAATGGCAATGACACCAGAAGAAATTCTTATTTCTAGCTCTGGCGATTCCATTGACTTGGGTAGAGTTATCTTGATTTACACCATTGCACAATCTGATCTATGCTAGTCATATCTTCCGTGACTCCCTGGTTGACATCTAGTCTTCAGTAAAAACAATGATAATATTCCTACTGACCTGATAGAGTTTTCACTCCATCTGCCATAAGTGTGTGGTTCACAATATGAGGCTTAGAACTCTATTGTTGTCTCTTTACTTGACGTAAGGGTTATTTGAAATAAAAAGGGAGGGCTATTCTCCAAGCAGACTGATAACACACACACTCTTAAATCAACAGATATTACAGCTATTTGAAAATGTTTCTCGTGATGTAACAAAAATTATTATTCAGGGTTCTGTTTTAGACGAACTGTGAACTAATAGGGTTTTTTTTTTAAAAAAATAAATAGTTCACTTGACAGGGAATTGGTAGATTTTCTGTGTAATTTGCTATTCTCCTAAAACTCAGAGCAAACCAAAATGTCAGCCTTGGTTTCAAGATGTGTGTTGTGTTTGAAAATGGAATTTTTACCACTCCAAATAGCAAAATCTTAATTTCCATTAGGATTTTATGAACTGTCTGATTATACATCAGAATATTCTCCCATCACTGAAAGACCTGCTGGTAGTGTACAAGGCAGTAAGATGAGGGAAAGTCAAAAGTAATTATTTGTACTGGGAATGGCATATTTTATTAAATGGTTTATCATGCTTTTTGCTCCCCAAGGATTTATTTATTTCAAAAGACCACAAATCTCACTTAGTCTTCACGTGCTCCTTTTTATCCATTGAGAATAAATGATAAATGCATTCATAATTTGCGTCTGTTTTGCACCCTTGCATTCTCTCTAACCTAGTACAGTGGTACCTCAGGTTACATACGCTTCAGGTTACATACGCTTCAGGTTACAGACTCCACCAACCCAGAAATAGTACGTTGGGTTAAGAACTTTGCTTCAAGATGAGAACAGAAATCGTGCTCTGGCGGTGCAGCAGCAGCAGGAGGCCCCATTAGCTACAGTGGTGCTTCAGGTTAAGAACAGTTTCAGGTTAAGAACGGACCTCCGGAACGAATTAAGTACTTAACCTGAGGTACCCTTGTACTGTAAGTTTAGGCCTTGTGTGAGAGTATGTATCTGAGTAAGATGTATATATGGGGTGGACATCGTGTTGTTTTAACCACCCTTCTGAGTCTGACGGGAGTCATTATTCCTTCAAGAAAGACTAATCACTGAGTGCTGCCAAAATTTCAGCTGAATCATCACATGCAGGTAAATGCAGTTGGAATTGCCAGTTGCAATATGACTCTTGGGGGTGGAAAGTATTGAGGAGAAAGAACAGCACAGCGGTGGAACATTTCCAAGTGTGTGGCCTTCTGTATAAAGTGGTTGGAGACTGTATCCACCTTGACCTTCTTGTTAAGCTGAAGACATTGTATAATTAAATAATTCTAAAAATTAGTCAGTAAACCAGAGTAATTAGGGTTGCCACCTTTGTTCTGCCAAAATACAGGACAGGACAGGGTGGGGCAGGGGAGTTGAGGGGCAATTCCTCCCCCCCCCCATCTGGTGCTGAAGCAACTTCAAATTAACCCATTACAATCTATTTCAGCCTAACAGGATGGCCCCTCTGGAATTTGTCACACACATACACATGAATTTGTAAGTCTATCTGTGTGCTTGGCTAACCAGAACTTAAATACATGGCCTTTCATACATCTTTTCAAACACATGCATTTGGAGAGGATTCCTAACCTGGCACAGAGAAAGAGAGGTGTGGGTGGGACCTGAAATACGGGACAAAATACGGAATACAGTTTTTTACATTGAAATATGTGACAAACCTGTATTATACAGGACAGGACAACTCTCAGTAATCTCCTTCAGTTCCCCCTACAGTCTGAGCTCTGCAGGATAGTAAAACCTTCTACAGATGGGTATACCAACAGGCAGGTATATACACATGGGAGCAGGTGTTCCTTCAGATAGCTAATTCCTGAGTGGTATAGGTCCTCCACTGTAGGGCATTATGTGCCAACAGAAGCATCTGAAATTTGGCTCAGAAGCAAATTGGAAACCAGTGCATTGCAATAATCCAAGCTTAAGTTACCATTGCCTGGGCCACAATGGTTAGGCTATCCCTGCCCAGAAATGGCATTATCCCTGCCCAGAAATGGCATTAGCTGAAGCTGGTAAAAGGTGCTCTTAGCTGTTAAGGTCATTTGTGCCTTCACCAATGGTTATGCACCCAAGATCACCCCCCCCCCCCCGATTACATTCCTGCTCCTTCAGAGGAGGTCCAGAACAGGTACCCTGCCTAATTCTGAGACCCAGGAATGGTGCAACCCACAATGGTGTCAAGATTGAGTTTTGACTTGTTGGCCCTTGTTCCAGTCCACCACTGTGTCTGAGCAGTAATCAAGGTCCAGTAAAGCCACACCTGTACTTCTCACTTCAAGCTCCTCCAGTTGGAAGAGGGCGAATCTCTTCAACAGAGAATGTACTGGAAATACCTCACATTCCTTCCTTCGGATCACTTAGCAACAGTCATTAAGTGACTAAGCGTCCTTAGCAGCAGCACTGCCTCTATATCTGCCCAATTAACCTTAGAACATTGCCTCCACATTTTGCTTTCTTTATTGATGTCCGATTGTGTTGCTGTTTTGAAAAATGAAAGCTGAGAGTCTGGACCTTTTGTTGCCAGTGCCGGGGGTGGGGTGGGGTGGGATGTATATGAATATGAACTAGAAATTATTCAAAGTACTGCTCCTAATCTGAATGTAGTTCATCTTTAGTAAATTTGACAATTATGGGAACTACTTTTTGGTATAGTTCAGAATATTTTGAACTAGTTCAGTTGAACTTTGTTCAACTGAACTAGTTCATTCCAAGCACTGGTCATGGGGTGGGTGGCTTCTGATAAGGTAAAATAAAAATAAATATGGACAATACTTTTTTAGCATGGACCTTCAAGGCTGGTGTCTTTGGCATTTCTATAGATCCTGCCCATCTCTTTAGAAATTGGTAGTTTCCAGCAGTAATTGTTCAGCCTTATCCCATGTCTATCCACCAATGAAATAAGAGGGCCTTCTCGGTAGTGGCACCCTCCCTGTGGAACGTCCTCCTATCAGATGTCAAGGAGGTGAGTAACTATATAACCTTTAGAACAGTGTTTCCCAACTGGTGTTCCGCGGCACATTAGTGTGCCGTGAGACGTTGCCTGGTGTGCCGCGAGATGTTGCCTGGAGGGAGGCGGGCAAGTCGGGCGGCGAGAGGCGGGGCGGCGGTGGCGAGGAGAGGCCGCCCAGCGCGGGGCTCTCGTCGTCTGCCTGCCTGGCTGCCTGCGTGGCGCTGACGTCACGGGGCTGTAACGTGCCCCACATAGGCACACGCGGGGCGGCGAGCGAGCTCCCTCCCACATCCCATCGCCGCTCGCTTCGGCCGGCCTACTGGGCTGTCGCAGGCGGAAGGCCTGCGCATGCGCGAGGTTTTCGCGCCTTCGGGATTCCCTTCACGCCTTCCTCCTCCCGGGTCCTTGAGAGCGCGGGAAGCGGCAGCGTGAGACCGGCGTTGAGCCTGGTAGGTATTGCGCTTGCCAAGGCAGTCATTTGGGAAATGAAAACTTGCAAAGCAAGCAACCAGTTCAATCTGAAGTACGTATATGCTTAATATCCTGTATCTGAAACCTGTTCTGCCCCCTCCCCCACACTTGGTGCCATTTTCATCTACACATGCAGCAGAGTAAGTTGACCCAGAATAGTACCAATTCAGATGGGAGAATGACAGTGCTGAATGCTTTCCCATGTAGAACAGTCCCTGCAAATAAAAACCTAGCATATTTGGAAGAGGGATGCTAGCCTAACCATTACCTTCTATGCTGTTACTATTTTTTTATTTTTTACATAAGTAAAAAGTGACCTTTCCCCATCTGGCATGGTGGTGTGCCTCGAGATTTTTTTCATGAAACAAGTGTGCCTTTGCCCAAAAAAGGTTGGGAAACACTGCTTTAGAAGACATCTG
The DNA here is from genome assembly GCF_964188315.1 of Podarcis muralis. Classification (NCBI taxonomy): domain Eukaryota; kingdom Metazoa; phylum Chordata; class Lepidosauria; order Squamata; family Lacertidae; genus Podarcis; species Podarcis muralis. The sequence continues at coordinate 104,184,003 of NC_135655.1, read as the reverse complement.
AAGGCAGCCCTGTATAGGGAAGCCTTTAATGTGTAATGTTTTATTGTGCTTTTAATTCTGTTTGGGGTACAAACAACAACAACAACAGCAATGTCATGGACCTTCAAGTATTTCTAATAATTCAAATTGCAAGGTGGTCTTACAATTTGATGTAACATTTGCTAAGTAATAGTAAAGTGTCCTACATTAGTTGCTTTGTATATATAGAATGCTGCTGTTTGGAGTATTAATGACTGAGTGAAAAACATTAACACACATACAACTGGACATGGTGGCTACACATCCTTTTTGAAAATGTGTTTGGGGCTTTCAGGGGGAAGAGAGAGTAGATTGAGGTTGTTGAATCACACCAAAGGTAAAGTGCTGTGACGCCATCTTTGCGTAAACTTTCAGGATGCTACAGGAAGGATGTTGTGCTGAAAAGCCTTCCCAGTATCTGCACTGTTCCTCATTTGCAGGCAGCTACTCACTCTACTTTTGGCCAAGTGATCCTGACGCAACCAATAGGGTTTCAAGAAAGAAATCCCAAAGGTTAATCTATCCATTATTATAAATATTTATAAATGGGTTGGATAAATCATACAGTGTAATTATCTACCTAACTAGTCAAGCCATTAGGACATTAAATAGCACAAATCAGAACTCATTTGCTGCATTACTAGATTGATATTGATATGAAACAGCTCAGCAGCAGTGCTCATGAGCATTTACTGTGATTTCAAAATGAGTAGGGAGCCATATAGAAACATTTCCATCGGGGTTCTGCTGCTGCTTTTTATTTAAAGAAAAGTTAGACAGATATGAACGGTCTAATTAAAAACAAACCTGTGAAGACCATAAGTACACCAGTCATCTTGAGACATCTTTGTGGTGTTATGATTGCTGGGGTGTTGTGACACAGAACTGGGGGAAGGGAGAAGATCATGGAATGCATTCCTGTAAGGCTAGTGTCTAGATTTTGGAATGCCAATGGAATGAACTCTCAGCATTGATTTTTGTGGCCCTCTGTTAAATGCATAACCTCCCAAGTGGCCAGAAAAATACGGGACATCCTATTTTTTTGTGTGAGATCATGGTGACCATTTTGGGTGCCATGCTCTCTCGTGTTCTCGCGCTTCTTTTTGGGGTGGTTCTATCTTTCTGTCTTCACAAAAGCCCTGTAAAGCCTTGTAAAGGCTAGTGGATAGGGAGTGACTTTCCCAAGGTTGCCCACTAAACTTTGTGGCTGAATGCCGATGTGAACCTCTCTCCCACCAGGCGTAAGTCTCACACTATAGACAGTACGCTATACTAGTAATACAGTAATATTAACATTTGGGAGCATGACAGATTCTAGAGGTTTCATCAGGTCAGCATGGATCAGATTTAAAATTAGATTAATTCCAAAACTCTAGCAGAGGCCTTCCCAATCAATCCATTTTAATTGGACCCATTCAAAATTGGTGTACTGGATTGGGGGGGGGGGGGAAGAGAGAGATGCCTATTTCTAGCCCATTTGCAATTTCTCTTCAAGTCCTTAATTTTTGTATGTGTTCGCAAATTTATGTTGGAGCCTCTCAAAAAAAGTAGTTATTGGGTGGCATGTATAAATGCTGCAGGTGCAAAGAAATGCAATTAAATATATTTTAAACAAACAAATAAAAATGTTGTCTTGTTTATTTACAGAAGGTTGCCTACCATTTAAAATTAAATCACCAAGTTGTTGTTGTTTTTTTGCTACTGATGCAGCTTTCGTATCAAAATCACCACTTCATTTATAAAATTCTGGTTAGACTTACAAAGCAAGACTGATAAAGAACATACACATAACTTGTAATCACTATCTGTTTATTTGTGCTTCCTGTCCCTCAGAAATGCAACGGCTGTTGCTTAGTGTACCCTCTTTGCAGAAGTTGGAATGTGCTTCTTAGTTTCACTATAAGTAATAAATGTCACGGCGTACGATTTATTGTCCCCTGTCCCCTGCTCCTCCAGGCACAAATGCTTTGCAAAGACACCATCATCATGGGAGGGGTTGGCTTCACTTGCACAAAAGACACTTTTACAGTGCTCTCCATTTACCTGGCAGAATCCTTAAGCTCCAGTTTTCACTTAAACCAAGAAAGTGGTGTGAGACTGACAGTGTGGGCACCTACCGTAGCATTGCATCTCCGAGCAGAGGAGAGCCTGCGGGTAGAAGCAGCTGACATCCCCCAGGCAATCTATAACTTTGCCACACAGATCTGAGGCATGAATTCTGAAATATGCAGGACAAGGTAGACTTGCTAGAGTGCTGTTGTTGTTTTGCTGTTTTACACAAAGCAGAAACATAATTTTTGCAATGACATTTAAATAACAATTATATATGGTTTTTTTTTAAAAAAAATGACAAGAAGTAAACTTTTAAGCAGCATATTTTCCTGCCAGCTCGGCTGGAGATGTCTCTCCTGTCGGCATCGATGGGAGCTGTACAGACACACCTGGGGCATTAACAAACCCTTTAGAATTGCACATCCTACCTTGATTTCTCTTGAGAGTATTGTCTACCACCAACGCTAGGAATGATGCATTTTCTAAGTTATTTGCTTCCCTGTATCTCAAACGACGAGTTCTAATTTTGGTTCAGCTGTGCCATTCTGCATATCCCATTCCTTGAAGCATAATGTTCATTGCGCACATGTAGATCAAATTATATTTCATACTGTGCCTAAATACATTTACTAGAATGAGATTCAAACAAACGTGTTCTGAGTAATTTTTCTTTCTGTTAGTCCTTTAGCCTAATAATTACCTCGGCTGTTTCATTGTACCTTGCACTCCCTTGCAAATTGGTTTAGTTGAAATTAGTTTTCTATCTCTTTTCTTTTTTGTAAGAGTGGCCTTAAACAATATTTGGCTTTGCCTAATGATATGTACAGAAGACAAGCCTAAGTGGAACATCAGCTGTTTACATCAGCTCTAACAATTAATGCATGTTAATTTTTAATTACACTGATTGTACTACAGGCGGAATGTATGTTTTTTCACAGAACAGATGTACTAGTCAGTTTTGCTGGTGAATATGCATATCGATTAGCTGTGGCCGCTGCCAGCATTTGAGAGACAGCCGGCTTCAAATGTGCTGACAAATAGATGATTTACAGTCCTGGGGCAAATGGTTATGCATCCAAGCTAGCCATGTTACATTAAAAAAAGGCTTCTGTGAAACGATGCGAGAGAATCGGGCATGTAAGATTTGCAGCAGTGATGGAGTTTTAGGTAGTCCTCCTTGAGTATACCCATATTTGAGTGAAAGACTCTCACAACTTAGAAGAAGGAGAGAATCATAGAATCATAGAGTTGGAAGACACCACAAGGGCCAAGAGAAGAAGAGTTTGGATTTGATATCCCGCCTTTCACTCCCTTTAAAGAGTCTCAAAGCGGCTAACATTCTCCTTTCCCTTCCTCCCCCACAACAAACACTCTGTGGGGTGAGTGGGGCTGAGAGACTTCCAAGAAGTGTGACTGGCCCAAGGTCACCCAGCAGCTGCATGTGGAGGAGCGGAGACGGGACGCGAACCCGGTTCCCCAGATTACGAGACTACCGCTCTTAACCACTACACCACTCTGGCTCTCTTAGAATATAGCAGAAGAACATTAGAGCAAAGGCTCACTGAATTGAGTAACCTTCTTCCCAAATTAGTCTACACGCTGTATCCAGGAAGCCCAGAAATGGGTCAGAAAGGGAACAGTCCACCTTGCTATTGCTCCCTAGCAGTTGGTATTCAGTTGGAGACTGCACATGGGCATACTAATAGCCATTGGTAGACTTGGATGCATCCCTTCTAAAATTGTCTATGGTGAAGCTACCTTATACAGAGTTGAACTATTGGTTCATCAGTAATGTCTGCTTTTAAGGGCACTGACTTTCCAAAGCCCTGCCAGAGTTTTTGCCCCCAGTCTTGCTACCGTAGATCTCTTGTGTTGAGGCTTGCAAAAATGAAGCTTTTCAGTAGTAGAGCACGTGCTTTGCATGCAAAAGGTCCCCGGTTCAATCCCTGGCATTTTGGCAGGGCTAGGAGACACTTGAAACCAAGGAAAGCAGCTGCCAATCAGTATAGACCAGAAGTTTTGAACCTTTCTGAGTCCACGGTTCCCTTGACCAACTATATCTTTCTGTGGCAACCCTCAGGAGCTCAGGAGCTCAGTTATGTCACTCCTTGCCTGCAGAGCTGGCAGCCTCTCACCCTTTTTGAATACCCTCCCTTGTGGAATGTTCCCTCAGCCTCCTCTCCTTGGGAGTTGTCTGGGCAGCCACTGCTGCAGCCCCTGGTCTTTGAGTTGCCCTCCTGCCCCAAAGAGAGGTGTCTTCTCACACTGCCCCACAAGGGGCCTGGGACTTGTCTGTCCATTCCCAACAGCAAGGGCCGGCAAACTGGCTGGCTGGGCTTCCTTGCCCGCTTGCTTTCCTTCCCCAAGGCTGCCTCAGCTACTGGCAACCAGCACCCCCTGTCCAGCTCTAGAGGCACCATTCATATGTGGTGTTAGTAGCCAAGGCTTCTGCAACAAGAACAGTGGTAGCTCTGGTTACAAACTTAATTCGTTCCAGAGGTCCGTACTTAACCTGAAACTGTTCTTAACCTGAGGTACCACTTTAGCTAATGGGGCCTCCCACTGCCGCCGCGTGATTTCTGTTCTCATTATGAGGTAAAGTTCTTAACCTGAGGTACTTAACCCGAGGTTACTGGAGTCTGTAAGCCGAAGTGTTTGTAACCTGAGGTGTTTGTAACCCAAGGTACCACTGTAGCTTTACAAGCCTTTGGGAGGCAGAGACACAAGAAGGCATCAGAAGAGGAGGGAAGGAAAGAGGGACAGAGGTCATTGTTGCCTGCAGCACCCCTGACCGTCATTCAAGACGCCCCAGGGTGCCACGGCACACTGGTTGAAAACCACTGGTATAGACAACACTAAGATAACATGGACCAATGGCCTGAGCTGGTATAAGTCAGTTTCTGTTGTTCCTATTGGTTTTGATTACTGGGCATTAATTTGTGTTTTTAGAAAAAGAAAACATAACAATTTTTAAAAGCTCTCATCTAGAGCTTTGCTCACTGGGCGTTAATTTGTTTTTAGAAAATAAAACATAATTATGATCACTAAAATCTGCCACAGTCTTGTGAATTTGATGTACTTCAGACTACTAGGCCAAATCCCTTGAGACTATAACAAAGTGTTGAAAAAATCAACAAAACTGCAAACTTCCAATTTGAAAATGGATAGCAGTTACTACTTCTTTCAGAAATAGGACTTTTTAGAATATGAAGTGTTTATGTTTTTTTATAATAGCTTTCATACTTTTCGGTATGCAGTTGGATATGCAGCGTCTTTGAGTCAGTGGCTGTGGCTGCCCAGTGCCATCAGTTGAGGGCAGGGAGGGCAGGGCGTAGAAAAATGGAGACGAGAAGTGTCAGCATTCTACAACTGAGTAAAAAAAAGGTACCAGAAATAGAAAATGCCTTTTCACTTGTGGCACCTTGCTTTTGGAATGCCTCACATGAAAACCTGTTTATTTCTCCAGGATATTCTGTCTGAATATTTAGGTGGTTATGCAACTGCTGCAATTTTATAGGGTTTTTTGTTTTGTTTTTAAGAGCTGCTGTTTTAATGCTTTTTTTATTTTTTGCTTTGGCTCTTTGCTTTTAATGTTGCTGCATTCCCTAGGTATAAGTGATGCTGAAAGGCAACCCACACATTTCAAAAATAAATAAAGGTGCCTTTCAGCTATAGCAATATGTGTGCATTTTCCTTTGCATTTTTTAAATACAATATACATTGCATTCAGTATATACCGAAAAGAGCCTCCCTTAGATACATTTGTATTAGATATCACCATTTGTTGCATTCTGCAAAACCTGAAACTCGGCATCACAGACTGGGCTCTGTATCTGTGAACTGGGCTGCAGAGGTGGGCAGATATCTTTCTGTTCAGAATGCAAGCAATTTTCTGAACAGGAGTTCGTTGGGACAATAAACATACAGCGTTAGGCGAGACGCACATTTTGTCTCCGTTCAATCTGCTTTTAAAACTGCATTAATTTCTGTTGAGGAGCTCCAGCTACATAGGAGGGATGAGTCCACTTTGCAGAGAGAAACAGCCCTGTCTATTTATCGGCATAGTTCAAGAATGATACAGAAGTGAGGAGGAGAATGTAAAGGATGCCTTATTAACGGATAATGAAAAGCAGGTATTTGAGAGCTTGCCTGTAATTACCCAGCTGATACTAACACTATTTGTTTTTCTCTTTTAGGGTTTAACTAGATATGATGTGGGAAGTACATGATTAGTATTTCCCTTAAAAAAAGATAAGAAAAAAAAAAGATAGCGGTTGCAGGAGTTGTAATCTGTTCCAGGACCATGGCACTATCTGCTCAATTTTCCTGATTTTTCCCATTCAAGCTGCCCTGTGTGTGTACCTTACAGGCACTGATATCATACCTATACATTTTTTCCCCTGTAGGGAAAATAAGCAGCTTCATATCACAAGCGTGTCTATGTGATTTTAATCAGGAAAACAGTTGGTGGTGGGGCAGAGGAAAGGGTTAAGGCTTTCTTCGCAAGTTATGGCCCTGATTTCCCCCATTGCTGCTATTATTCTATTTTTTATTTTTATTTTTTAAAAACCAAACAAACCCTAAAACACAGAAATCCTTATCACAAACATCTAGTGTTACATCTCATTTGGCTTTTACCATAGTGTAGCTCCTGATATTAGAGGGATAATGCTCTTGTGTTGTCTCTTTGCTGGAGATGTGGAGTATAATGAAAATTATCACCTATCAGCTCTGATGATGTAGGGTTGTTTCCAGTGGAGCCTTATGCAGTTTCAACCCCCAAAGTGTGTGAACATAGTTTGCTATTACCTTGTTTTCGCTTGCATTCAGACTTGCAATTGTATACTCCACGCTGCCCTCAACCTTTGACATCCCCAGGGACACGTTGCAGGCAAAACGAAGCACCTTTGAATAACTGTTTAGTTTAATAGAAGAGTTAAGACCCATTCATTTTAATGGAAGAGTTAATCAACGCGCTGCAAAGCTGGCGGCATTGGAAAGTAGATGTCTGCCTTTCATGAGGGACAAAGATCCCATCATTGCCGCACCACAGTTAATATTTCGAGGTAGTGTTCTTGATCCAGGAAGCATGCTTTGAAATAAGGAACAGGTGGCTGGCTGGGTGAAAAGCAGAACAGGGCATCTGCACTGCAGAAGGGGGAATTTCATCAAGTACAAGTGACACCTGCTGAAATTTCCTCTTGAGCACAGTCTCCAACACCTGAGACTCTGCACCATGTGCCACCATTTTAAGAGTTGTGCTCGGCGAAGTTTTCCTGGTAGCAGCACTCAGGTTATGGAACTCCCTTTAGGAAGTCTGTTTCTGTCAGCCATGCAATGCTGTGTCCATACTTGTCAACTGCCCTGGGAAAACCAGGACATGCCATCTCCCCACCCCCACCCCACAAGAGTACAGTGGCCATTTGGGGTGCCTTGCTCTAGCCCAATTTTGGGTGAGATCTCACACTGGGAAGAGCATTTTTTAGAGTCCACGATCTCGTGCGGAGCCCCAAAACCTGTGTTTTTGGGTGCCATGCAGGGCAGTGCAGGAAAGGACAAGGTTAGATAAAGCAACAGGCGAGTGCGCTTGGGTGCCTTTGAAGGTGGAGAGTGTTTCCGGAGGCCAACTGTTCTGGGCTGTGAGGCCTGAATGGAAAAGGTTATTGAGGCTTGCCTGCCATGCCCACCCAGAGTTGTGGGGCCTGTGAGGAAATAGGGCAGGAAGGTCTCCCTACTCACCATGCAGTGGGGCCCAGGCTTTGGGGCTATGCCTTGTCACAGTCCGTGGAATGGGCAGGGTTTGGCTCTCCTAAGGTCAAAGATAGCTATCTGCTCTTCTCATTTTCCCTGTAGATAATAGTTTTAAATAAAATGTGGGCCTAGTTCCACCCACCACCCATGCCTTGTCTCTTTATTCCTGGGTCCAGTAGCAAAAGCTTCTATTGGCTCCCTCTATTGACAGATTTCTAAAAAAACAAATAAATGCAATCTGCTTTAGCTTCAATTTGTTTCCTGCAGCAATGTGGTTTTTATACTTACCCAATTTTTAATGTCTTTCACTTGCTGATATTTTAGTTGTGTTTGGTTGCAAATCTTATTAAGGTTTTTTTGGGGGGGGGTTGCATAGAAATTGTTCTTAAATCAATAGAAATATTAAAAGACATTACTGCTCCATTCCACTGCCCATGGCCTCAACCCTCATTTATTATCTTAGCCCCTACACACACCTCCTTTTCAGAAACAGTGCTGAGGGTGAGTGGGTGTGTTGTGGGGGGTGGGGGAAGGGGCAGTGGTGGCATCAACAGACCGTTCCTTCCAGGTTCCTGAGGTTTTACAGTGTCACTTGTGCCAGACTAACTGTCAGTAAAAATATCACTGTACTGTGGAAAAATAAGATTGGCAGTTTCCTTTTGTTTCTGCAAAGCTCTATTTCAGACATGTAACCCTCACTTCGAAGCATTGCAAATCAAATTGTAGCATACTGCACACCCACTAGGTGGCTTGTTGGCCTACAGAGAGCTGTAGAAGAAAATTCCTAAATTCTGTGAGAAAGGTAATTCCCGCTCTTCCCCCATCCGCTTGGAGAGCTGTTTGTCCGAGTAAACTAGCCCAGTCTGACCATGCTGCTCGTGTGTCAAAGCTATAAACCAGCAAGGAGAAGTACCCGTGTTCTGTGCACCCATGCACCCACTGCCCTTCCACACGTTACTATATGCCCATAGCTCTCCATGAGTTGGAGAAGGAAGTCTGAATCACAGAGCCTCCGCTCCTCATGGAGTCTTCCAGTGTGATTTTAAATCCCAGTTTTACAGGGTTCCAAACCAGACAGGGAGCTTCCACAAGCAGAAGAGGCTCCCCACTTCAGACTTTGCCCTCCAACTTGTGGGGAGCAACTGGAGAATGTGGGCCAGAGCACAGTACACCTGCACCTGGTGACATGTTCACTCTACCCATGAGCATCACACCCAAATAAGGCTAAGGAAGACGAAGCTGCCCTCCAAGAACCAAGAGACACAGTTGGGTCTAGCAGGGACTGTCACCGTTGTTTTTGATTTCTCTACTGTGAGTAACCAAGAGTTACTAATAGCTGTGGGTGACCTTTGTTCTATATTCTCAAACACTGGTATAAGAGCTAAGAGTATACTGGCCTCGGTCCAGTATACCTGAAGGAGCGTCTCTGCCCAGACACTGAGGTCCAGCGCCGAGGGCCTTCTGGCGGTTCCCTCATTGCGAGAAGCAAAGCTACAGGGAACCAGGCAGAGGGCCTTCTTGGTAGTGGCACCTGCCCTGTGGAACGCCCTCCCACCAGATGTCAAAGAGAAAAACAACTACCAGACTTTTAGAAGACATCTGAAGGCAGCCCTGTTTAGGGAAGCTTTTAATGTTTAATAGGTTATTGTATTTTAATATTCTGTTGGAAGCCTCCCAGAGTGGCTGGGGAAACCCAGCTAGATGGATGGGGTATAAATGATAATAATAATAATAATAATAATAATAATAATAATAATAATAATAATAAATGTTCTGTGCATTGTATGGAGATTAAAGCCCAATTAACTTGTGCTTCCATGAATTTACTGGAAGTATGGAGGGTCCACACCCTGCAGGTTCCTGATTCAATGCCACTATGTTCTGCAGTTCTGTCCCTGACGTTTGGGCAGGATCTCTGAACAGGGATGCATGAAGGTTTTGTGAAATTTCACACAATGGCTTACAAAGTTACCTATGACCACTTAGTTGATCCTTAGTAGCAATACATATCTGTTGCAATTTGGTGTGTTTAGATACGAAGTATATCTGGGTTTCTAAACGTATTTGCTTTTTTCGTTTTGTTTTCACCAGGTGGCATCATGTTGTCAGTAGAAAGTGTGTCTGGTTCCAAACTCTCGTAGGGCGATCTGGGGAATGGTAACTGTGCAGCTGCAATTGTTTAAGGGGATTACACATCTGAGAGCAAATTAAAACAAACAGGGGTGTGGGGGTAAATATGAGGTTAAAATCTTACTGGAAACATGTCATTTCAAGTACAGATGAGCAGGCATTGCCCCCACCCCCCATATCAAAAACTCCGCCAGTGGAAAGCCAGAATGTAAAGGGCAAAGGTTCAGGCTTAGCCATATCACTGATGTGCTAGCTTTCCACCAAAGTAAGCTTTTGACACGGGGGAACAAAGGAACATTTTGGCCCTTATAATCATTCCAAGGTTGAATAGCATGTTTTTGTGGAGTAGAACTCATGCCATTGCAAACAAGCTCCTATGCCAAAATTATAATACACTGTGTTGATATGAGGCATACTGAAGGGCTACGGTAGGTGAGAACACGCTGTCTTCTCCATATGTTGATTAAAATTTTATTTTACAAACATATATACTTCTGTGTTGGACCACTGCCTTATTTTTTATGGTCGTGTTTCACTTCCATACCGGATAGACACTTGACTTCCTGAGTGCGCCATTAGAGTAGGTTGGGGAGGCTGTGGCTTTCTAGCTGTCGCAGGAGTACAACTTCTATCAGCCCCCGACAGTGTGACCAGTGATAATGGGGAGCTGTCCATCAATATCCAGATGCCACAGATTCCCCATTCCTGTATGAGGGGGATATGTCATGCAGGCTCCTATGCTGGCAGTATAAGCAATGTGTGGGCAGGCTGAGGGACTTGTGCACTTTGATCTTCATTTGCTGATTATGTCTGCAAAAAATAATAATAATCAGAATTTGGATCCATAACTCAAACTAGGCATACTTTGGTCCCTCACAGATCTGCATGCAAAGCCTTCATATTGAAAGGTCACCCCAAAATTTCTCAGTTCAGCTAAAAACATGTGACAAGCATTTTAAAACGAGCATATATGGAGTAAAGAAAAAAACCAAAAAAGCTTTTCAAAATAGGATTTAAAAACTCTCCGCTCTACCACCCTCAAAATGCTAGTAATAATAAACAGACAATATAGAGAATGAGTTAGTTGTGATGGTCAGTTCCAATCAATCTGTTTGGAGCAAAATATACAGAGGTGGTACTCGGCTCATTTATTTACAGGACATTCAGAAGAAAAATGCTGAAGAGTACACAGCCACTGACCAGACCAACTAGAAAAGCATTACTCACAGCAGACAATTGCTTTCTTTTTCTGAATTTGCACAAAGAGGGCTTGAGATAAATCAGCACTTTTTCTGCCCCATGAATTAGAAAGACAGAAATTAGCCTTGAAATGAGGTGGCCATGTTGTCCTGCACCTATTATTTGTTTTTATTTATTTATTAAAACATTTCTTACCTGCCCTTCATCAGGGCAGTATTTTATTTCTTTATTTTCAACATCTGCATCTCAGCCCATAACACAAAATTCTCTGGGCAGTTTACTATCTATCTATCATCTATCTATCTATCTATCTATCTATCTATCTATCTATCTATCTGTATCATCTATCACCTATCTATCTATCACCTATCTATCTGTGTAATTATAAAAGCAAACATCAAAGCATAATGTCAAAACAATATAAATACAACCCAAACAGCATACATTGCAAGATTAAAAATAGGCACTTAAAAACTGAACAGCGTATGTTCTTTGGAAGGTGTAGGTAAGCATAATGGTCTTCACCAGTTATGCAAAAACATGAAAAGAATTCATGCAAAACAATATTTAAAAAGAAACGCAACAAACAATGAAATAAAACACACCGAATCATGAAACCAAAACACCTCTGACTTTAAATTGCCTCTAAAATGTTTCAGGCAAATAGGTGAGAGTTAACCAGGCAAGAAAAGAATGTAGTGTCAGTGTCAAATAGGCCTCTTTGTGACAGTTTCAAAGTTGGGGTGCCACCACAGAAAAGACATTTTCCATAGTACATACATCTTCAGGAAAATACTTGGAGAAGAACCTCTACAAGAAATCTTAAAACATGGACAGGCTGGGATGCAAATACCCTCAGGTATTTGGGTCCCAAGCCATTTAGGGTTTTAAAGGTAAGCACCAGCTGCACCTTAAATTGGGCTCATTTGTATAAAGGGCTGTCAGAGGGCAGTCCTGTGTTTGATCAAATACTCTGTTTAAAATTCTAGAGTTTTCCAAGTCTAGTTTAAAGTTAAAGAAGTGTAAGAAGTTAAAGAAGTGTAAGAAGCGGGACACAGGTGGTGCTGTGGGTTAAACTACAGAGCCTAGGACTTGCCGATCAGAAGGTCGGCGGTTGAAATCCCCGCGACGGGGTGAGCTCCCATTGCTTGGTCCCTGCTCCTGCCAACCTAGCAGTTCGAAAGCACGTCAAAGTGCAAGTAGATAAATAGGAAGGTAATGGCGGGAAGGTAAATGGCATTTCCGTGTGCTGCTCTGGTTCACCAGAAGCGGCTTAGTCATGCTGGCCACATGACCCAGAAGCTGTACACCTGCTCCCTCGGCCAATAAAGCGAGATGAGTGCCGCAACCCCAGAGTTGGTCACGACTGGACCTAATGGTCAGGGCTCCCTTTACCTTAAGAAGGGGTAGCACTGACCTTCAAGTTGTCCAACAACAGTTAGCAGCTGGACAGCATACTGAACGAGCACACACAGCCCTCCCCACTATGGCGAGACCTGCTGTATTTCCAATTTACAGTTATTGTTTTTAAATTTGCATGTATACATATAAATTAGCATATCTATATCATATGCAAATTGTGTCCTCTGATGCTTTTCTCCTTTCTGGTGATGGGTAAGTGGCTTGGAATGTGGTAGTGCCACAGCTGTGTCAGGATTAATAAAAAACACCCTGAGATGGTTTGACTAGACTAGCACTATCTGTGAATTATTTAAAGTAATGGTTTTCATTGTGTGTGTGTGTGTGTGTGTGTGTGTGTGTGTGTGTGTGTGTCTTCCATTAACTCTGGCACACCTGCCAAAGAACATAAGAAGCAGTATACATTTCAGATGGCTCAGTGGAGGGGGTTATAGGGTGCCCACTTAGTGGAATGCCTCCACTTTTGGGCACCCTTGCCTTGATGGTGATGCCAACGCTGATTCTTTTCTTTTGGCGCCAGTTAAGGATACACCCCTTTGGCCAAGCTTTTGGAGGGTGGTGGCGATCTGGCTGGTTTCAGGTTGAGTTTACCACCTGCTGCATTACGACAAATGTTTTCAGTGACTTTATGTGATGGTTTAAAAATTGTTGTTATGGCACTGCTGAATGTGATTTGCATTAGCTTGATTTGTTCGTCTGTTTTGAGTTGGTTGTTATGTTGTAACCCGCCCTGGGGTCATGATGATGTAATATGGGTTTATAAACTGAATAGAATAAACAGTTAAATAGGTGTTGCTGTGGGTTTGCTTTAAAATGCTTCTTGATACTGTGTCCAGCCGGGATTGGAGAGCAAGCAATTCAGCTTGCGTTTAAAGGCAAACCTACCAAACAATATGGCAACCAAACCACAGTCACCCTTCAAAATCCACAATTTTCTGAATTTTTTCAGTGCACTTCTCTAGGCAATGGGTACAAAAATGCATGCAAGCACTAAGGTAAAGTGTGAATAAAATTTTATTTATTACATTTATATACCACTTTTATCTTCCAAGGATTTCAAGGTGGTGTACATGGTACTTCTCACAACAATCCTGTGAGGTAGGTTAGGCTGAGAGGCAGTGAGCTTCATAACTAAGTGGGGATTCAAACCCTGCTCTCCCAGCTCCTAGTCCAACACCCTAACCATTAATGCTACAGGGGGAAATTGCTTTGCAACAATGTGCCTATTAGGCAAGATTGCATAAAAATGTGCGAATTAGGAGAAATTCACACTAAAATGCAGGTGAATTTTCACAAGGACTTTTATTCAAAGCACACTGATGTGCAAGAATGGAGAACTGAACTTAAGACTGGGAGATGAGAAACTAGGAGAAATAGTAATTTGGAGCCCAACTTACTGGGTTATCTCTGTATTGCATAAACACAGATTTACAGGGGGGAAGCATTGAAATTGGTGCGGTTTGCAGGTAACATCTTGTGGGCTACACACATGAAATGGGAATGCAAACAGCTGCAAAGCTGGGCAAACTTAGGTGTTCACAAACTGCTAGTCTGCTATAAAGATAAGAAGGGAGAGCAGGGACCTTGATGTTGCCCATTAGCAGTTTCAGGCAGTGGGTTTTAAACTTGCTGTACATGTGGAACAACAGAAAGGTGTGAATGAAGTGGTAGAGTTCTGCGTTGAGAGAAAGGATTATACTTTAGACTGCTGTCTAGGTGCTAATCACACACACAGGTCATTCTGAAGGGTTTGGTCCATTCTCCCATCTCAAAACATTAGCACCTCCTGCCTGCTTTTCTTCTGTTCCCCATGTACACACACCCCTCCCCCCCCCCCCTATAAAACTGCCTGCCTGAAATATACTGGAAATAAATAAACCAACTTCCTTTCCTTTTCTACTTTAACCAAAGTCACAGCAATACAAGATCAGAACAATCTTCGCATGCAGGTATAATATCACACCCTTTTCTCCCTCCCCCCCCATTTAAAAGTAAGCTTCAGAATTTAGACCTCGTGCAAAATGTATTGGACATTGATATATTAGGGAAGACAGCACAGAACTTGCTTGTGGAATATGTTGGCTTCCAATTAATAGCCAGCTGAATTTCAGATGAAAGGTACGCCTGTAGTCTTTCTAAAATAAATGCCCTTTAAAAGAAGAAGAAGAGAAACTACGGTAATTTATCAGCTAAGAGTTATAAATGGTTAATTCATGATTCCATCCCCCCCCCACCTTAAAATCCTGTGTTCATATTTAGTGTGCCTCTTTCAAACAATTAAACTGAAGTTGCTAATTTGGAATGGTTAATAAGGATCATTTTTCATTTAGCGAAAAGTGGCTTTACAGGGCAATACTTTTCTCTACATTCACAGAACAAGAACTTGCTGCCCTTTGTATACATGTATTATAGCAGCTGGCAATAATAGTCTTGGATCTCTGTGAATAAGGTATCAATCAAGATGCTGGAAGAGGCTGGAAGGTAGTCTGTAGGTTACAAAGCCGAAACATATGGACAATATTTATGTCACACTGGTTTACCTAACCAAGCCCCAACACCTCCCTGTTGACCTTTCTAAACAGAGGAAGAAAGCAATTTTGTGTGTATAATTGTGGCAGGTGGGTACAATGAAAAGAGTTAATGTCTTTTTGCGTTTATGAAAATGCATATTGAGCTACTGCATAATCTTGAATGATTTTCTTAGAATTAAACATAAAAGTTAGCACCTGTAACAAACTGTCTTCCTGTACACATAGCAGAGGGACATGCAGTATGAACAGAAATTGTCTCTGCGCCCCCACTCCACCCCTCGTTGTTCTGTTGTTCTCTGAGAAAGAATGAAAACATATGGGTGCAACAGTATCTAGAAAACTAAGGCAATGAAATATGAAATTTCTGCAAGAAACAAAGAGGACCCAAAAGGAACGTTTTGTTTTAAGTGAAAAAAAGTATAAATAATAGCATTTTGGTGTGTGTGTGTGTATGTATGTATTCCTTTTTAATTAGTCATTATACATATTGATTGATTGCCTACTGTACTTCTGATGGCTCTCCTTCAGGGCCTTGTGTATTTCATAGATTGTAAGATGTAAAAAATACTTTAAATCAAAGCAGTAAAATAAGCATAGTTAGAGGGGGACATGAGGATTTTTTCTTCATTTACATTCATTACATATTATGAGTTTAATTACCTCCCTCAAATAATACCCTGTGTGTGAAGGAATGATGCTAAAGAAGGCGTACGTCTATGATGATTTTATTGATTGTGACTGATGGATGGCATCAACATTTCATAGTGAAGAATCATGGTTTTGTTACATCAGGAAAATTAAATTGGGAGAGTTATTTTCTTTCCCAGTGATAGTGGCAGTTAGAATATTTCACCTGTAATGAGATGTGTGTGCTATGTGCCATAGTGAACCACTGCTGAGCCATTAAATATATGTAAATGAACAGAAACACACGAGAGCCTGGGCATAATAACGTGCAGAACAGAGAAATGGATCCTGGAAAGTGATTAATTTATTTGATGATGCCTCAAGTGAGGAATTTTAGGTCACAAATGAAGTGACAGAATGACAAATTACCATTTTAAAGAATTTACTGGGCATCATTACTGAACAATTGTCAGGTAGTTTATGGTGGCTGAGAAGATGGTATAAATATAGATCTTTTCCTTATCTGAGATGAATTATTAATCACCTTTTTAAAAATCTTTGTGAGTGATGGTTGGCTGTCTGATTGGAAATAATGTGTTCTACAATTTTAACTAAATTCTAATATGATATGTAACAGGAATCTTTACAATTAAAGTCTCAGTGGAGAGGGGTAGGAGGTTTACAGTCAATTGCCGTTTTAATGGGAGAGAAGAGGATGAATTCAGTAGCATATTTCAATAGATTTCCTTAGGTATATTATTCCTGCTGTGATGTTATTCAAATGTTTGCAGTTTATTTTCATTTGTAGCTTTTTTCCTAATGGCATTCTGATATTTTATTTTTCACAATTTATTTGTTAATGATGATGATATTTTTATCTAGGCATGCCTATACTATGGGTTTTTGATATTCATATACCAGTATTGTAAGGTGACACCTATACCATTGGCACGTGTGAGCACAGATCATCGTTTTTTATGCCTGCCGTCGCTATTTAAATAAAAGTGACCGGCTTTCTTCAGCTGGCTTTTGCGAATGTTTCTTTCTTGTGTCTGTGTTCACTTTCAGTTTGTTTTATGTATACCATGCTCTCTTTTGCTATGGTCTCACTGCCTGTATTATTAGTTAAGAGGAATTGGACAGGTAGGAATTGGAAATCTGAATTCTGGGAAGGGGAGTTTGTGTGGGTAGGACACCCCACAACGCAGTGTTTTACTTAAAGTTGACTTCAGCGCTTTGCTGAAAGCTCTTGGCTGCCCAAGTTGTGGGATAGGTTTTAGAATATTAAAAACATATGTCCAGTGGGGTGAGGGTGGGGAGTTGATTTAAATACGGTAATACCTATATATAGCCACAATGTCCCCCAATGTAATATGTGTGTGGAGGAAGATACCTATCTGTGCACAGATTTCACTGTAGGCTAACTTTTACAGATGGATGATCATCACTCATCAACCATAGTCGACATGGATAATGGTCAGTGATGATGGAAGTTGTAGTCCAGCAAGATATGGAGGGTACCAGGTTGGATAAAGCTGCTCTAGATATTTCCATGTATACAAAGAGAGGTTCTGCATCTCAGGTTAGAGGAGCAAATCATTAGTAATGTCAGTGCTGATCGGCTGGGAGAGGATGAGCTGAATCTAGACACCATTGTCCCTCCAACATCTGTGTAGTGTTGTCAGAGGTTGGCAGTACTGATGATCTCTTTTGCATGCGGATTATGAGAAACAAACATGCAATTGATATTATTATTAATAATTACCTGCTAAGGTCCCAGGGCAGCTTACAATATTAAAACACAATATTAAAAACAGTTTCAAACAACTTACAACCGCAAAAATATGTCTTCTTTTCAAATTGTATGCAGATTTACTGATTAGCTTTTAAATGATTAATTGGTTGGATCAATCAATTAAAAACCTTTAATTAACTTTGAATGTGTTCCTGCTTATTCAGGTAGCATATTCTTAAAAAATAAAATAAATTCAGTACAGTAGCTTTAGGTGTGGATTCCTTATGGGGCCATAGTGCGTGGGGACAGGGTTCAGCCCCACCCCACCATGTGCAAAACCTGATTCTCTCCCCCTTCCCCCGGGGCTCCTACTTAAAGGATAAAAACAAAACCCACTTTCCATATTTAAGTGTGTCTAATGTCCTGCCCAGATATATTGAATTGTATCTTCATTCTGATCCAGATCTCCCATGTGTGTTACAGCATGCCTGTGGACATCTCCATTTACAGTAATGGAGGCAGCTGGATTATGTTTTGAATTGGGCTTCCTTTTATCATGTTTGTTTAGCATTTCCATGTGAGGAAGACATAAGTGGCCATCTCTGCATCTGGAAGGGGAGTGGGCTGCAGAAATTCTAAGCGACCAAGGAAAGGGAGCGTGCAGCTAACTTCCTCTCTCCCTGCTTTGTTTATTTCTTTTTTAATAACATTGCATACCCTCCTACATGTTGAGACAAAAAATCAGGATGATGGCTTCTGGGGCCATGCTCCCACGCAAGTCAAGTGACCCACACACAATCACTGCCCCGAAAGACGTACTTTTTCAGGGCCGCCGTCCCAAAACTCACATTTTGGGGTAGTATATGAGATTGTGCCCCTGAAAAGTTCATCTTTCAGGGCGAGATTGTGGTGTCCAAAATGGCCGCCGTGCTCTCATGTGAAAAAAAGGGATGCCCCAGTTTTATGGGGACACTTGAGGGGTATTGACACTGATGGCTTCTTTTATACAGTGGTACCTCGGGTTAAGTACTTAATTTGTTCCGGAGGTCCGTTCTTAACCTGAAACTGTTCTTAACCTGAAGCACCACTTTAGCTAATTGGGCCTCCTGCTGCCGCCGCGCCGCCACAGCACGATTTCTGTTCTCATCCTGAAGCAAAGTTCTTAACCCGAGGTACTATTTCTGGGTTAGCGGAGTCTGTAACCTGAAGCATATGTAACCCGAGGTACCACTGTATATGGTTCCTCAGCGTTTCTTTATCTTCCCCACACCAGCTTCCTTATGTGTACTTCCAAATATTTGGCATGTGATGTGGCTCCATCAAGCTGTCCCTTCTTTCCTGCCCCAAACACATTCTGTGGAGTGGGGGAAGGAAAGCTTTCACAGTGGGAACATTGTAGATGTTTCAGTGAGGGCAGGGGACTCCACACAAGAAGAAGAAGAAGAAGAGTTTGGATTTGATATCCCGCCTTTCACTCCCCTTAAGGAGTCTCAAAGCGGCTAACATTCTCCTTTCCCTTCCTCCCCCACAACAACAAACACTCTGTGAGGTGAGTGGGGCTAAGAGACTTCAAGGAAGTGTGACTGGCCCAAGGTCACCCAGCAGCTGCATGTGGAGGAGCGGAGACGCGAACCCGGTTCCCCAGATTAGGAGACTGCCGCTCTTAACCACTACACCACATGGTAATGTCTGGATGGGGCCATTAGTGACAGTTATGAACAGCCTCAGCAGAAGTGGAGATCCTCTAAAGAGGTTGTACTCAAAGCATAGTTTGAACTTGGCTACACTTACAGGAAGAATATATTTTGGTAATGGAGATGAAATGCACATTAAAAAAAATTATCTCAGTGTAGTAGTAGCTACTTCTGCTGGTAAATACCAGTAAGCTCTGAAGGTACAAAGCAGACTGTATCAGTATAGATTTATAAACAAAGATCATGCTAAGGTTTAAGTGATTGCAGAAGTCTGTGGAAACTGCTCTGTTGACACTATGGAGTTACAGGTGGGAAATTCCTGAACTGAAGACACAGTAATGGATGTGGTGGTGTAATAAGGCTGGAACAAGGAAGCATGGTTGAGGGAGTGAACAAGGAAGTCTGTTAATTTGGACAGGTATCATGAATCACCAGAGTCCCTTGGAATGATTGATGAGAGCAAGTATGTCTTCGCATTCTAGGGAAAGGTTCGGCAGACAGTCAGCTAAATATTTTCCTCAGTAGAGAGGGAGCTTGGATTTTTCTCTACTGTGTTGGGGAGACTTGCATTTGCAGAAGGTGATCAGAATGCAAGAGGATCTGTATACGGTATCCCCCTTGAAATTCACAACTCTAGGATTTCTGAAAAATTGTCAGAATATTATTTACATAAAGTTCAAAAAATAGTTATAGCAGAAACTTTATCAAATCAGCACTATTGATAAGTCCCCCCCCCCTTGTCCTCAGTTTCTGAATTGGACCGACAGTATTCCCCCCCCCCCAGGTAGATTGGCCTATTTTTTTCCTGGGGGTGGCTTAGCAGTTTTAGGTTCTTGCCCCCAGTTTAATCAGTTAGGTAATGGTGCATTTATAAACTGTGTAAACAAATTTAATAATATATACAGATTAGGATTGGTTGGTTTGCTTCACGAAGACGACTGGAAGCTTTCCTTTGCTTGTATGTTCTGTAATACCAGTTTAACATGCTGTGGAACCTGGTGTGTGGTTTTTGCTTCTGCTGCTATTATTATTTATTAATATTATTACTGCTACTACTATTAGACTTATACCTGCCCAATACCAGAAGGTCCCAGGGTGGGATGCAGCAGTGTAAATAGAGCACTAAAAACAGTTTAAAACGAATAAGTATCATAGCTAAAATGGGTCTTTTAATATCTATAGCTATATCTATCTATATATCTCAAGTATCAAAAACCAGGGTAAACAGTTACAGATAGCCGTGTTGGTCTGCCATAGTCAAAACAAAAAAAATTCCTTCTAGTAGCACCTTAAAGACCAACTAAGTTAGTTCTTGGTATGAGCTTTCGTGTGCATGCACACTTCTTCAGATACCACTTCTTCAGGGTAAACAGATATGTCTTCAGCATACAACAAAAGCTGTACATTGAAGATGCCAGACACATCTCTTTTGGAAGCGAATTGTACAAGTTAGGGGCTACCACAGAGAATGCCCTTTTTAGGTCTCAGAAACCCTTGAATCTCTGTTAGTGGTAAAACCACCAAGAGGGACCTCTTTGAAGAACTTTGCACTCAAGAAGGTCTGTAGGAAAGGAGGCAGTCTTTCAGATATCTGGGGCCAAAGAGCTTTAGGGCAATGGATAAAAACTGTTGATTTGTTGATTTGTAGGGGAAAGGGCAGCAGGAGGAAATCATTATAACTGAAGCCTAGAAACTGGGATTGCATGAAGTGTCTCTTTTAAGATGTGCCAGCTTCATTCTGAACCATTTTCAAGGGCAGCCCAACGCACAGCACATGGCAGTAATCCAGTCTAGAAGTTATCAGATCGCTGAAGATGTTGGGTATCTCAAGTTACATTCATGTGTGTTACTATATTATATTCTTCACACGTGGAAGAAACATGCGAAGGTTTGTTTTTAAATGCTTACCTTATCTTTGCAAACCTTTGCAACAGAATTATCTTCCTCCAGAACCATCATAACAACATCACTGGCGGCAGTTGGATCCCCTCGTCTGAAGTGCTTCTTTGCCTGCATAGCAATGGGCTGTTAGGAGCTGGCGCTGACAGATCTAGTTATCTAAATAGGAATATTCCCCACTAGGGAATAATAATCTTATTTAGATAAAGTATTGCCATTATTCTTATTTGTTTCTCCTGCAGGATTCCAAATTGCCTTTCTCACATCAACATTCCCAAGCATTTACAGTTGTGGGTAAATACGTCAAAACTTTAAAGTTTCAGATAATTCAGTATTTTACTGCTGTGACTATTAAAAGGCAAGTAACTAGTTTCGAGACTTGAAAAGTCAGTAAAGCTCAGGTGGCTTGTGGTTCAGATGGAGAACCTGTGCTCTGCATACAGAAGGTCCTACTTCCAGTCCCTGGCTTTTCCTGGTAGGACTAGGGGGGACCCCTGTCTAAAAACCCTGGAGAGCTGCTCTAGTCAGAGCAGACAGTGCTGAGTTAGACGGACCAATGGTTTGACTCTGTATAAGGTAGCTTCCCATGCCTCAGTAAAGATTATGACCCAGTTCCCATGCTCATCAGATTCTGTCCTACTCAGGGAGTGTGTGTCTGAAGGAGCGTCTCCACCCACAGCATTCAGCCTGGACACTGAGATCCAGCTCTGAGAGCCTTCTGGGGTTCCCTAACTGCGAGAAGTGAAGTTACAGGGAACCAGGCAGAGGGCCTTCTCAGCAGTGGCGCCTGCCCTGTGGAACGCCATCCCATCCCATGTCAAACAGATCGACAACTACAGTATCTGACTTTTAGAAGACATCTGAAGGCAGCCCTGTTTAGGGAAGCTTTTAATGTTTGCTGTTTTATTGTGTTTTTATATGTGCTGGAAGCTGCCCAGAGTGGCTGGGGAAGACCAGCCTGATGGGTGGGATAACAACAACAACAACAACAACAAGCAATTTGGTCAGGATCAGATCCCCAGTAGATCCCCCCCCCATATCCCTGCTGTTTGATAGTCTGACTTTTTTTAAAAAAAAATGTTACTTGCACTGGTTTTTTGTTTTATGTGTTTGTTGTTAACTGCTCTGCATCCAAAAAGAGCAGGGTAAATACATGTTGTTAATAAATGATTTTGATAAATGATTTTGTTATGGTAGACCTCTATGCCTCATGGTGATGGTATGCTTGCTTGTGAGATGGTGGTAGGGTTAGGTCAGTATTATGGGTCAGTCTAGCTCAGGATTGGCTCATCATCCTTCCCCAACCTAGTGCCACCCAATATTTTGGACTCGAACTCCCATTCCCACAGGTTGTGGACGACTGGAATGCACTACTGGCAGCAGATTTTCAGGGTTTCAGACAAGAGTCTTTCCCAGATCTACGTGGAGATGCAAAGTGTGGGAAGGAAGCTCCCATTGATGACAATTAGCCCACCGGACCACATACAACAGTGTGCTTTTGATCCATGTTAACTAGTGTTCATAGGTATTGGAACGCCTACTAGAAAAATCAAGTCAATGTTAAGTGAAAACAGGGAAATAACAATAGACATTCAATCTCTCTCTTTCTCTCACCCACCCACACAAACACAAACACACACACACACCCCTACACACCCTTAAGCATTTGCAGAATCCTAGTCATTGGATTGTGTAAATGAATGCCTTTCCACAGATGATTATGATTATTAATACATTTCTTATTACTATTACTATTATTTAACCATAGTTGTGCATGATTCCTCCTCACCCCACACACATAAGAAGGTTTTTGAGCCAGTCAAGGGATTACTATCCCTTATTATATTTGCCTTTAATTTCCCATGTAACAAGTCAGCTGCTCAGATTTTCCCCTCCCTCCCCCTTAATGATAAATTGCATAGACTGTGTCTATTGTAAACAGAAGTGCTGAAATCATGGTTCCACTGCACTTGTCTTTCATCCCTGCACTGCCACAATAATGAGAACTGGGGGATAATGACTTAAGGAAAGAAAAAAAGTGCTGGATTAAGTGGGACAGTAAATTAGGTATTTATCTCTCTCCATTGGAGGCCTGTTTTCCTGCTCCATTCTGGGCCTCAGCTGAGTTCTACTTAAAAGTAAACTGCATCATATTTCACAAAGCCTGCCCGCCCGCCCCACAGAATGCAACATATGAATGTTCCTGTTACATTACCATATTGCCCAGGAGTGCTTGGTTTCCCAAGAAGGTCAGGGCTGAGGTGTATTAGCAGAGAAGAATGGGGATATGGCAGTGCCTTGCCACTGTGTATCTAGCCTAGGGATAAAATTAAGGTTTGAGTCCCTCCAGGCCCTTTTATTTTACTGTTCTTTAAATTCTGTGTACTTTTGAGTACGTGAGATGAGAGAACTGCAGCTTCCACCCTGTACAGTAATTGTCCATCTAGCTACTTCTTACGCTGCAGCATTTAGCAAGATTGTGGAATTTGTCAGCCATCCCTACCAGAAGCTAGATCTCTCTCTCTCTCTCTCTCTCTCTCTCTCTCTCTCTCTCTCTCTCTCTCTCACACACACACACACACACACACACACCTTTTATTCTAAAATATTTGTATCTATCTGACTGTCCATGTGATATTGATTTCCTGTAAATATGCGCTTTTTCATTTTTATTATTTTCATTTTTATTTTTTTAAGTCCAAAAATAAACATCTAGGGGTTGCATGAGGACAAAAATAAATTTCTGCGTTTCATCACATGTGTGTGTATGACCAGAATGACATTTGCAGAGATTAGTGATGGGGACTGTATATCTTTTCAGAGCTTAGCTGTGTTGCGCTGACAGGAACCTGGTGGGCTCATTGCAAATGGTTCAGCACAAGTTCAGGATCTGAGTAAAAACCTCAAATTCACATTAACGGGTCTTTAACACAGAAGTTGTCTCCGTTTAGAAATCTGTTTGACTAAATGTCACCAAAATATCATATTTTAGTTTGTGTAGGAGGATTATGTTTATTTAAACTTTTCCTTTTGCCCAAGGCTTTCAAACAGTGTGGCTTACAGTTTTAAACAGAGAAAAGCATTTTCCTATTATGCTGTCCACCTGTCATAAGAACCACGCTGTTGAGACGACTTGTTGAATTGACTTTGTTACCATGCTAGCTTGGAACGTATACATGCTTGAAACCTACATTTCCATGTTTGGGGAGTAAGCCCTTCTTGGAACATGAACGGGGCATTTCCATTCAAATGCCAGGGAACATTCTTCCTTCCATGGTCCTAGCTCTGTTTCTGCTGGATGACAGGCTATTGGTACATAGTCTGGTACGATTTAACCAAATCAACAGGAGCACAGCGTGGGCAATGTTAGAAACTTTGGTCTAGGTACTGGAGGGCTCTTCTTAAAAGATACCTAGGGGGACTAACAGAGATGAGATCAAGGCTCCCCCCCCCACAAAAAGGGCTTATTGAGAAAGCAAAAGTAAAAGACAAGTCACAAGTTATTTGCAAAGTCTGTCCCAAGCAGGATGAGAAAGCGAGTAGAGGGAGAAGACAGCAAGTCACCGACATACAGGAAAAAAAGAAGGGGCGATGGTGGAAGACAAATGGGTTGATTAGTGAGACAAAAAGGGTTTGGAGAAGCAGGCAGAGACTTTGACTAGCCTTCCTTTCCATATATCAAAAGCACATTGGAGGGAGAGTGCGTAGGGAGTGTTGATGGCAGGGTGAATACAAAAAGACAGGGTGGGCAGACCTCCCTTGGCTATGGCAGGGCTTTTCGATGGACAATAATTGCAGGGCGATGGGGCATGGAGATTGGAGAAAGGGTGTAGCATGGCATGTAGAAGGTCCCAGGTTCAAGCCTTGACATTTGCCTGGATAGCTCAGTTGGTTAGAGCGTGGTGCTAATAACACCAAGGTTGCAGGTTCGATTCCTGTATGGGATGGCTGCATATTCCTGTATTGCGGGGGTTGGCCTCGTGGTCTCTTCCAAATCTACAATTCTGTGATTCTATCCCCAGGTAGAGCTGGGAAGGTCCACTGCCCAGTAGAGCTGCTGTCTCTCTGTGTAACATCCAGTAACTGAGCTGGATGGACCAATGGAGCTGATTCAGTATAAGGTAGCTCTCTATGTCCTAGAATTTGCTTAATTGTACAAGTGTTTGCTTGGGAGCAGGAGCATTGGAAGGTCCCCTTGATGCAGCAAGTATGTGTTCTGCAGCTCTGTTTGAGACAGTGCAAGGAACCCCATATTCTGCCTCTTTGGAATTGCAGCATGTCTTCACCTGGGATGTGGAGAGTATACTATCGACTTCGTGCTGCATCACTATGGTCTGCTGAGTGCTTTTAAAATGAATTTTGCAGAATGAACTTTCCAGATCATGTGGTGAGAGGGTTCTTAATGTGCATGAATAAACTGATGGAGAGCCATGTAATAGATAGATGATATCTTTTATTGTACCAACTCTAGGTGTTTATTTCCATAGCGATTCTATTTTCTTCAACTGCGCACAATATTTTTGCATACATTTTTTTTAAAAAAATATTTTGTTGTGGGCAAAGCTCCTTGCAGTCACTTCGTTATAATAAAGATCCTCATTTGAGACTAAGCCTGGCTGAAAATCACAAATTCAGCCTTCCATGGTGAATAATGATCAGAACTTTTCTTCAGATATTAGCGTGTTGAAAGTGAATAATTTGAAGAGAAAGCATGCTTTCTTCCATTAGATTGTCTTCTGAGCAATTCTGGCACAGTTTTCAGTATAAAGGAAAGATCCAAATAGCATCTCCCAAACTCCATGGGCTCTGGTTCGTCGGACATGGTCTAAAACAGTTTGTTATTTGTGCAACATTTCATCTGCATCCTTCTACAGCCTAAATAACTTCTAATTTCACATGGCATTAGGAAGAGACTGAAAAAGCTTTAGCGTAACCAGGCACAGCAATTCCCAGATACAATGGTTCTGGCAGATAACATTAATGTTCGTTCTAGTGTATTGATGTCAAGGAGTCTATAAAAAGACTAAGAGGGAAAGAGAGAGGGCACTGGGGAGGAAATCAATGCAAAAATGTATATGCTAAACTGTTTGCAAGAGGCTCAGATAAGGGGCTGTAGATTATGCTTGTTTCCCAACGTGATAATAAGAACAGTTGGAATTTTTTTTTTAATGGCGCTTATGAAGGGAAAGAGTAAAACATAAACTCTCTTTTCACAGTGCATGACTGTGGTTTGAAACCAAAGAGCAAAATAGCTTAACGTGATTTCCAAACTGCATTTCTTAGTGATTTTAGGTCGAGGTGCTGCTCGTTTACTAGAAATTATATATTGAACGTATTTTTGGCGCTTGGTAGCCAGAGGTTCCCAAGGTGGCTTGCAACATGCAAGATAACATGCAACATAGCACAATGAAGGATTAGTTTACAAAACCAGAGACTACAACTAATCCAGAATACGGCAGCTAGACTGGTGACTGGGAGCAGCTGCCAGGACCATATAACGGGATCTAAAGGATCTACAATGGCCCCCAGTACGTTTCTGAGCACAATTCAAAGTGTTGGTGCTAACCTTGAAAGCCTTGGCCCAGTATACCTGAAGGAGCGTCTCCATCCCCACCGTTCAGCCTGGACACTGATGTCCAGTTCCAAGGGCCTTCTGGCGGTTCCCTCATGGTGAGAAGTGAAGTTACAGGGAACCAGGCAGAGAGCATTCTCAGTAGTGGTGCCCGCCCTGTGGAATGCCCTCTCATCAGATGTCAAGGAGATAAATAACTATATAGCTTTTTAGAAGACACCTGAAGACAGCCTGGTATAGGGAAGTTTCTAATGTTTGATGTTTTATCATGCTTTTATATTTTTTGGAAGTGGCCCGAGGGGCTGGGGCAACCCAGTCAGATGGGTGGGGTACTAATACTACTACCAGTGCTTTTTTCTGGGGGTACGCAGGGGTACGCATGCCCCTGAACATTTTGTGAATCTAAGTTTGGCCTCATTTAGGGGCAGTATTTCAATATGAGTAGGAAAATGAGCGTACCCCTAAACATTATTTTTTATAGAAAAAAAGCACTGACTACTACTATTACTGGGACGCGGGTGGCGCTGTGGGTAAAACCTCAGTGCCTAGGACTTGCTGATCATATGGTCGACGGTTCGAATCCCCGCGGCGGGGTGAGCTCCCGTCGTTCGGTCCCAGCTCCTGCCCACCTAGCAGTTCGAAAGCACCCCTAAGTGCAAGTAGATAAATAGGGACCGCTTTATAGCGGGAAGGTAAACGGCGTTTCCATGTGCTGCGCTGGTGCTGGCTCGCCAGAGCAGCTTCATCACGCTGGCCACGTGACCCGGAAGTGTCTTCGGACAGCGCCGGCTCACGGCCTCTAGAGCGAGATGAGCACGCAACCCTAGAGTCGGACACGACTGGCCCGTACGGGCAGGGTTACCTTTACCTTTTACTACTATTACTACTACTACGATCATCATTGTTAACTTTAAACATGAAAAAATTCATTTTTCTAGTTACCCACAGCAGCTGTCTGAAATTTCAGCAAGTGCCTGAATATGCATTAAAAGTTTCTTCACTGATGTCTAAATCTCAACGGAACAGGGGCGGGGCAAACAGATATGAGGGGAGGTGTTTCCAAAGAAGGGGTTCCATCACATAATCTTGTCACCTACCCCTGCTTTGCTCATGGGGAGTCAGGCTGGCATTGTTGCATCAAACTCGCTGAGGAGAGAGGAGTCAAAGAGCTGGTAGAAGGGGCAGGCTAGGTTGATATCAGACCTGCCCTGCACCCTTTGCCTTAGGCTCTTTTCTTCCTCACCAAACAGCAGTTTGGTGAGCACCCGGTAGCATCTGTTAAGGTCGATTTCAGGAGTCCATGCATTAGGAAACCTTTTTCGAAGATTGGAGTTTTTGGGGGGAGGCGGGCAGAAATAAATATAGCATATGAATAATGCACACAGTCCATATACAAGAGAAAGACTGTCTGGAGATAACTCTTGCCTTTTAGTAAGAAGAATAGCTTTTGTCCTCTTCTAGATTTTCTGTATTGACTCCATTGCCTGTGTGCAGAGAGATTCATAAACTGCCTATTTGCCAAGATTTAAATGCCTAACCTTTCTGATGGCACTAGGGATTGAACTATGGTTCTTGAGAGAGGTTATTAAGCTACTGTGCCAGTTATGCTTAATTTTTGAGACTCAGAAGTAAAGTGTGCACTGTAGCCAACGCTCCTCTTTGCTCAGCTCAGCAGTTTTTTTTTAATGTCAACAATTAAGAATTGCCAGTAAGGAGTAACACAATTGAAAGAAGTCTTCAGTTCAGAACAAATTAATGAGGTATTAATGAAGCATGTTAAAAAAAATAATGTTGTACGTATTTTCATTTCTTGGTAAGGCCTCTTTCGTCT
This sequence comes from Podarcis muralis, assembly GCF_964188315.1. Classification (NCBI taxonomy): domain Eukaryota; kingdom Metazoa; phylum Chordata; class Lepidosauria; order Squamata; family Lacertidae; genus Podarcis; species Podarcis muralis. Next base: position 104,155,544 of record NC_135655.1, on the reverse strand, counting down.
TCAGTTAAACCACCTGCCAGTGGTGCTCTTAAATGATGTTATTCAGGTAATAATGGAGTAGCCCTATTGACCATTCTGTAGTCCCTGGGTGGGAAACCATTGGCTCCCAGATGTTGAACTACAGCTCCCATCAGCCCCAGCAAGCATGGCCAATGGTCAGGGATATTGGGAGTTGTAGTTCAACAAAATCTGGATGGCCAAAGGATTCCCACACATGCTGTAGGTGATGGCCTTTCTTAGGTGCCTGGCAGCTAGATCCATACATTAGTGAGTTGGAATCTGCTTAGGCACTGCTTTCTGGACATATAAATAAAACAATATGCATGTGTTTTGGCTAACATCTCGCAAAGTATATCTGTCTAGCATAGAGAACTGACTTCACTTTCACGGTTCTTTCTGTTGCCATTCTTGCGCATTCATGTTCACTTTGAATGTTTAAAAGGCAAACACACAAACATTCAAACAACTTTTAGGAAGCAACCTCAGTGCTGTGCTTTCAGAAGTAGCCTTCTAAGAGCACTCTGAATCCTCCATTGAGCTTTCCAGTCCTTTATATTTTGGTGTGCAGTCATCTTATCCTTCAGATGCATGTCAAGGGTACTTGACTTCAATGGAAGTTTTGTATGTACAAGAAAGAGACAATCGGGACCCATTAGAATACCAAATCAGTGGGATAGTAATCCATGCTATTCCGCTTTGTATCCGACAAACGGCTTTTAGGCATGATTATTGTACCAGAATATAATAAATGCATTTCCATTGTTAAGTGGTAGATTTTAATTACAGTGAAGTGTGTGCGCCAGTTTATGTGAATATATGTGTATGTGCGTCTGTGTATATATACACATTTGCTAGGACCCCCCCCCCCCAATAACATACTGAATCTATTACTTTGTGGTTAATTCTCTTGCCTTTGACTCTTTTGTTTTTCCCTGTATAGGGAAGCTTTTTAATGTGTACTGTTTTGTTATGTTTTTATAAACATTGGAAGCCGCCCAGAGTGGCTGGGGCAACACAGTCCGATGGGCGGGTGGTACAAATAAAGAAATTATTGTGATTATTAGTTGCTTTCCAATATTGAATGCTAAGTACTGGCACCTTCCTTTTGTATCCCATGTACTAAACCTGAGTCCAGATGTGGGCCGCAAGAATACACCATCCTGTACTGCAGCGGGGAAGCAGTAGTAATAGTGGTAATAATAATAATTGGCCTTTTGCCCAGGTTGTGTTTGTCTGGTGGGATTTGTAGCATGCTGACCTTGTGGGCTCTACAGTAAGGAGAGAGCAGAGAGGTCTGGAACGGAAGGCATCGCCGTGTCAGGATCAAAGGCCTAATTGTCTGTTTTCTAGAAGTTTGAGTTATTGGCAGGTGCCATTACAGCATCCTGTATGCTGTCACACTGCACAACCAACCAGCATACACTAATTGCAGTGGCCTTTTCATCAAGTAAGATCATCCAGCTAACCACAAAGAGCTGTCTCTCCATTAGTACGGGCAGTAAGCTAGCTAGATCAGCTAGGCTACTTGGGTATGATTGGACTGTCATATTGTTATGATTTGTTCAAGTTTAGAGCATTTAGCAGATACCCTTTGCACCTCTCTTTGTACCTGAATCCTATAACCTGCCTGCCCCTATCATTTAAGAGGGTACTGTAGCTTTTCAAAGTTCAGCAATGCACAATTGCAGGCAGGCAACTGGTCTCTGACAAGAGATCAATACTGTCCTTCCAAATGCTGGAGTCAAGCTGCTGGGTCTGTCAGAGGGATGTGTGCTGTAATTGGATCATGGATGCAGCGAGTCATCTGAGTCTCCCTTCAGCACTGTCACAGCTGTCAGATGTCATCCCTTTGTACAGCTGTCACTGCGGGAGGGTTGTGGCTCTTTCCCCCCCTGTTTTAACCCAATGCAAATGTCCACTTAGCAGATGAATATTGAAGATATTAGACACTTCTTTATGCCTTTATGCAAAATAAAGATCTGTGTCATCTGTGAATTTCATGGAAATAAGTTGCAATTTATTCACTGTGAGAAAAGGGAAGTGAAGCCTGTAAAAATGAGAAATTATTTGGTTCAGGCTATTAAAAAAAAGGGAGAGAATATTTTACAGAATAAACAAAATATGGAGATCCCCCCCACCCACCACACACACACACACAAAATGGGAAGAGCAACTAACAGATCAGTAGTCATTAAATGGTTGAATATTTACTTTTGTTTTAAAATGTGACTGAAGAATATGCCTCTCTCTCTTTCCACCCCCCTCCTATTCCTCACAACATACCTACAGTGCTAGAGAGCAATGTAACCGGAACAGATTTTTTGATTCCTCAAAGTTGTGTGTGCCAAATGGAAGAATGTAATCTTAAAGCCTGCATTTTGGATAACAAGGAGATTAAAGCTAATCTTTTATATAGCCAGAAAACAAAACAAAAAGCAAAACAAATCAAAATAGGCAAGAGCTTCCAGAAAAGATGTTGAGATTGAGGAAGATGCATTTGAATAAGTAGAATAAGCCACAACAAACCTATCCCTGCAACATCTTGCAGGAATAAAAACATACCTGAAGCACAGATAGGTATCGATTTAGTGGATTGCTTGACAGGTGGTTTAAGCAAAGAAAGTTTTGAGGAGACTGTTACAAAGCCATTATTGTAGACTGGACTATTTTGTCTCTTTCCTGCCCCTTCCCCTCTGGTATCTTGGCCAGCTTCTGTGCCCATAACTGGCAACGTTATGTGTACCATGATATAGCACTGTGAACAAGCCAAATTGCCCATTCATCAAGAGCAGGACCTGTCTCAGGTATGTTTACTTTTCAGTTGAGGAATTGCATGTTTTGGGGTCAAATCTCTTCTCCCGGTGTTGATGTTAAAATGAGAGATCACGGGTTTTAAAGGCGTTTTTTAAAAGGTTCCCTTCAACAAATGTCAGCTTCGTCTTTTTGACGGCAGACAAAGATATTTTTTACTTGACTAGCTCTTCCCACTCTCTTCCCTTTCCTTCCCAAGACCATACATGCCCCTCTTCTGCCATCGACCATGTAGTTCATGTAGGCCCTCTGACCAGGGATCACGCTTCTAATTTCCAATAGGTGACCCTAAAGCTCACAGCAGGCCACCATAGGAATCATTGAACCAATCTGCAAAATGTTCTCACTTGGCTATATCCTGGTGACATTTGGAGATGAAGTCATCTCTCATGCTCTCGTGGTTTTCTGTATTTCCACGAAGAAAGAAAGCAGTTTGGTGAAAGCCCAAGGAGCAATACAGTAGAAACCTGTGTAGAGCATGGGTTCCTTGGACCATTTGGAGTAAAAGAAAAAAGAAAAGGCAAAGGCAAAACCATAAGGAAAAAAGTAAAATACAGACATGAGATCTGAAAAAAGAATAAATACAGCAACAGTGTGAAACCAAAAATCAAACCAGCAACAGAAGATAACATTAGTGATAAAGGTTGCATCTAGTGCTCTGTGTGTAGTTCCACTGGTGAAATGGGACTTCTGTTTTGCTTGTGTCCTTCCCTACCCAAAATACCTGCCTGAAAGTGTCCCCTAATCCTCAGGAGCTGATTTTGAAGGCATGGGTTGTGGGTGGAGGAGACAGGAGAGGAAAAGGAAGCTCCGTAACGTGCACAGAAGTTCCTTGGGCCAGAGGAACTGCAGCGTTAGATGTGGCCCAAAGAATTTTTAAAAGGAGTGCTCAAACTTGTAAGATTGAAAGGTCTATTCGATTGGCGCAGAGAAGGTCTCAATGAAGACACCAGGTGATCCTCTCTAGGGAGGAAAATCTGCAGCTGGGGTGCCACCACTGAAAAAGGCCCTCAATTCAGTAGCTACCTGCCGCACCTTGTTTGGATATGGGGGCGCATTTTCTTGATCCACACTTCCCTTTGCACTTACTTTAGTCAGCTGAAACCATGCTATGCTAAATGAAAGTATGGCAGGAATAATGGATTACTGATATGAAATTTCCTTTGAAACGTATTTAAAAACCTGACCTAGGTTATTGCTACCTGCAGTATAATATACATCAAAAAGTCCTTGTTCAGATGATACAGGAATCTGTGAAATTGTTCAGTTTCTTAAGGTTACCCATCTGTGATGAGCACATACAGAAAGGCTATATAGGCAGCTCCAGTGACAAATGCATGTATATTTTAAAATATTGTTTAAGATTAATTACATAAGTGAGCCCAAACAGTCTTCCTTTGATTTGTAATAATGAGTGTCATGTGATTTCCATTGAAGTAGAAGTGTACATCAAAGGTAGATTAAAGATTGGTTACGCATCATACTGTATTCCATATGTAAATTTATAGCAATGATGTGCTCAGAAAAACAGCTTACCCTCTATTTCTGTGCTACTAAATAAAATTAAAAATTCACAACTCTGGTTTATGGGATTTCAAATGAATTTGATCTCTCTTTTGGGCAGGGCAAATAAGTGTTTTGTGATGTATTATTTTACAATAAAAAAAAAGAAAAGGCAAAAGGAAGAACGAAAGAAAGGAGAGAGACCATCGTTCTGGCTCATTTAATTTTGCGAGTGAATGATCTAAGATTAACTACAGACTAGTCAGTGCAGTTTAAAAGCTGAAAGCAATTTTCAGCCATAGATGGTAATGCCACATTTAGTCCACAACCGAATGACTCTAAATGACTAAGCTGTAAGGTCTTTGTATATGACCACAGGGCCTGATAAAGCCATAGGAACACAGTAAAAGCACAAAAATAGTTCCAATTTATTTGGTGCCATCACCTTAATGAGATTAATACAGACGTGTTCATGTGCCTAATTGGTGATTTTGTTTTAACTGGCAATGAAGGATTAAAACTTCAGGCAACAGGATACTTACAGGAAAGGGGATCTGAGGGGAAAGTTTTTAATTATAAAAGGCAGCTGGTAAAATATGCTGCTAACTGTGGTAAAAATAAATCCTTCTATACACAGAGAGAGAGAGATCCACTCACCTACAAAAGAGTGTGTGTGTGAGAGAGTTCTCTTGGCATAGGGGATGTCCTGAAATTTCTCAGGTTGCAAGAAGAATTCCACTGTTGTGCAATTCATGTTCGGACTAAAACCCAGATTTAAGTTAGAGAAGTCTTGATGAAGCTCCTCAAACGAAGATGGGGAAATCGAGAAGATTTGGTAGAGACGTAACCTGCTTCTTATTTGGCTACAGTGGAAGGAAGGAAGGAAGGAAGGAAGGAAGGAAGGAAGGAAGGAAGGAAGAGGACTTCAACTTAAGTGCAGTGTGAACATATTGCTTCTTACCCCATTGAAATTAGTGAGCCTAAATTAGCCGGTTGGACTAAATGACCCTTGGGGTCCCTTCCAACTGTACCAGCACATCTGTACCAGATCTACCGTTAATTTCTCGTTAGCTCTTGGTAGGATGGCAAAGATGACTGAGGCTGCAATCCTATGCCCATTTACCTGTGACTGAGCTCTTTGAAATCTTGGGGCAGAGTAGGCATGTACAGGATGTACAGGATGGTGTTATCGTTCACACAAAAAGCAGTGTTTTTGACTGCTTTCTAAGGAAGATCCAGGGCGAGGAACAGTGAGAGAATTCTAGAAGTGCAGCTCCATGACTAAAAAGCTCCTTCTCTTGGTGCCTGACTTCAAAGGTGTGTTCTCTGAGCAGGACATCAGACGATGGTTTTCATACAGAAGTTTCTGATTGGATTTATTATATTTCTACGCCGCTTTTCATTCGAATGAATCTCAAAGCAGCTTACAAACAGTAAATAACAACAGCAAAACAGAACATAATAGAACATCACAATGCAGCATAAATCATATAAAATAATGAACAAATCCTCAATAGAACAATTACCATTTATAACTCACAATTAACAAAGCAGCAACTAAAAAAAAAGCGAAACATCACAATTACAGCAAAATTCATAGTATATGTTTAACAAAGCAATACGATATTTATAATCTATAAAACAATGTTAACAACATTAGCAGAATAGCAACTAAAAACATAAGCTAAGCACTGTTAAGACACACTCTCGGTGGCCCTGTGACTCATAATCTTTCACTCTATTCAGTTCAATAAAATACACACAAAATACTCATAATTCCCATTGTTAAGCCAACTCAGCCAGATACTACATTGGCTAGGGTCCTCAAGTAGTGAGTCATAGTGGAGATGGTGGGGCACTCGGGCCTACACCCATTGGTAAGGTGGATGTTGACTCTGGGTAGCCTGCCCAGGAACACACCCCTTTGCTCTCGATAATAATAAGAATCTCGATAATCAGGAGGTCCATTCCCACTCGAGATGAGCCTGTTCCTCAGGAGTGGTGAGTCGCAACTGCACTTGGTGTAGAGGCCAACCAGGAAGCCCAGCAGCGCCTCCATACTTGGGAGGCTCTCACCGTGCCATGGCCCATCCAACACCAACTTCTTCAGCTTGGCCAACATGGTGACGGAGGAAGAGAAGGCCTCTGAGGGCAGTAGGAGGAAGAGGCTGCAATGAAGATGCTGAGGGATCCTCAGTTGGATCCTGGTGGTCTGGATGAGCTTGCAGGCAGTGACTCAGAGGGGTGAAGTGGAGGGCGTCAACTGGCAGGGTGGGGGGTGAGATGTGAAAGTGGTCCGAGGAGCTGGAGAATGTGGAAATGGGGATGCTCAGGCTCAAGTGCTGCTCCCTGGGCTTCTGCCTCTGCGGGTGGTGGTGGTTCAAGTCAGGCTGTGGCAGAGCACTCTCCCCTCCCATGCTTTTCATATGGGAACTTCATGCGGGGGCAGGTGGTCTTTCAGTACAGGAGTTAGATTTGGATTGTATTGCAGTTCTCATGCTGCTGCTTGAGCAAGAATTTGTACGATTTAATGCTCTTGCCCAGTTCTCTAGCATAAACATGGCTAACCTATGGTCTGCCAGATGTTGAGGAGCAACACATTTGCTATGTTATTTGGAGCTGATGGGAGGTGGATTTCAATAACATCTGGTTGGCCACAGGTTCTCTGTCCCTGGCCTAGCACACAATGGAAAACAGCCCTTCCGCAAGGAGAAGACAAGTTTCCACATATGGCCAGGCACCTCTGTATCTAACCCATGGCTTACAAAACCTACAATGCAGGATTGGGGTACTTGTCACCCACCCTATTTGAGGCAATATCCTATGCACGCTTACCTGGAGCTGTAGGATTTACTTCTGATTAGACATATTCAGGATTGTGCTATTTGATATTTTGGGTATCCATGCTTTTGGGGACATTTGGAGTGCTGCAAGCATATCAGGCATGCCTCTTGGCTTCATTGCACCTTGTACTAGGAGTTCCTTAAGTGTTCAAGATCTGAATTTTGACAAAGACTACATAACAATAACAGATGTGGAATATGAGAAAAGAACTGGTGGGAATGCCCCCCCCCCGATCCATTTCTATGCATGATCCATAGGTTCCACTGGTGTGTAAATTCATAGCAAGGGCTGGTTTTAATCTTGAAGGTCTTCCACTAGGTAGCTCCTTCTTGTTGCTAGAACCATGTGACAAACATAAACACCATTGGCAGCGCAAATGCCCCTCCCCCCGTGTTAATACAATGTCTTCTTCCTTCGGAGGCTACTTGAGACCATTTAAATGCTAACACTATTAAATGTGCGCCAAAACCCAAACATTCAGCCTAAGTCATTAACATTTAATTATAAAGGGGCAGCTGAGCCCAATATGAGGTTTTGATTCAGGAACCACAAAGGAGAGAATACAAACACATAAAACTGAAATTGCCCCGCCAAACCTGGAACCAGCTATCCATGACAACCCAGTCAGTTGCATAGTCATTGAAATAATATTTTCAGAAATGCAAGTTACCCATCCCCCCAGCATTGGAAATTCTTTAAACCAAATGTGTGGGCTTTTTTAAAAAAACACACACACAAAGAAAAGTGTCATAGAAAGAAGTCTCAGTTTAAAATTGTAATGAAAGCTGTGAAAAACACAAGGGTGAAATGGACACCCTGGTTGTGTGTCTCTGCCTTTAAACAGAATGCTATTTAGCCACCCTGCAACGTATAGACTTCCTCTATAGAAACATATCACTGTTTCTGTCTCTTTCCTTGAATATTAGTGCTGAAATCAGAATGATTTTTTCAAAGATTGGTGTCTTTCCTCAAATCCTCCCCTCCTCACCCCACCCCACCCCGGTGTTAATATTAAGGTGCTTGATTGGCAGGAAAATATAAGACCCTTCTGAGATCTCCTTTACTCTAGTTGAGCCTTGATTTTACATTATGTACCCCTTTAAAAAAATGCCTCTGTCTAACAATCTTGTACGCTGCAAGATGCTACCTTCCCAGAGAATGAAGACAGAAATATATTTTACATTTCTTGTCAGATTGAACTTTAAGACATCTTGACTGCTTCCTCTATAATTTAAACATCACAGCCCAAATGGCAACATGCTTTGTTCAGTTCCAGTTGTGTGAAGTTTTAGTGCTTCATTGATTCCAAGGGAGCCTATAGCTGGCACGTCCAGGAGGGCGCCGGAATAGTGCTTTCCCGCTGCAGCATGTCAAACCATTATAGGAGGGACCAGAATGTCACCATGGTCTCAATGGTTCGTCAGCTGAAGGATACGGCTAACAAATGTAAAAACCAAACTTCAGAGGAGCTGCTTTTCTGTGCTAAGTGATCTGTATTCCCTCTGAATTTACTTTCCCCTAACCCCGTGAAATTAACAGTACTTTCTGACATTCGACCCCCTGACCTCACATATAATAAGAATTTAAAAAGCACCATGCATGAGTGTGCTTGTGTAATGCAAAACTGGAAAAAATGACCATGTCACAGTTTTTATTATACAAAAAAACCTTCTCCATCTCCATTGCATGCTTCAGATGGTGAGTGCTCGGTTTAAAGTTATTATAAAGGGGAAAACACAGTTTTAACTGTAATAATTCACTCCTTGTGACTTTTATAGACAATAAATTGTAGCAAATACATATTGCTAACCCCCCCTCTCCTCGCAGACCCCCCTTTCTCCCCCACCCCCAAAAGGCTTTGCATGCCATTAAGGCAGATGTTTACCAAGATAAGTGTTAAAATAGGCTAGGGAGGGCAGGCTAGGAGACGGTTCAAAAGGAAGTCGCTTCTAGGGAGCCGGTTGCCAAGGGTGCAAGGGTATTCACAATGCGAAGGTCTCGGGGTTTAAGAGGCAGAGGCAGGGAAGTGTTAGGTGGAAATGATTTTGCAGTTATCAGGCTCAGGGGATGACAGCGTACAAGAGTAAGAACAAGGTGCTATGTGGCTTTTTCTTCACTGTGAAGTAAAGATTGGCAGCTGGAAGTAAGGCTTACAGGCAGACCTGCACACAGGACCTCTTCACCCAGGACTCATAATCACTACTCAAAGGAAAATGCATTTACCAGTAAAAAGCGGCTGTAGCCATCAGAAGTGTGCTTAAAACACCACTTAAATATCACTTTATACGCTATTACTTGCAAACTGTGGCTTGGTATTAAATTATACTTGCATAGGCTTTTGCTTAGGTGCTGGTAATGCTTTCGAGGTTGCATTGGTGAGGAAGCATTTAGGCTGCTTTACAAGAGACGTGACTGGAATATCCCACCGCGCTGACAGTGACAGGGTGAAAAATTGCAGAACTGTACTTTCTTTCCCCATATAGATTGTAATTTTAATTGTCATTGTGGCCCTTCTGTTTTAATTATGGGACTTCTTTGATATATACCAGGACATCGTATTGAATGAAAATATGGTGCTATAATAGTCTCTTTATAATTAATGACCACATGTAGATCTTCATGCATAAAAGGAAAGGAATAAATGAACAATTTATTTAACTAGGTTTTGGATTTCTTTCTGTCTTCCGGTGAATATAAAATGATCCTAGTGCTTCTGAGGCTGTTTGATGCAAGGGCTGCACACACACACAAAAATGAATAAAATTACACCGGAGCAGATTACAGAACATTATGTGATATATGCAAATATTCCACTGACAATTGGAAACATTTATTTATTCGTGAGGGTCTATGAAATAATCATACTTGTATCTGTTGCAATCTTAAAAAAAAAAAAGTATTGGAAAAAACGACCATTAAAAATATTTTATTCCTTACATACTGCAAAGCAATAACCTGGCACTTTCTAACATCTCTTCTTAATTTGTCCCCCCCCCTTTTTTTTCCTTTTTCTTTTTTTGGCAAACTACAAATAAGAATTTGTCTCCTTCACTTTTGCATTCTGAATGTGATGGATTTATATTATATTAGTCTCCTGTGTAAAGGAAAAAAAACCCCTCCTCCTCTTCATTTTTAAACAGGGACATTTGCAGAGCCAGTCAATTAAAAACATAAAGGGGAACTAATTTGAATCGTCTGTGCAGCACAGGACAAAACATTTTTTATAAAACACACTGCAGTTTTAACATTACCCTGGAACTGCTATTTTTGGTTTTTTTGTTTTTAAAAAACCATATCGGAATAACACTGACCTGCAGATACGGTAGGATCGTAAGTGTTTCAGGAGAGTACAAACCTCTGTGGATTTCTGAAAAGCAGACATATTTGTCCAGTGTCTGTCACAGTAAAACTAGAAAATATACCCTGACAAGCTTCTGCTAATTTTATTGTGGCGTGGAGTAGTGTGCATACATCGTGGGTTGTATGACTGCAGTTCAATTGCAGAGCAGGATAAAATTGGATCGGCAGAGACAAGGACTACCCTGGGGTCAGCTGCGACCATGCCACTTCGATGTGATGTCTAGTTGGGGTGATGGTGTGTAAATAAACGTAGAGAATTGCAAATCTTGTCATGGCCACGCAGAACAGCTCAAGCATTTAAAGATGGTTGCCCGCAAACCTAACTGGAAGGTGGTTGCTCTGTGTGGTGGCTCAGAGAGGAGGGGGGGGGGGCGAGGGCGAAAGGCTCAATCCTTTTGCTGTAGTCTTCTCCTTCTTGACATATCTGAGATCATTGACCCAGCAATTTACTGCTGAAGGGATTAATCACCAAATTGTTTTTCATTTTAGTGGAAAGTAAAGCAACTAACTAACCACATTCTAATATTGTTCTTTTAAAGCTCAGCTGCCCTGATGTGCACAGATGCCTTTCTATTTATATTATCCGTGATTTATTTGTGTGTGCATGTATTTTTAAAGAGGGTGATGAATTTTACTACCCTTGCCGAGGTAATGAATTAAAATACACAAAAAGTTCCACAAGGTCTTTTTGGCGAATAGTGAACTTTCCTAATGGTGGAAAATAAAATATTATAGAATTCACATTTTCGACTTATGAATCTAATTTTATTTCAGCACAGCCTGTAGTGCTCATTAAAGTATGCTTACAGCTTTCCTACTTTTGACCAATAAGGCGCATTTTTAACCAGTTTGTGTGCTTACACATATCTGTTTTTCTGTTCTTTTCCCTCGCGCGCGCACACACACACACGACAATTACATTTCATTACAAATTTATAAAATCATTTACATTTTAGCAGTTTAAATGTTTCTGCTGACATTTTGTAACTATTACCCTCTTGTAGAATGGCATATGTTCAGGCAGTTAATAAAAAATTAAATGGAATAGCACTAGACAAGGTGAAGCTCTGTAGCGGGGTGTTCCGCACATCTCTGAAAATACCATCTTTGTGTTGCAAACTGTGAAGTGAGGTTAGGGCGATGCCAATATATGTATTTGTCATAACTGTCACAGGGTCCATGAACTAGCCAATCATTCTGCTCCTAATTAGACAGTTACTTTTCTCTCTCTTTTCCCCTTTTGCTTTTTAAGAAAGCATTCCCCATGTAAGATGATATCTAAGGTTCCAGAAAGGCATTTTGTGCATAAAGGAAACAGGCAGACTTTTAACTGCTTGTGTGTCTAATTAGTGAATGCATATGCATTCTATATTATTTAGGGCAACCTCTTCAAATTAGATCAAAGGGAATACTGTAGAAACTCAAGTGAACAAGGGTTTTGCCAAGTAACCACTTAGATTCACAACGTTTACTTCTGTTTTTCCTGGATATTTTAAAGGAATGAGGCTACTCATAAACATTTCCGGCAGTATAAAGCTAAGCATGCTTAGTTGGAAGAAAGCACCTCTGACTTATTTGTTAATAAGTGTTCTTGAGATTGCCGTTTCAGAGTTTATTAGCTAATCGCTGATTGTACTTCAGGTATTGGCATATCTGAAAAGGATGCGTTTTCAAATAAAACCCTTGACAATCTGTCACAGCCTGATTTTAGTTCTCTAATCTATAGCACATTCTTTTTTTAATACCTGCAGGCACTCTAAGCAGAACAGGGTTAAATGATCCTGTTCCTATTTTCTTATTTGTTTATGCATCTATCAGCTTATAGTAGAATACCCGGAATATGTGATTGCCTTTATTTTATTATTAAATAATAATACAGAGTTGCATTGTGAGTGAGCCTAAATTAAAATATTGCATTATGGCATCCTAACAAATTTGATTAATCAGGCCTAGAAGAAGGCAAGCTGACATAAGTCTTGCTTAATAAGGACCATCTTCCCAACCAGATCTCACAGTATCAGCACAAAATATTCACCACATTTCATAGGTCACAGCTTCTTAATAAGAGAAGTGTATTAATCCAGAGGTTTTGTCTTCAGCCCCATACACACTTGCCCACGAGTAAGACCCATTGAAGTTAATGGGACTTACTTCCGAGTAGACACATATATGATTGCTGTTAGAGGAACCTCAAAGCATCTCCTTTTAGTGTGACTGCTTCAGTTATGCTAGGAATTTCTAATCATTTAAGAGTCTAAAACTCATGTGATAATTCACTGGCAATGGCCTGTTGATACCTCTGATGGTTAAATGACAGGCTCATCCCAGAATAAACAATTCTTTGTGAAGTTAGCGAAACAGCTGTTTAGCTAGATCTGAGATCTCCATTTGATTTTAAATAAAGCGAAGTGTTGGGTCTCTTTTGAGTGAAGGGAAGACAAAAGAGAGATTTGGAGCAACTTGGTTGCTTCAGTCCTGTTTTTGATTCTTCATTCAGTAAGCGCATCCCAGAACTTTTAACAGTCATAGCAGATTAACCTTGCCTGTGCTTTTGGAAGCTAGTCATCTGATGAATTTACACGCAGCCGGATGAAAATGCTATTTGGAGAGAGATTGAGAGTTTATTTGATTAAATCCCTTTCTCCACTACCTTGACCTCTTTCTTGTGAAATAATCAGAACTGTTTAGCAAGAATATTCAGACATTAATAATGAATTGCTTCCGAGCTGGGTTCTCTTTTTCACTGCAGCTAACCTATTGGTGTGCTCCTCTCCTTGTTTTTATTTATTTATTTATCCATCCATCCATCCTTCCACCCACCCACCCACCCACCCACCCACCCATTCATCCTGGGCCTGGAATGTTGGCGGAAAAAAGGATGACAGCTGGTTTGTATGGTGATGGGAAGATTTTGTTTCAGGTAGAAGTGGACATTTTAAGAGACACAACTGCTCAGGATCTCTTTGTTCTTTCCCCCTTATCACGTCTGATACAGCACAACAAATGATGTGATGTTAGTCTGCTTTGTTTTCCGCTACTTCTGCCCAGTTGGTGATGTGAGGCAGGATGCATGGAAAAGCATCACACGATGACGTCATCTCTTACACTGCGTTGTATTAAATGCCACATGGAAGTGAGGTGAACAGTGGCATTTGATTTCTAAAAAAAAATGTGCCGGTTTTTATGTTTCAAACAAATCTGCAGCACGGACTAATTAATCTGATTTACAAGTAAAAGCAATGATGGTGATATATATATATATATATATATATATATGCTTTCGTAGATTTTCACGGGTACAGGAATGCAGGTTTTGGTGTCCTCGGGTGTCTTCCCGTGTAAAAGTTGGGGTGTCTAGGCGACGTTTCGACGAGGTCTCACTCGTCATCTTCAGGCTGGTGCTTTCGGCTTCTTGTTACTGGAACAGAGCAGGATCTCAGTGTTTGAGTTCCTATAAATACTGTTGAGGAGGTGTGGTGTATAGCCTCCAATGTTCTGGGCAGAGAGGAAGTTCCCAGGCTAGTGTGCCTTTTCTTCTTTTGTTCCTTAATTACTTGAGGGATATCTTGAGTGATTTCTTGAGTGATATCCTGAGTACCACTTAGGTGGGTCATTAGGTGTGGATTAGTTGCTAAAGCCTTTGTGTCTTGACCTCTTGAACTTTGTGAAGAGTTTTTCTGAGAAGATGGCTGTACTGCACTTAGTTGTGCTCTGGCTTGGCTTCGTGTATAGGGGCGAGCTGTGGTTTTGTGGCCTGTGCCAGCCAGATCTGTGTAGGGATTGCAGGGGGGTGCAGCATCCGGAGGTGCCACCATGGTTTGGCTACTGGATGGTGTCTGTAATTTATCTGTGGAGAGGGTCTGGGTTTGGGTCTGGTGTGGTTGAAACCCCAAGGATAAAATCCAGTTGGAAAACCAAGGGGTCTATGAAATACCCTGCAAAGTCTGCCCAGCCACGTACATTGGACAAACAAACAGACGAATAAATGCACGTATCGCAGAACACAAGAATGCCGTCAAAAAAGAAGAAAAAACTTCCTCTCTTTTCCAACACATGAAAGAAACAGGACACGAAATTAATTTTGCAGATTCCAAATTGCTCTTTAACATGGAACATCACCACAAGAGAATAATCATGGAAGCCATCGAGATAGAGAAACACCCTCACAACATGAACAAGCGTGACGACACATCCCGCTTGCCAGACATCTGGAAATTAGCCCTCCCCACAAAAACTGACACCAGATCCAGAGGCACACAGAACGCCATCACCAATCAACCACACCAGACCCAAACCCAGACCCTCTCCACAGATAAATTACAGACACCATCCAGTAGCCAAACCATGGTGGCACCTCCGGATGCTGCACCCCCCTGCAATCCCTACACAGATCTGGCTGGCACAGGCCACAAAACCACAGCTCGCCCCTATACACGAAGCCAAGCCAGAGCACAACTAAGTGCAGTACAGCCATCTTCTCAGAAAAACTCTTCACAAAGTTCAAGAGGTCAAGACACAAAGGCTTTAGCAACTAATCCACACCTAATGACCCACCTAAGTGGTACTCAGGATATCACTCAAGAAATCACTCAAGATATCCCTCAAGTAATTAAGGAACAAAAGAAGAAAAGGCACACTAGCCTGGGAACTTCCTCTCTGCCCAGAACATTGGAGGCTATACACCACACCTCCTCAACAGTATTTATAGGAACTCAAACACTGAGATCCTGCTCTGTTCCAGTAACAAGAAGCCGAAAGCACCAGCCTGAAGATGACGAGTGAGACCTCGTCGAAACGTCGCCTAGACACCCCAACTTTTACACGGGAAGACACCCGAGGACACCAAAACCTGCATATATATATATATATATATATATATATATATATATACCTTGCCCATTTGGCTGGGTTGCCCCAGCCACTCTGGGCAGCTTCCAACAGGGTATACAAAAACACAATAACAACAACACTGCACATTTAAAGCATCCCTATACAGGACTGCCTTCAGATGGCTACAGAAGGTTGTATAATTGTTTATCTCTTTGACATCTGAGCGTTCCACAGGGTGGGCACGACTACTGAGAAGGCCCTCTGCCTGGTTCCCTGTAACTTCACTTCTCACAATGAGGAAACAGCTAGAAGACCCTCGGAGCTGGACCTCAGTGCCCGGGCTGAACGATGGGGGTAGAGATGCTCCTGCAGGTATACATTTAGGTAAAAAATGACTTCATTTGGCTGGGTGAAAATTCTGTGTTCAGGCCCACCAGGGCCAGTCAGAGGCAAACAAGCATGGATTTAAAAAGTTGGTGCACAGAGTCCACAACAGGAAGAAAAGGATCAGGCAAGGACCCAAGATGGATGATGTCTAAGGTGGGATGCAGATCAAATTCTGGAGAAAAAGGAAGAGAATTCTGTTGCAGATGAGTTGCTCAGACTGAGGTACCAAGTTTTAAAAAGCAACAGTTATACAGAGCTGGCAAAGCACCTATTGGTTCCTGGGGGGGGGGGGGGACGACCAGATTTGGCAGGAGTAAGAATTCCCCAGAACTGTCTCTAATCATTTTATGGTGGCAGATGCAGCTCAGCAAATATATTTTCTATGCCTGAGACCTACACCTGGTGCCATTCATTCTGCAATATTGCATAAACCAGGGATTTAGGGCAAGTATGTTGGCCACTTTCAACCAGTCCTACTCATAACTGTGCCTAAACCTCAGTATGCATTATTATAATACTAATCAGCTAAATTTTCATTGTTTTGTACATTGTGGTTGTTTGTCATGATTACTCAAGCATATTTGAAATGAAAGTGATTTTAAAGAATTTACTTGACTCTGTAATGGGATCACTTTTAAGAAACGAATGGCTCAATTCCATCACTTAAGCCTCTTTCTATGAGGTATACATCCATTGGTATAATAGAACAAGAAGACAGCATATTATGTTGTCACCTATGATAGGGCTCCAGTATTGTGTCTCCCAACTAAATTAAGCCTTGTTGTGATTTGTTTCTTAATAGCACTTCATTGTAAGATGTAAAATGCTTGCCTTAACTCTACTGGAAAGCTGTACAGTATCTCATTTGCATTTGGCAATTACACTACAATATATTAAGTTGAACAAGACCCAATCTAGAATTGTAATCCACAGTACTTTATAACAAGCATGCAAAAGAGGTTACAATTACTTATTTATTTCCTACATAAGACAGAAAAATTATTTACTTGTAGTCTTTTTTTTTTAAGGGGTTTCCAGTTCCTAATGTACTGATTTGCTTATCTTAGAGATGCAGAAAAGGAGCCTAGGTTTTCACTCTCAAAATATACTCTTCTCTGATGTAATGCAGGAGGCAGCGACTATTGTACTAACTCTTGCGATTCAACATTGATACTGCCACTCAGTCACCCACAGCAATTAAATCCAAGAGTAGCGAATCAGGATCAATCTTTAAGAGGAGTTTCTGCAGGTTGTGACCTAGCACTTGATGAATTATTCTTTGTGCTATGTGTGATACACAGTGCCTAACAATGCTCATTTGGGAAGTTAATTTTGCATTCTCGGTTTACAAGGATACGGAACACATGGAAATGGAATATACGTACCCTCTTCAAATGTCTATGCATTCTAAACCATGATCACAATTTTCTCAAAGATTGTGGCAGCTTATTTAGTTCTAGGAACACAGGTGCTACAGTTATATTTCAGAACTAGAAAAGCGTCTCTGAAGGAATCTGTGTTTATTAGAGACACATGAGCCCCATAATGGGCAAATCATTCCTGCATTGCAGGAGGTTGGACAAGAGAACATTCGTGGTTCCCTTCCAACTCTACCATTCTGTGATTCTGTGTGTTCCACCAGAGAACTCATAGATGGCCTCATGGTGTTATTCTGTTTGTCTTCGGAGCAACCATGCACAGCTGATTAAGTTAAGGAGGCGATGGGAAACCTGCGCCCCGCCCCCAGATACTGTTGCACTATAGTTTTCGGAGGCAGAGTCCAACAACATCTGAAGGGCTTCAGGCTTCCCATGCCTGTCTTCACCTAATCAGACAGTGCATGGTTGCTCTGAAGATAAAACAGCATAACACAATTAGATCACCTTTGAGTTCTTTGGTGGGATACATGAGTTTCTCCACGACTCCATTGGTAGCAATGACTGCTGAAGCAGCCTGGCCCCCTTTAAGTGAAGAGTCTTCTTTCATCAAAGGCAAGTTGGCCACTGAGTTGTAGCTCCCATTTAAGACTTGGTTTGAGGATGGCTGCTGCTTGAAGCACCACCTGAACTCTGCTTTCATGGAGACGCTAGGCTGAGCCCTTCATCGAGATGTCCTCTATACCTTTGCCTCAGCTGAAATCAGCACTCAAAACAGAACAGTGATGTTCAAGAGTTTACTTGGTCTGAGGCCAAAGTTGGCTGCTGCTGAAGTGCTGCGCTAGCAGAGACAATCTGTTGATACCACAGCTTTTTGATCCAACTGCTTGGGACTTAGGGAGTCCTTTCAAGAAGAAGGCCCCTTTCACTTTTCTGCTTTGTGGATCAGTTCCCTTCCCCTTCCTGCAAGATAGGTGGAATTTGCTGCCACGCCAGGTTCAGAGCTCTTGTATTGATTTACAAAGCCCTGAACAATTTGGGTCCAGGATAAGAGTAGGGATGCCATATTTTGAAAAGCAAAAAAGAGGACACATTTGCCGACTTCTACTTTTAACTATGGATCGCTATGACGACTCTGCCCATGAAAAAGAGGACGTGTCCTGGAAAAAGAGGACATATGGCAACCCTACCACAGAGATTGCCTGAGGTATTCCAGTTTATATTCTAGCTCAGTCACTGAGACCATCTGCAGGAGCGCCTTGGTTCATTCCCCAAGTTGGTGAGGCTCATTTGACAACAAGGAGAAACCAAGCCTTTCGTGTTATCGGCTCAGTCCTGAAGAACACCCTCTCAATAGAGAATCAGAGGGCGCTTTCTGTGCCAACATTTAAACGCCTCCTGAAAACGTTTCTATTCCAGCAGGCCTATGCAGGCAGTTAAAGAGTACATTCTCCCCAATAGCCTATTGTTTTCAATTTCTTTTGCTTTTAACTTGTTTTAGACTTTTTACGATTTTATTGTCTGGGTTTATATTTTTTTAGTCCTGTGATATTTTTTTGTGATACAGCGGTATATAAATATTTTGTATGAATAGATGGATAAATAAATTAATACATTTAATTCCAATCTTTTGATGATGAAACATCAAGCTATAACTATTCCTTCTGGGTGAGGGACCGTAGCTCAGGGGTGGAACATATGCTTATCGTGCAGAAGGCCTCAAGTTCAATCTTTGGCATCTCTAGTTACTGATGTCATCCAATGAGCAGCTGTAGTCCAGCTAGAGCTGGCCCAAGGCATTTTTCTGCCTTGAGGCAGAGCACCAAATGGTGTGTCCCCTCTCTTGCCAATATATGTGGCATCCAACGCCAGGCAAGTTATTTAAGCATCTGAGGCTGAGATTCCCATAAGCCCCTCTTCCACTCCACCCCAGCTGTAACCCCCCCAACCAAAACTAAACAACCCAATAATACTAAATTAAACAATGAACAGCTTCTTGCTCTTTTATGACAACCAAAATCTGCTGTCTGAGATGGTTGTCTCACTTTGCCTAATGGTAGAGCTTGCCTCTAGGTTCAGCCTTTATTCCTCATGGAGCCACCATGAAACGAAATCTGAAAGGATTCTTCTGGGTAGCTCACCAAATAGCTCACTCCTTTAACTTCCTTTTTAAATGATAGAGTGAAGCAGAGCTTGGGCACATGGAGAGAAGCAGTTCAAAGAAGCGGCTGCAGGAAATTTGAACACGTAGACTGTAGATTACTATGCTACACTATGTTTTGTGAGGTGGTGACAGGGGGGTGCAGGATAAGAACATCATATGCATATTAGGGTTGCCATATTTTGAAAAGCAAAAAGGGGGCCACATTTTCCAACTTCTACTTTTAACGATGGATCGCTTTGATGACTCATTTTACATGCCCATGGAAAAGAGGACGTATCCTGGAAAATGAGGGGGAAGCAGGGCTGGACCTGTGTGTCTGTTGCCTCTGCCTCATCTCTGCACATTCATCCTTCGTTCTGAAGGTGGGCACTATGAATACTCAGTGGGATGTCCATAGGCTCTGTCATCCAATCAGGTGAGGGGTTTACCTGGAGGAACCTCCAACTCTCTTTCAGAACTATTGCTAAATTCAGGAAGATTTGGGGCAGAACTGGCAGGGACACAAATGTTGGGGTGAGGGCCACATGCTTTGCACTTTCTGAACATTTTCATGACTGATGAGAACATTAGTTAAGTATACAAACAACTTAGAATAAGGCACCTTGATACCATAGATCATGGGTCGGCAAACTAAGGGCTGCGGGCCTGATCAGGCCCAATTGCCTTCTGGATCCGACCTGTGGACGGTCCGGGAATTGCCATGTGGATCGCCAGTTCTTTCCCTCTCCCTCATATGGCGGTGGTGGCAGTGGCTCCTCCCTCCCTCCTCCTGGCCTCTCCCTGCCCTGCCTAGAGGAGGAAGGGGGCTGGGCTTTGCTGGTGCCAGCAGCAGCAGCATTCGAGTGGCCGCCATTTTAAGCAGCCCCTCTCTGGAGCCCTTCTGTGCACCACTCATCATCCCGCCGCCACCGCCGCCGGCCCCTGCCGCTCGCAAGACACAGGTAAGCAGCTACCGGGGCTCGTGGTGCTCTTGCATCATTCCCCCCCCCCATATAGTCTGGCCCCCCACAAGGTCTGAGGGACAGTGGACCGGCCCCCTGCTGAAAAAGTTTGCTGACCCTGGCCATGAGCAAGGGTGGCCAACATGGTGCCCTCCAGATGTTACTGGACTATAATGCCCATAATTCTCAACCATTGCCCATATATAGGAATTTGTTGGCAGTTGTTTTCCAAATAACAATGAATCAATCTGTTTTACAGTATTTTATTAGTGTACCGTTTCCGATAATTGATTTTTAAAATTTGTTTTTAACTCTATGGTATTTAAGAATGTTTGATAATGCAAACAACTTTCTGAGGACTGGTTTTTTGTTTTGCTTTGAAAAGAAGGGTATAAGTTCCTAAATAAATACACAAAACCCAATTAAAAACCTTGTTCTTGACAGATCTCTTTTTGTGTAAAAATCAACTGAGAGGGCGCTTGTGGTTGTTCCATTGCCTTCAGAAGTTTAATGGGGTTGGTAGCCTGGGAAAGGGCCTTTTCTGTGACGGCCCCTAATCTGTGGAATTATTATTACTAATAGCTTCATAAAATTTTGACCAGCACAGGAAAGACATAAATATACTATCAACATGCCAACGTGGAGGCACATTATCAAGTTAAAAAAAAGAACCACAAACTATAGATATTTTAAATAAATACATACATAATGTGAAATATACCACTGGCTTTCTTGGAAAACATGCCTGCTTGTCGTGTTATCATTGTGGATGCCCTCCTGCTTTTTGTATAGCCTGGCAAGTGGGAATTTCTTGTTCAGAGCATGTATTTAGTTATTTTATCTTATGACCGTGTCCCCTCCAGCCCCAGTTTTTTATCGCCCTTCGTTAAAGGTAGAGCTCACCATGTATGAACCCTTTTCTACATGTGAATGGAACAGTGTGGACATAAAACAGGGAATAACTAATTCAGAATGGAAACATGCCTGTATTTAGGAAGTCAATCTGTCTGCATATCTGTACTTTCTTCCTCCTGTTTCCACCGCACTCCCCCCCCCCCAACAGACCCCCAAGACAGTAAACTATATAGTGATGAATTTACCTGTCTTAAAAGAACGAAAGGCTGTGCCTTCCCAACTGGGACTTGAACCTGTGATTCCAGAGAAAGTAGATATTTCAAACTTGATGCCTTAGACCACTAAGCTTTCCCTTATGACTTTTACCAGCATAGCAGCGCTGGGATTTCTAAATGCCACCTTAACATTCCTACTGAATCATGTACCGGCATATTAATTGAGATAAACCTAGTCAAATTTAAATGACCATGGGAGCAAAATTCCTTTTCTGTGTAACATCTCTTTGGGGAAAGTATATATTTTTTTCTGCACGGTTTCATGACAAAAACACACACACACACACACACACACACACACATCTGACTAATTGGGAAGAGGGATTTAATGAACAAATCAGGGCAACACTTAGAACCACACAGAATCATATCGATGAATCATATCTTTTAGAGAGGCTTTGCTGTAGTGGAGTTAACTGCCATTCATTGCCAATTTTAAATTGGAATGCTTTAACCTTATGTTTTCTTTCCTGCATTTTATTTTATGCTTTATCCCCAGTCCATGCAGTGATGAGTTCTGATTCACGAGGGGGGTTTCACTTGAAGGATTGAGCATCTTTAAAATGTCTCCCTTTATTCTTCCTAGTCCTTACACATGTAATTTCCCCTTTAATTTGACATCATTTAACGGCACATTACACGTCAATGATGTGATCTGTGAATATTTACAATGTTCATGTCATTTTTATTTTCTAATCCAATTTAAGTGGCTCTGCTTTTTTTATGACATCATGAATTCTTCAGCCTTTTTAGTCTTTTTTTAGGACTAATTATTCCATTAGTTTCTTTGAACTGCTTCAGTTTTTGTCAGTCATTTTCTTGCCTTTCCTGCCCTCCTTTGCGTTGAACCAGAGTAAGAGCAAAATGTAGCAAACCCCCCCCCCCCTTTTACTGGCAAAATAAAATTATTAATATGCCTTTAAAATCCCACAACTTATATACTGTAACTTTCCCCTTCTTCACACTGAGTACAAGAAGGCGAGTGCCCGGAAGTCACACAGGAAAGAAATATTTGTTCAGGCTTCTGTGCATGTGTTACAAAAAGTTCTTTTTAAAAAGAAGTATGGTAAAGTGTAAGTAGACATTATTGCACTGCCATATGGCCTGGTACATGACTCATATTTTGTGCTTCTTATTTTTGAAACCTGGGATTTATACATTGAAAGAATGAGATAGCTCAACTTTTTAAAGTGGATCTGGTTGCTCTTAACTCTTTTGATTACTAATATAGAAAGAAGGATTAAATTTATGATAAGCATTTGTTGCATTCTAGAAAATTCCCTGCTCTGGCTAAACTATTAGGCTACACCCAACTCCTTCACTTTGTAGGAATATATGCCCTTGCCTGTGCTGTCTGTTGCTGCCCTCTGTAGTGGTGTTGTAGAGACCACAACTTTTCTCCTATGCAATACAATTCAAAAGGTGCTTATTTTGTACACAAAATGCGTTGCATTTTTTAATAGCCAGACACATTTTCTAATAATTTTCTAATAGCACATCCACATTTTCTTAATGCTTATCTCTCCCCCCCCCCCGCTTTCTTATATAATTTATATGGTTGAGGAGAAGCATCCTCAAATCTGTTCCCTGCTTTTCTTCCAAGTAACAAGAGAATATTATTTACCCTTTCTGAGGTAAAACAACAACAACAACAACAACTCAGAAAAGGGCTAGATCAGGGTAGGCAACCTAAGGCCCGGGGGCCAGATGCGGCCCAATCGCCTTCTCAATCCGGCCCATGGACGGTCCGGGAATCAGTGTGTTTTTACACGAGTAGAATGTGCCCTTTTATTTAAAATGCATCTCTGGGTTATTTGTGGGACATAGGAATTCGTTCATTTTTTTTTCTTTTCAAAATATAGTCCAGCCCCCCACAAGGTCTGAGGGACAGTGGACCGGCCCCCTGCTGAAAAAGTTTGCTGACCCCTGGGCTAGATTTTAGGAGAGAGTAAAAGAATGCATTACAACTGTTCTGCATAAAATCAGTGCCTAGGGAGGAGAAACCCAAAACAAAGGAAACAGTGAGCTATTGACATATCTATAGTTATGTGGGAGCATGACTATAGCTGTTGCAGATCAAGACATTCTGCAGGATCAGGCTTTGTAAAGGGATATTGTTTCAGGCAGATCCTGCCAGAGCTGAAAACAGAGGCAAGCACATAGTTTGGCTGACATGCAAAGGACCAGGCTTCAGGTTGTCTGTATGGAGGAAGACTGAACCCAAGGAAGGCCAAGGAATAGCTCCCAGAAATAACAGCGCTCATTCCCTCCAACTTTTCTCTGATGAAAATAGGGATGTCCTAAGGAAAAGCAGGACATTCCAGGATCAAATCAGAAATGGGGATGGCTTCTGGAAATCCAGAATTGTCCCTGGAAAATAGGGCCACTTGGAGGGTCTGCAGTGCTACATAGTGCCATTGGGGCAGCACTTTGAGGCAGAAATCCAGGGACCCGTTCAGCAGAATGAACAGGAGAGCCCCTAAACACAGCAGAACTTGTCAAATTTTGAAGTCAAGAAATACATATTGCCACCTAACCTGCCCTGCCCCAAGAACATTAAATCCACTGCCTAAAATTACTTGACTGCACCACAGAAAGTGCCGGTTTTCTG
This sequence comes from Podarcis muralis, assembly GCF_964188315.1. Lineage (NCBI taxonomy): Eukaryota > Metazoa > Chordata > Lepidosauria > Squamata > Lacertidae > Podarcis > Podarcis muralis. The sequence continues at coordinate 104,131,587 of NC_135655.1, read as the reverse complement.
TGTGTGCTGAAAGCTTTTTCTGCTTCTTCTTTTGTGTAAGAAGAGAATGAAAGAGAAAGCTCATGAAGAGAGCACGTGTCTGGGAGCATTTTGAACTTTGAATTAGTAGGGGTTCAACAGAACAGTCAAAAAGCAAGTCCTGAGAATTCCAGTGTGTAGGAATAGCTTGTGTTAAGCAGTGTGGGCTTTGCAGCTAATGTAACTTTGAAAACTTTTCTCTCATGTTAGTTCAGAGATTACACCCATAGATTTTTGGCAAGTATGGCCTTTTCTGTTGATGGCAACAAAGAACCGGAAATCCACCTGCATTAATTTCATGCTCACTTCAGGACCCATGCAGACAAAATGCCTTGACATTAGGGCATCTCTCTGTGAGTGGGCAAGCTTGGGATCTTCTCCTTTGGCTAAGTCCCATTGAAGTGCCAGCGCTTTTGGCATTTTGTCACCTGTCTCAGACCTGTTTATTTGACCTGGACATTTGCGAGACAGTAGTTTGCCATTAGGTCTTATGTTGGTAACCTTAACTCCGTAGTTTTACCTGCTCTTATTTATTCAAGGGACGCAGGTGGCGCTGTAGGTTAAACCACAGAGCATAGGACTTGCCAATCAGAAGGTTGGCGGTTCGAATCCCCGCGACGGGATGAGCTCTCGTTGCTCGGTCCCAGCTCCTGCCAACCTAGCAGTTCGAAAGCACGTCCAAGTGCAAGTAGATAAATAGGTACCGCTCTGGCGGGAAGGTAAACGGCATTTCCGTGCGCTGCTCTGGTTTGCCAGAAGCGGCTTAGTCATGCTGGCCACATGACCCGGAAGCTGTACGCCGGCTCCCTTGGCCAATAAAGCGAGATGAGTGCTGCAACCCCAGAGTCGGCCACAACTGGACCTAATGGTCAGGGGTCCCTTTACCTTTACCTATTTATTCAGTGTGCATGTATTAATGTTTTAAAACTTTGTAATCTGTCATAGCTTGGTTGGTTAGAGCGTGACGCTGATAAAGCCAAGGTTGCAGGTTCGATTCCCATATGGAAACAGTTGCATGGCCCTGCATTTCAGGGGGTTAAACTAGATGATCCTCACTGTCTGTTCCAACTCTATAATTCTGTGAACATGCATGGATTATTGGAACAGTGGCGCTATAATGCTATGCAAAAATTAAACATGGAGTAGAGCTGAAGGGGTGGACATCATTGCCAAGACACCCATGTAGTCGAGCTTGTTACAATTATCCATGGCACAAGTGCAAACTTTTCTCTGTGTGTTACCACACAGATTGCCACTCAAGGAACTTCAGTTACAAGTGAGCAACTTGTCCACCTCAGCAATTATTTCCTCTGATTTCCTGCAGTGCAAAGATGGGGAGCTGTGAACGGGAAACTTCACATGGCTGTATAGCAACTTCAGAAGCCCTGCATAAAAAAAATGTCTTCACACAATTAGGACATCTGTTTTTGGTGTCACATAAGGACTTGAAATTTAACAGGCATTTACATGTGTCCCTTGAAGTGCAACCTGAAGAGCTGTTGGGGACTTTTCTATAGCTCATATGGCTTTTTTTTTTTTTTTTTTGCAAAATTGATGCTTTTTCTGAAATGTTAAAAATGACTAATCATAGTCATAGCAACACTATAATGGCACTAAATAAAATTCACTTTTTAGTAAGCTCTGTACTGCAAAAAAACACACCATGGTGATGCTTTTGCAACGGAAAGAACAAAATCTTTGCTTTATTTACCAATAAAAATGACTCTGTTTTCAGTTAAGAGAATGCTGTAAGTTCTTTAACAAGCCTAAACACATTTTCCCTCAAAATACAGAACGTATGAAATCCACAGCCCTGACCCTTTTCTGGAATCAGAAAATGCCTGGATCTCAGAAAAGTGAATAATTGAGTATACCTGTGGTCCAGGTCTATGTCTAATCAGTCGTCTGTATTGCCTGGTAGTGTCAAGGGCCATTCATCTGGTTCCCCTGAGATCTGTGGAAGCAAGAAGGAGGGGCAGAGCTGGGACAAAGATATATAACCGTGTTGACCACTGAAGTACATGGTTAACGGCTTAATTATCTGGGTTCAGCTATCAGTCAGCAGCCAACTGGCACCATTTAGACATTCTTTATAATTTGCTACAGAAATGGCATAATGATAAGGCCCGTGTTGCTCGAATTAGAATCTACATTAAGCCTGCTTTAATTTTTCTAATTATATTTCTAATAGATTAAATATGTGCACTGATAAAATGGTTAGCTACCTGAATTTTAAATGGCAGCTGATGCGTTTTATTTGGGAAAGCTTGAAAATTGCTCTGCTTGGAGCTGGGCTTCCTCTGAACCAATCCTTAGCAACTCGGTATTTAGATGATTACTCTGAGCTGTTGGGCTAGAAACTCTGTGAAGGAGTTGGTGCGATATTTACTTACTTACTTACTTACTTACTTACTTACTTACTTACTTACTGTGGTACCTCTGGTTACTTACTTAATTTGTCCCGGAGGTCCGTTCGTAACCTGAAACTGTTCTTAACCTGAAGCACCACTTTAGCTAATGGGGCCTACTGCTGCTGCCGCGTCGCCAGAGCACAATTTCTGTTGTTATCCTGAAGCAAAGTTCTTAACCTTAACTATTTCTGGGTTAGCGGAGTCTGTAACCTGAAGCATCTGTAATCCGAGGTACCACTGTACTAGGAATCCTCCTCAGAAATCTCTTGCTGGCTTTTATATTTTACTCAAAGCTAAACAACAATCCAACCAAAGCTAAGCACTTTTAACCCCCCCCCTTTTTTTTGGAAAGAGACAGTAGAATTGAAATTTGCTCCTAAGGCTGGGATCCTGATACCAATTTATCTGGGAGTAAGCCCAGTAGGGCTTACTTTTGAGCAAGAAAGTGGAGGACTGCAGGCTTAGGTGCGGTAGTGCTGCTTCCCACATTTGTTAACACTATAATAACAATTATTTGGAGCGTCTCCTCATTTTATTTGGCGTGTCTGCTCCTTTTATTATTGAGATAGTTTTCTTCGGTATTAATAGTGTTTTAGCAATATAACTAAAGTCTCTGCCAATGAACAGCTTTTTAAAAGCTGGTTAAAATACATGCATAAAAGCTTTTTGAGCCACATAGCTATGGATCACCTCACAGCCTATGAAGAAGTCTGCATTCTTCTACCAATTGTTCAGTTCAGCATGCTATTAGTTCAAGGGGCATCAGCCATACTGGGCCAGTGCGGATATTTGAAATGTCAAGAAAGTGTTGTGGCCTCTGGTCCCAAATGCCAGAAGTTGGCAGAGTCAGAACCAAAAGTGAGTAGGGCCAGAGTCACTCCCTTTCTTTTGCTAGCCCACCTTTCTGTTTCTCTCTCTTTCCACCGCCGCTCTCTCTCTCTCTAAGGAAAAGAGGGACATTCTGGGATCAATTAGAAACTGGGATGGCTTCTGTAAATCTGGGACTGCGTCGCTGGAAAATAGGAACACTTGGAAGGTCTGCAGGGACTGAATGGTTTTTATTTTTGTTTTAATGTAAAGCATAGATAGGCTTCTTCTCAAGGATGAAAATGGCTTGGCAGGAGCACGTGAATTAACGTGAGGGATTTCCTTCCCCTCCCCTGGTGAATTGTTAGAAACTGCATGCAAATTCCAATGAGAGTGTGGATGTGAAGCTGAAGTTTAGATTAAAAACAAAACAAAACAAAAGCATGATTTTCCATTCCTGTGCATCGTTGGCTCATTGCCCGTTTCTGGTTCCAAAGGGAATATATATTGTATGTAAAGCTTTTGGCTGAAGTGCAGGTGGAGGTGTGGCCTCTGCTCCCTCCGGTCCACTTTGCTCAGATCCTTAACAATACGCTGCGGACACTTTAGTCACACTCTGCAGTCCTCTGGAAATGCTGTCACTGGCCTGCTTGTTAGGCTGGCCTATCGCTGCACTTCCGTGACAAACACTTTTATAATGCTTCATTATAATAGGCATCTCAAAGACAAGTGAGACATGTGAGGAGAACAAGAAAATGGAATCAGTCTTTAATTACAAAATAGTCTACCTCTAAAATAGGAAAGGGGAAAAAAAACCTTAAATAATTCAGTTTGATTTGGTCTAATTAGCCTGATTTCCTAGTATTTAGCCCTAATTATGTGATACATAAGCCCTAATTATGTGGTACGTATACAGTGCGCTCTCTAAAGTTAAAGATCAGAACGGATACTGACTTAAACGATAAAATATGTTAAATTATTAATTATAATTAATCTTACAAAATAGGCATAATTAGATTAAGCACTTTGGATATTGTACTTAACAGTGTCACACTTCCACCCCCCCCCCCCGCAAGCATCAAAGAGAGAAGTAGAAATACCAAAGGGAGAGGTGGGAGGTGGGGGCAGAGGGAGACTATTGCTAGATGCTTCAGTTTCACCAACCAGAGCTGAGCCAGGGCTTCAGTGTTGTCAAAGCATCTCTTCCCTCCAGTGACAAAAGGCATGTTTTCTTTAACTCATTAAATCCTGCGCTGCGAGGCAGAATGAGGCGGTGCCTTTTTAAAACAGCCTTCTCTACTGTATAGTCTCTCGACTCTGTTTTAGTGTACATGCGAATGCCCCCACCCCTTTTTAGATTAAGCATACCAATACGATAACTTGTTTACACATTTCAGCTTAGAAGGCACCCACCTGCCCTCAGTGGCGGGGCTGTTTTCTTTCCATTTTTTAAAGATTAGATCTCCTGCCGTCCTGAGACAGCGGAGCACCTTGAAATCAACGGAATCGAAATATATGGTCCCGTGCTCCAGTCCCACGTAATTCAAAGAGCTACATATGCTTTTCCCTTGCCTGTGGCGCAAATAAAAAGTCCTGTGTTTAGGAAATCCTGAATTTACCCAGGACAGATAATATCTGCTTAATACAGTGGTATCTCGGGTTAAGAACTTAATTCGTTCTGGAGGTCCGTTCTTAACCTGAAACTGTTCTTAACCTGAGGTACCACTTTAGCTAATGGGGCCTCCTGCTGCCACCGCATTTCTGTTCTCATCCTGAAGCAAAGTTCTTAACCCGAGGTACTATTTCTGGGTTGGCAGAGTCTGTAACCTGAAGCGTCTGTAACCTGAAGCGTCTGTAACCTGAGGTACCACTGTACTACTTTAGTCGTTTTGTATGGGCCATTTTAAACAAATTTCAAATCCGGCTATTTATTTTGGCAGAATATTTTCTGTAAGCATTCACTAGGATGAATGAAATGTGTCAGCAACCCACAAAAAGGAGCTTATCAGGCTATGGGGAGTTTTACAAGGCATGTGGACAGTTAGCAACCACCGGTAATCCTGCACCCCCTCGGTCTGCTATCTGGTGATTATCCACAGCCTGCAAAGTGTGTCAGTGGAAATGGTCAGGTGCGTGCCTGTTGCGTATAACACTGTATGGGTTTTCCCCACCACTTCGAGATGCCCCTGCTCATGTGTACCACTGACCTTTGGTATTAGGGATTTTCATAATTACTCAATCTTTACTTTGTTCTCAGATGTGAAGAGAAAGGTGCTTAGAATCATGCAAACTGTTGAAAGGCATGATCATGGTTTTCTTCCAAGTTTCTTCAGAATTTGGAGCACCTAGGAAACCTGGTTTCTGCTCCATTTCTAGACTGACTGACTGACTATCTATCTATCTATCTATCTATCTATCTATCTATCTATCTATCTATCATCTATCTATCTATCATCTATCTATCTATCATCTATCTATCTATCATCTATCTATCTATCTATCTATCTATCTATCTATCTATCTATCATCTATCTATCTATCTATCATCTATCATCTATCTATATCTATCTATCTATCTATCTATCTATCTATCTATCTATCATCTATCTATCTATCTATCTATCTATCTATCTATCATCTATCTATCATCTCTATCTATCTATCTATCTATCTATCTATCTATCTCTATCTATCTATCATCTATCTATCTATCTATCTATCTATCTATCTATCATCTATCTATCTATCTATCTATCTATCTATCTATCTATCTATCATCATCTATCTATCATCTATCTATCTATCTATCATCTATCTATCTATCTATCTATCTATCATCTATCTATCTATCTATCTATCTATCTATCATCTATCTATCCCTATCATCTATATCTATCTATCTATCTATCTATCTATCTATCTATCTATCTATCTATCTCTATCTATCTATCTATCTATCTATCATCTATCTATCTATCTATCTATCTATCTATCTATCTATCTATCTATCATCTATCTATCTATCTATCATCTATCTATCTATCATCTATCTCTATCTCTATCATCTATCTATCTATCTATCATCTATCTATCTATCATCTATCTATCTATCTATCATCTATCTATCTATCTATCTATCTATCTATCTATCTATCTATCTATCATCTATCTATCTAATCTATCTATCATCTATATCTATCTATCTATCTATCTATCTATCTATCTATCTATCTATCTATCTATCTATCTATCTATCTCTATCATCTTGCTAGCTTGCTAGCTAACAAGCTAACTATCCATTTTCATTTTTAAAAACCCCTCAGTGGTTTACAAAAGATAAAACAGCAAAATCAAGAGGAATTCACATACAATAATTAAAAGAGTTTAAAAGAGAGATTGCTAAAAGAGATTAAAATTAAAGTGCTGGTTTTTCTCTTTAAAGCCCTATGCTTCTGGGGACCTGGGTATCTGAAGGAGTGCCTACTCTGGGTCCCCCCCCCCCGAGGTACTCATGCAGCACCGGCACCTTTTTTTCTAGAAGAAAAGCACTGGCCTGTTCCTTGCGCAAAGGATGTTGCCATCTGAAGAGAGGTGGGTAGGATCATGCCTTTATGGTTGCATGAAATTTTTCGAATGCCTTCTGCTGAATAGCTACAGTGCTCAATGTACATAGTCTCTGTTCGTGGCGGGGTGTAAGACTGTGTATGAACCCCTCCCACCCCAGACCTTCATGCGCTGAGTGGGGAGGTGTGAAGGGGCATTTGAAGTATATTTGACTACTTTCTCCTCACAGTCAGGAGCCCTGCGCAGTTGACCGAAAGCCTACTCAGCCAGGCACACTTAAATTCCTCCTTGCAAACATAACCCACCTGTCCCCCCCCCCCCCAGGTCGAATTTAAGGGTGGCAGCAGTGGGTTCCAGTTGTTTGAACTACGTCTCACCTCAGCCTTAGTCCACCTGGAAAGTGGTCAAAACTGGTGGAAGTTGTTGTTCAGAAACATCTGGAGGGTCAATTTTTTATTTGCAAGGTCACACACACACACTCCTCCAGAAAGGTTCCTCCCAGGACAAGGGCAGAGAGAGGGAGGAGGGAGACAGGATGCTGTGCCTAAGTTAAGGGAGAGTGCATAGTTAACTGTTTTTGCCTGAATAAGGTACTAAAGGATTTTGCACTGTTGTGCCCTCAGTATTTCTGTAGCTTAGCAAGCAAGAACTCAGGCCAGGTTGCAAACATAACAAACAAATCCCTAAGCATTGTTTTGTATACTAAGGAAACAGAAATACCAAGGATTAAACACACAGAGGAAACTCTGACAGTACTTATTTATATATCACTTTTAAAAAAACACCACCACAACTTTATATAGTTAAAGATACTTGTGGGGGTTTTTTAGTGCCAAACTGAAAGATTGTTGTGCTGTTCTATATTCCGTTTAATCACTTCAAAGATAGAAAATGCATTCCATTGTCCGTGCTACATTTTCTCTCTTTGTAGTGATTATGCGCTTGAATAATGGAAGAGACACCTTAAATGATAATGTCTTCAAATATTATGTAAACCAATGGGATTTGCCATACCAGATTAGACTGCTAGTCCATCTAATCCCATGTTCTGCCTCCAGCAGTAGCCACTAACTGATACTACAGACTAGGGCTTTTCCTTTTCAACTACTTTTAGCACTGTAACACTGCTTCGTAAAGCAATATTTGAAGATAATTACCTTGGGGTTGGATACATAACAGTGTGTGAGAGAATGTATATCTGTATCTATATACACCTTTACAGAAGTATGTATGTATTAAGATATATAATAGTTTAGTCATGCTGGCCACATGACCCAGAAAGCTGTCTGTGGACAAACGCCAGCTTCCTCGTACTGAAGCGAGATGAGCACTGCACCCGGTAGTCACCTTTGGCTGGACTTAACCGTCCAGGGGTCCTTTACCTTTACCTATATCACATATAGCATATTGCATAATATATAGCACTTATACACAGTGAGTCTATATAAATACAAAGTGTGTGTATATGTACATGCAATTGTGTGTGTGTGTGTGTGTGTGTGTGTGTAGATCTGTGTATAGTATTATGAGAAGCAGGGCTTTTTTACAGCCGGAACTCAGGTGGGCGCCATTGCCATTATAAGAGAACAAGGGAGGTATTCATGGTGAATTCTGGCCCTTCTTTTTCTCAAAAAATAGCACTGATGAGAAACCATATAACACACATTTGCAAATATGTGAACACACCTCACAAAGTAGCATATACTCTTCCTGCTCCCCTTTTATTATTTATGTATTTAAAGGATTCTTATCTCACTTTTTTGACCAAAAGGTTTTCCAGAGTGGCTTACGGATGCCACTGATGTGACAGTCCCTGCCCTCAAGCTTACAACCTAAAGACATGACACATAAGGAAAAGGGACTGGGAGGGGAAAGGAAAAAAGAAAGCTAAGGCACAATTTCTTATTTCCCTTTTTACCCTGACATGATGTTGATCAATAGAGCCCGTGCTATCAAGCCATTTTTCAGGCTTCCTATTAAATAAAGCTGACTAAGGTAGTCAAAAGGTACCATGTTGCTTTTCTTACACTTTTCTTACACTGGGTTTCTTAAATTACTTGGAACAGGAAAGAATACCTTCCCAATTTTCTAATTGATATGAAAGCTTGTATAAGTTTTCATGCACGGGACATAAGTATGTTGTTTCCAGGCAAGAAGAAAATGTTTTCAGATCTCCCAGTATTAATTGATAAGTAGTGAAGAGTGAATCTCAAAGTATTTGCAAGTCCACCTCCATTCTACTTACATCAACTGTCTTACTCTAAATAACATGCCAACCCGAGCCCAGTTTGCAAACCAGAGGATCTCCAGCCATCCAGAAATTATCTACTGAAATCAGAAAGTGCTGTCTTCAATGTGGAAAATTAGCAGCCAATATTTTACAGGATTATCTGCTTGTGCAGGCCTAAAAACTGCAAAGTGATTCATCATTTATTATTTCTAGAGCACTTAACATGTACTTAACATGTACATGATGAAAGGCAATTATTCTTAGGGCTTTCTAATTCCAAAACATTTCTGTGCAAATAGATGAATAGTCCCTGGCTTTACAAGATGCAAAATTCTCGATGTTTTCTAGGCATAAAACGGCTCCTAATCAGGGGGTTCAAAATTTGAGTGCCACTGGCACCGAAGCGAGAAAACTACTATTCATACCAGTGGAGTGCAGTGATTTTTTTCCCTTAAGGGAACAGTTTGTGCCAGAGGCATCAGCTTGCGAGGGTGGCGGGGCAAGGGGAGAGATTGCACACATGTTGTCTTGATGTCCCGTGCATGAGCATCATGTCTCCCTCCTTAAGCTTCCTGGGCTTTGGAAAAGAGACACCAGGCTTTAATACTCTGATTTACCAGGAACATGTAAGGGACTAGCCTCTTCCCCCTAGTCCACTGGAAAAATTTCACAGCACACCCAGTGGCGTAGCGTGGGGGGTGCAGGGGTGGCCGGCCGCACCGGGCGCAACATCTGGGGTTAGGGCAAATCCACGGGTTAGGGGGCGCAAATCCACAGGTTAGGGGGCGCAAATCCACAGGTTAGGGGGCGCAAATTACTTGCCTTGCCCCGGGTGCTGACAACCCACGCTACGCCGCTGAGCACACCACTGCCTTCTGCATTATTGAGTGTGCATGTTGTGCACTTTGTTGCCTGTATTTATTTAGGTAACACAATATATGCGTTGTGTCTGACTACGTCAGGGATGGGAAACATGTGGCCCTCCAGTTGTTGTTTGACTACAACTCCCATCAGCCCCAGCCAGCATGGCCCAATGGTCAGTGATGATGGGAATTGTGGTTCAAAAACATATGGAGGGACACAGGTTCCCCATTCCTGAATCAGCAGGTGAAATCAGCAAGGGAGCCACATCTATTGATTTCAGTGAGTCTACTCTGAAACTGCCTTGGTTGGATACTCCCCTGGATGCTTAACAAAGTCCAGCTAAGCATATCTTCTTTGTTCTGGGGATGCACAACCAAAAGGACTTCAGTAAATGCACAAAGGACTTTGAAAATCATCTTTTAAAAAAATCTACATTGCACTGCTAAAAAATAAATAAATTTCTCCCTCTGTCTGACTAATGTTGGTTTGATGATTATCTTGATATTAACTGCTTTACTTGAGTAAGCAAAGAAGAAGTAAAATACCAGTCAGACCAGCTGTTAATTCACTGAGTGTTGTACTATGGTTATTAAAAACACCCAAAAGATATACCTTTGTGGTTCAGTCTTTTGAATTGGAATCAGAATATTAATTTAGGCCCGAAGCATGATTAAACATTGAAAGGCCCCTTAAGAATTTTCACCAAATTTTCTTGGATTTCTCTTTATTGGGTCTTCCCGGACTCTGTTTAGCACTATAATTGCTTTGTTCCGTTGTTGATAGGTTAAACCACAATGTGATTTTCTCCATGTCATAATATTAAGAGGACGGCTCAATGTTCCATTCATGATGTGCAGCTGAGATGTGGGGGAACATAAAGGAAAAAAAAATCTTTTTCTATAGCTTGGAGAAAAAATAGGGATTTTTATACAGTACTCTGTTTAGTTGGATAGCCTTATTCTTCATCTGTATGCCTGCAACAAAATGAACTTAGAACCAAAATTAGGTTATACCAATTAATGTAATCATAACATCTAGCATATCACGAGATGTTCACTATACACCAGAAATATTCACAAATCATGTTAAATGCTTAGTCGCTGAATAGCTGAAGGATGCTGTTTAGGAGTCCTGCATAAGAACGTTGTTTGTAGGTCCAGGAATACAAATTTAGGTTGTTGGGTAGGATGCTGAAAGCCAGAACCTCCAAGGTAGCTTTCTTTGAGATGATACTAGTTCCACCCACAGGGCCAGCTAGACAGGCACAGATTTCTAGTATCAATGGATGCCATGAATGTGTCATTAGGAAGGGATTTGAATTTATTCGACACAGGGGAACATGCTGGGGCAAGCTGGGCCTGTATAAAAGGAAGGGGCTCCACTTGAACCAGGATGGAACAAGACTGTTGGTGCTTAGAATAAAATGATGGCAGAGCAGCTTTTAAATTGGTTGACGGGGGAAGGCTGACAGGAATTGAGGAGGCTCTGGTTCAGGGTGAATGTCCTCCCAGGATGACAGTGATAAAAATGATGAATGCCACGTGCCACAGTGGATGCCACGCTCTGCGTTTACTGCTGTGCAAGCCTGGAGTGGAGGTGGCATTGCCAAAGAAGAACCTAGCATTTCTGATTTCCTAGAGAGAGGCAAGGACTCACTAAACCAGGGATAGCCAATGTCAGGCATAGGCAAACTCGGCCCTCCAGATGTTTTGGGACTACAGTCCCTATCATCCCTGACCACTGGTCCTGTTAGCTAGGGCGTTGTAGTCCCAAAACATCTGGAGGGCCGAGTTTGCCTATACCTGGCCAATGTGGTGCCCTCCAGAAGTGACTGGACTACAGCTCCCATCGGTTCCAGCTATTTTGGCCAATGGTCTGGGATAATGTGAGCTGTAGTTCAGCAATATCTAGAGGACCACAAGATAGCCATTGATGGACAATGTGTGTCACCCTCAGTTGCCTTCATTGTTTTGGCAGCAAGGCTAAGACACTACACCACTGGAACATAGTGGGTACGGTTTTAAGCTGTCTCTTTTAGTGCTGTTATTTTAATGTTTTTTTTGTGATGAGAGAATTGCGGTTCTAGTTGTGCTATAGTTTATGAAGGTTATTAGCCATCCTGGCTGGGCTCCCTTGGAAGAAATGGTAGGGTGCAAGAAAAATAAATAAATATTTTTGCTTGGAACATTTTTTTTTTAAAAAATGAAATCTAGATAACAGTGAAAGTCAGAATGATATTTATGTCCAACTTCTGTTACTTTCCAAATATCTTGACAGTGCCACCATGCAACCCTAAATGCCAATTCTGCCTTTACTGTCAGCAGCTTTCAGACTATTATTATTATTATTATTATTATTATTATTATTATTATTATACCAGCGTATACCAGTGGATTTCAGGGTTGTTCACAATATAAAATTGCAATACTGTTGACAGAGTGAAAATCTTGTGGTGTGGTGTGTATCTGGGTCTGCCAATGGCTATTGTGACCTTAGACTGTCAGAGGAATTTGCTGCTAATTTAACGGCATTCTTTAATTTGAATTTTAATTGGTATAGACTGTAATTCCATAATGATCACACAAGCTCACACTTCATACCTTCTGTTCTATTATCGCTCATTTCATTAAAGACCAAGAGAGTGACAGAGAAGATAGTAAAAGGTCCTGCATATATAAAAAAATCTAAATGCAACAATATTGTTATGCAGTATTTTAATGCATGGGTGCCATTATTTATTTAACTAGCCACATTAATTATCAAACACTTGATCCCGTGGAGCGCTTGCAATTATGTGCCGAAGAGAAGATGGTCCTCGAAGATAAAGGAAATGGAGAGCGCCAAATCTTCTTGGAAACCAACAACTTGAGGACTTCTGCCAACTGCAAAATTAACGTTGAGCGTTGTGAATATGTTATTAATACAAATGATTCAGGAGGCTCACTATTTTCTCCTTCCTATGTTATCATTTCCCCATATGTGAACTGGAAAATTGTTGTGAATGTGTCGGAGCAGATAAATACGCCGAGCCCGGGTATCTTCTTGAGATTATTTGCAAAATGCGCAGATTTTCATCTCTGGGATCTAATTGACTCGCAACAGTGTGCGGCATCAGTATGATTATTTGGCGAGTTATCTGTATGAGGCTTCCTGCAAAGAAGACAGGAGGCTATAGATTGATGGTGATGTCCCTGCCACTTCAATTATGACCCAATGGCTTACTTAGGGTGTATCTGCACTTTCATATTCTTATTTGAACGGGCGCCAGCACAGCATGGCAGTGGTCAAATAAGACAGAGAAACTCCGAGCAGGGCCTACTCAGCAGGGGAAAGTCCTACAAGCCCAGTGGCACAGGTCTCCTGCTGGTAAAGGTGTCAGGGTGAGGTTCACTCAGAGCACCTGAGCTGTCACTCAGAAGCCTTTCCAAAGGTGGCAACACTTAGTTGTGGTGCAAACCGAAGCAGAGCCATTCCATTATCATCACTATTATTTTTAAGGATAAGAGTTTTAAATTAATTAAAAGAGAGAGAGAAATCTGGGACACATGATCTTTAAGTTGCTCTCATGTTGTGCTTCCGATCCAGAGACGCCACACTGAGATGGGCTTTTAAGCAGCAGCTCAATAGGGATGTGCTTAAAATGTGGCCAGAGTTAAGCAGAAGCCGAGGAGCTTTGCTGAAGACATTGATCCAATCAATATCTGTAAACCAAACGCCGTGTCTGCTGCGCTGACTGCCCATTTCTTGGTTCTCTGAGTTGCTGTGCTCTGTGTACAGCAAAATGTTTGATCACTTTAAAGGTACAACGATGCAATAGCAAACAAGATTATATTCAAATATATCTGTATCCAACACACACATAAAATTTTCTTGCTAAAATGGAGAGAAGGGGATGAAAAAGTCCTATCTTAGTCAAGCGCCCTTCTGTCTGTGTTACTTAGGGTCCAAGCCTCTGGCCTACTTGTCACATGACTCCAAACCATGGTTTATTAAACTATGGTTTATTAAATCATGGCTTAGCATTATGCCCAGCAACTTAACTATGGTTAGTTTACTGCCAACAAACCACAATCTAAAGTCATGGTTTGTTGTTGACTTGCAAACCTTGGTTTGTGTTAACTGTGGCTTGGTGTTATGTGCTAATGCAGTACCTACACCTAAAGTTAGCCCTCTGAAGACCGATTCATTGATTGAGCCCTTGAATCGAGGGCCAGCTCTACCATTGGGCAGAGTGAGGTGTCTGCCTCAAGTGGCAGATGCAGAGCAGAAAGCAATGGCTAGGTGCACAGAACTGAGTGCCACTTGTTCTTTGACTTTTAAATTACACTGCTGCCCTGGGTAAGATGGAGGTTGCTGTCCCATTGATAGTATGAAAGTAAGATTCAGCAGCCAGTCAAGTCAGCTCCTGAACATGAAACGGGGTGGATACCATTTTGTATTTTACCTCAGGCCAAAAAATGTCTATGATCAGCCCTGCCTGAATCCCTGATCACACTCTATTCTTTATCAACACGGCCACTGGAATCTCCCAAATAATTACACCACAGCAGACTTCCCTGTCCGGACAGTTCCTTACATTGTGCCATAGCTCACTTTCTTAATCTGGCTTCCTAGGTTGAAGCCCAATAAACTAAGAATTCAAATGCATAAATATTTACCCACTCGACATTAGTTATACAGGTAGGAACACTAAATACAGATTCCTTTATGCCAAAGTGATAAGATTCTTGTAAGTGTTGAATAATGTACCTTATTACTATAGATATCTCCTTTTGGAGAAAACAAATTAAATCAGATTTTAGATATATATTTATTTAGACTAATTGCAGTCTGGGAAATAAAGTTTATCCTTTGCCTTCTTCACGCTGTTCAAATTGCTTTTTGTATCTCTGGTATAAACACAGATTTAAGAAAATCGTGTGTGGAATTTACTAGGTATGCTCTGGACTCAAGAGCAAAGCATAGTTGACACTTATTCTGTGTTACCCATGGGCTCCAGTTTTGATTGGAGACTCTGTAGATTTTATTTCTGTCAGTACTCATGTCACAGGTAAAGTTTACCTTTTTTCCTGCATTCTTCATGTGCATTTGAAATACAAATGAATTCAGTTATTGGGTAGGAGTTCTAGCAGGTGGGACTGGTCAAAGTTGTCTTCAGAAGTGTGAGGGTGTTTAAATCAGTGCAAAGCACTGGCATGATTCTCCACTGGAAGAACACTTACTAGGTTGTCATGCTGCTCACTTAAGAGAAAAATCTCCAATGGTCACTGGGAAGACAATGGAGGCAGTGCCAGTTTTGTACACCTTTTTTGCAAGAAACCTCCCTTAATATAACACATTTTATATGCTATTTTCACTAATATGTGCACTTTAATGCATGCTTTCTCCTAATATATGCGCTTTTGTACACTTTTTGGGGGGTGGGGGTGGGAAACCGTGTTGCATAATTCAGAGAAGTTTGAATTTCAAATGATAGCTGTGTTTCATTCTCCTGCATCATCAAATTAGATGATTTCTTGTTAAAATGCAATCAGATTTATCCCCCACCTTGATGTGCCTTCCTAGCACCTAGCAGGAGCCCTCCTGCTCAGGGCTTCAACCTCACACCAACACGGAACACCTTGTAGTGCCTGCGTGTCCTAGGAGTTTTACTGAGCATGCAGAAACCTTTGTAGTATAGTTGGGTAGTCTCATTTCCCTTCCAGACCGATAGGCACGGACTTCCAAAATTCAGTATTTAGGGACATGACAACAGGCTCGATCCCTGATAGCTTAGTCGATAGAGCATGAGTCTCTTAACCTCAGGGTTGTGGATAAGGCTAACCAGGGTTCTGCCCGATCTGGAGCCAGGCTTGTCGTGCAGGTAGCCTGACACGGTAACATCCAGGAAGAAAAGTCAATGGGGGAAAGTGTGATTTCGAACAACTGAATGGTGGGAGCTGAAATAGTTAAGCAGGGCTTCTCTGTTGCTGCTCTGCAATTTCAAAACATCCTCCCAAGGCTGATTTTCATTTAAAGCAAAACAAACAAACAAACAAACAAACAAAAACAACCGTTAAGGAGGAAGAGAATTTTGGCATCTAGTTTGGCCACAGCTGATCAACCTGGGGTTGCTGTTGACTTGCACCATCTCTCAATGGTCCTTAGTGTTGATGACCTGATCCTGTTCTTTTGCTGCTGTTGTTGTTGTTTAGTCATTTAGTCGTGCCCGACTCTTCGTGACCCCATGGACCAGAGCATGCCAGGCACTCCAGTCTTCCAAAGTTTGGTCAAACTCATGCTGGTAGCTTCGAGAACACTGTCCAACCATCTCGTCCTCTGTCGTCCCCTTCTTCTTGTGCCCTCCATCTTTCCCAACATCAGGGTCTTTTCCAGGGAGTCTTCTCTTCTCATGAGGTGGCCAAAGTATTGGAGCCTCAGCTTCACGATCTGCCCTTCCAGTGAGCACTCAGTGAGCACTTTTGCTTTTAGCATGTGCTAAAAGAATATCCCATAGCCTCTTTCATGTTTAAAAGACTTTTAAAACTCCCAGAGCTCTTTGGGTGCCAGTTGTCCTGGCTTTGAATTTTACAGTAAAAGTGTATTCTGATCGTAAATTCTCAAGAAGGTTAAACATAAATTAGTCATAAAGCTGGCGAAACTGGAAGGTTGTGAGATGATCTCAAATTTTCCAACGGGTTTTTTTTTTAATCCTTTCCGTGTTTGTTTAATTAAAGAAGGCAGAGGGTGGGGGTGGGGGGGGAGAAGAGCTAATTTCTTTTAGAAAAATGTGCCTCTTACTTATAACCTCAAACTTTCATGTGCAGAGCACTATGGAACGCTGCAGATCTGAGCTCCATTTAAGACAACAAAGTGGTATTTGATAGTCTGGCTCTTCTGTAGAACAGCTCTCCTTCCTGTCTTTGATGTGAGGATGGTTTATTTAATCAATTATTAATCAAAGTTATGGCATTCTTCTTATATATTTAGGTAAAACTAAAAGATGCTAGCTTCTCCTTGCTTTCTTGTTTAAATAAATGTTTAATCAGATTTTAGAAATACTGGTTTTTGATTATATATATATATATATATATATATATATCGGCATAAGAATTTCAGAACTCTCCCCTTCCTCAATTTTGTTTTTTTAAAGTTTGGAATGTGTATGCTTTAGAATAAAAATGTTCCATTAATTGTAGAATGAGGTGCAGAAGTGAGCTTTTTCTTTTCTTATTTTTTTAAAACTTTATCGAAAAATGTAATGAAAACAGAAGACAGGTAGTTTTATTAGTAGCTCCTTTGCACAGGTGTTTGGGTTTGGAGGCAGCCACTTGAATGGCAACACCTTAGAAGGACAGATTGATCTTTTGTGCAGGGAGAATTTTGATCAGTTGGTAACATTTGCCAGTTTAATCCTGGGGGGTGGGGGTGGGGCATGACTGCAAGAAAAAACCCTCAACTGCAGCTAATTAGTAGCAATGAACTGTGGGTAAGGACAGTCCATTTTAACGTGAGAAATTTTTTTACAGTAACCACCATTTGAGAGGAGGAGGGGGGAAGTGTATAGAAGGAAACGCTCCCTAGCTGACCCTTGTGGCAATCTCTGTTTCATGTTGCAATAATCCTGTAAATTACTATGCTTTCTTATACAGTAACTTGGAGTTAATTAGTAATTTAACATGCCTCTACACTACTAAATGTCTTGCTTGCATTATATTATGTTGTTTCATGGTCCTACCTTAACACTAATGGGGTTTTGTTATATTTCCTCAAAACACTAACAGTAAAACAAAAGTGAGCGGGAAAATTAATTAGTTTCCCTTTTACCTTTGATTTACCTGTTATTAACAATTAAAGTGGTGGCGCGCTTCTCCCCCCACCCCACCCGCCTGCCCCGAGTGCCGTACGAGGCTACGGAGGAGATTTCAAAGCTATAAATGATGTGGGTGGGTGCAGCTGTGATTCAGAGAAAGGGGCAGAAAGATGACTGGAGAGGCAGCCTCTGGAATCGATGTTGCAACCTTGAGATTGGACCCATGAATACCGTACCAAGCAGGATTGATGGGGGACAGCCAAGCCTGCTTTCACAATGCTGCAGTTTTGTTTACTTTCAAAAGTTTGTCAGTTTCTTCTCATCTATGCCCAGTTTCCTAAAGAAGGGATGGAAGGTACTACGAACGTTGTGATATTGTGTCGGACTGGTAGTGCAATCGATTCTGTTCTGCCTCCCTGGACAGGAAGAGGTCTCTATCAAACATGTGCATGAGCTTCTTCAGCAGGAGAGGTCTGGGAATAGACTGGGGACTTTCTGCATATGTATTGAAGCTGGACTATTTTTCAGGTGGACTCTGATCTTTTGCAGCTAGAATAAACATTAAGAAATATACAGTGGTACTTTGGGTTAAGTACTTAATTCATTCCGGAGGTCCATTCTTAACCTGAAACTGTTCTTAACCTGAAGCACCATTTTAGCTAATGGGGCCTCCTGCTGCCGCCGTGCCACCGGAGCACGATTTCTGTTCTCATTCTGAAGCAAAGTTCTTAACCTGAAGCACTATTTCTGGGTTAGCCGAGTCTGTAACCTAAAGCGTATGTAACCTGAAGCGTATGTAAGCTGAGGTACCACTGTGTGTGTGTATTTGTGTGTGTGTGTGTGTGTGTGTGTGTGTGTGTGTGTGTGTGTATATATATATGGGAGAGGGATCAATTGGAAGACAGGTTCTAGGCTAATCCAAAATAAATAAAGCATTGGCAATTCCCTCACCAATAATCTTCTCCTTGCCAGTGATAGATTTTATTTTTGCAATGTCAAAGTTAAGGTTGACTCAAATGGTTCAATCATACAATAAGCTTTTGCCATTGTAACATTGTAAGAATCTTTCTTTCTTTCTTTCTTTCTTTCTTTCTTTCTTTCTTTCTTTCTTTCTTTCTCTCTCTCTCTCTCTCTCTCTCTCTCTCTCTCTCTCTCTCTCTCTCTCTCTCTCTCTGCTTATTTCTTCTTCTTTTTATATAAAAGAAACATAGCACTTTAATTTTCTGCCCTAAAAGATCAGTGGTATACAATGGAGCAGGCTTCATAAAAAAAAAAAAGCAGAGCCTTTCCCGGGAAAGTATTCGAAGCGGCCCTGTGAATCCAACACAAAACATTTCCCGAAGATTTTGTCTCTGGGGGCTTCGGCTAAAAGAAGTGTTGCTACCATTTAAAACCCCTATTCTTTGCAGCGGGATTTGAACATTCCATAAAAAATTCATCCTTGCTTTAAGAGATTTCTGCCTCTCTGTCCTCTCTATTGTTAGACAAATTGAAGTGTGCACTCTGAAGGAGTGTGGCAGTGAACTGAGAATTTATTTACTCATTCGATTCTAATATTGAGAGAATCTACTCTCTCCGCTCAAAGGGTAGAGCAACAATACAAGTGACACCGGGTCATCCGGCACTTCATAGCTACCTGTGAGATAGAATTGTTCTCGTGGCAGATAGGAAGTGACTGAAACCTCTTTTTCTCATCAATGTCTATTATGATTGATGGCTCTATGGTCACATTGAATATGCCCTTTTTAAATAATTCACAATGTCATCATCATAGTACTAGTTTATAACTAGCCTGTTATTTTTACCTTTGTTCATTCACTATCAGAAGGTTTGATAAATTAAATACTGTGGGTTTTTAGTGGTATTATAACACACTGAAGCGTAGGCCCTTTTTTTTTTTTTAAAAAAAAGGAGATTCCCCCCCTTCCTTTTAAACAAAATTATAACTGAACGCAGCAGTCCCCTCTCAAGAACTTAAAAGCAACAACACACCAGTAGTTTGCAATAAAATAATTTGCTGAAGGAGCATTTCCCAAATGGAAGGGTTTCCTTGCTGAACTATGATAAATATAAAGGAAATGCAATATGCGGGATTTTTCTAGATTATGAAGCATTTAGCCGTCACGTGTTGCAAATGTAACAAGTGTCTGCTGGTAGTGGGAAGTAATAGTTTCCTTCCTAATGCCAACTGCATGTTTTAATTATTCACATCTGTGGAATCTTTAAATTCCCTGTGGAGCAGGAGGACAGTTATTTAGATCTAAGCCATTTTTAACAATGAGCTATGCCAAAATATTTAACCGAGAGAAATGGATAACTATTTATTTTAATTAATTGCATAAGAAGCATATGAGGTGACATCTTAGCTCTTTAATTTCATTTGATTGCAAAAATGATGCCAATTACTTGAGGTGGGGGGAGAGAATCCTGCTAAACTGTTGCCTTGTGTCATCCATACATGTAGCTGCAGTATCAATGGAACGCATTGCACTGCTAGCACCTCTTAAAATAAAAAAACCCCAACCAGATCTGCACTGTATTTTATTATTTTCTGAACCAGCTCTCCTGGACTCTTGACTCTTAATCTTTACTTTTGTTTTGTAAACTGCTCAATTTTATTTGTGATATACAGCTGACTTATTCCCTTTCATTTAGTTTTTAGGGCATTTTATGGATGTTGTTTGTATTTCTGTTGTTTTTCTGTAAACTGCTTAGAGGGGTTTGCTACATTAAGATTTTTAAATAAATGAATGAAAAATTCTCCATATTATTATTATTTTATGCATTGATTGATTTACCTCAATGTATAACAGATTTCAGTTTCACCTTCACAAATTCACCCGGATTTACTGGATTTCTATCCCATCTTTTCCTCTAAGGAGCTCAAGGTGCATGGTTCTCCCCTTCTCCTCAATTCATGAGTTTCATGGCCAAGTGGAGATTTGAACTCTGGTTTCCCAGGTCCTAGTCTGACACTCTCACCACTACATCATGCTGGCTCTCAGTTTTCTATGCAATCGTATAGTTTGGCAGGCAAGCATATGTCATGGAAGTAGCTTATGTCATGGGAAACAGTGGCAGTTGAGGCATTGAGTTTAGAGCACTAGACTGGAGACCTGTGTAACTTTTTTTTGGGGGGGGGGGGTACAAGTGTCCCTGTTCCCATTTGTTGGTTAACCTGTTGTGACAGTAACAAACAGGCAGATGAGGCTCCCTCTCAGGGCTGCATCTTGGGCTTCTTACAATAGGAGTGCACTACCTGCTTTTATCACATTGTTGTTTTGGTTTTTCTCTACAGCTTTACACATGTCTTACCTACAGCCACGTATGGAGGGGCTATCTGCTACTCCTGAGACATTCTACCAAAAATGAAAAATAAGGGTGCTTCTACCCTGGGCATTTACTAATCTGCATGACGCGGGTGGCACTGTGGTCTAAATCACAGAGCCTAGGGCTTGCCAATCAGAAGGTCAGTGGTTCGAATCCCCGCGATGAGCTCCCATTGTTCGGTCCCTGCTCCTGCCAACCTAGCAGTTCGAAAGCATGCCAAAGTGCAAGTAGATAAATAGGTACCACTCCGGCGGGAAGGTAAACGGTGTTTCCGTGTGCTGCTCTGGTTCGCCAGATGCGGCTTAGTCATGCTGGCCACATGACCCAGAAGCTGTCTGCGGACAAACGCTGGCTCCCTTGGCCTATAGAGCGATATGAGCACGCAACCCCAGAGTTGTCTGCGACTGGACCTAACGGTCAGAGGTACCTTTACCTTCACCATGTCATCACCCAAACATCCTTCTGTGTTTTCCCCATTTTTCTTTCAGGGCTCAGAATCCCCTCTTTCCCTCTTTTCTCCTTTAAGCAATGGAACAGTTGTGCCATCTCCCAAGTGTCAATCAACCATAGCACCGTTGGTCTGCATTAGCCACTCTGTTCACTTTGTATCTCTTTGGTCTGTCCCTCCTCTCTAGGAATGGACGTTCTCATATGACCCTCCACTCCACTCATTTTACCCTCTAAATGGCATTCATTGCCTATGAGGCATTCTTCCTCCTGCCCAAAATGGGTGCTATGGGGCCCCTTGATCAGAATTGGGACCAATGACAAGGGGGGTTGTTAACTCTCCTCCTCCAATCTAGCCTGGTCCCATGCACACATCCCAACTTCAGATGTGCATACATTTTGCTTACTTTGTAATAGGAAGGCTCTGGATAAAAATGGGCAAACTTCATCAGCTCAGTTTGGAGAAGTGTCACCAGTTGTGAATATTTTTGGAGGATTCTTAGAAAAATCCAAACATGTGCAGGGACTCCTTTCTATTCCAACCCAAAAGAAAGAACAACTTTTGGGACCATACTGCTTACCTTGCATCTGAAGTTAGCATTGCAAGCTGCAGGTGTTTGTATTTCTGAGTCCAGAAATATGGGGTGTCATGGCATATTGAAACATGTCCACTAGGCCTAGGCATACCTGGACCATGCCTGCTTGGGACAGCATTTGTAGAAGGCCAGGGTTTTTCTGCTACAAATATTTCCGCTTAGGAATGAGCTGGGGAAATGAAGGACCCTAGAACAAGCCAGTAACCTAGTTTTGCAAGGCTGGTGCCAGGCGAAACTGACTGGTGAGTGACTGGCAACAAACACTCTATTAGGCCAAGATTCACTGAGAACTACGTTGGAAAGGCAATTCACTTCACATACAGTGGTACCTCGGGTTACATACGCTTCAGGTTACAGACTCCGCTACCCCAGAAATAGTACCTCAGGTTAAGAACTTTGCTTCAGGATGAGAACAGAAATCGTGCTCCAGCGGCGCAGCAGCAGCAGCAGGCCCCATTAGCTAAAGTGGTGCTTCAGGTTAAGAGCAGTTTCAGGTTAAGAACGGATCTCCAGAACGAATTAAGTTCTTAACCCGAGGTACCACTGCATTGGCATTAGGAATGGATGAATATGTCAGTTTGGGTTTCTCATTTTTTTCCATCTTAAATTCAGTCCTCCACATTTCCACATCAATTTCTCTCTCTCTCTCTCTCTCTCTCTCTCTCTCTCTCTCTTAAAAAAATATCCCCACGAAAATTCGCCAGCATTTTAGTGCAAATTTCTCCCAATAAAGCTGTGCATCTAAATGTGAATGGATGAAACATATTGCTTTGGCTGCAGCCTTAGTAAAACTATTCAGTCTTTATGAAAAGAAAAATCCCATTATGTAATGAACTGTAAGCACTGTGAGGCCATTTGAATGCTAATTACCTGTGAGTGTTTATGTTCAGCCGCTTCTGCACCATATGTAGATTGCAGCAAGCAAGGCTCAGTTCTATATTCCATAGGAAAGGATGTGTGGCACGGAGAGTTTTTATAGGATGTGGCTTGCTGCCCATATACTTCCTTGCAGCCCAATACCTGCATAGACAGAAGGTGCTATGTGAAGAATTCTTACATGCAAGTTGTGATTTAGCTAGCAACCTGGGCCACTTCCTAACCTTTGTTTACCTGTACCAGCGTATACTAGAAATACTTAAGGCAGCTCATACAGTGTGTTCTGCTCATGCCCATTGCAGGCATCTCTTTAAAATGTCATTATAAGGCTCATCACTGTTTTGGAACCGTTCCCTATTCATAAGCATAGCAGGGCATTATTTGGCTCTAGCTGCTGTACTGGGGATGGAATTACATTACTGATGAGTGATCTCTTCTCAATTCAGAACTGGGCTTAGTTAATAGGAGCTGTTTTCCAAAACAGTTTGAAATAGATCTGTTTCCTAGGCTAAATTCAGAAACTTCATTCTGCTTGATAGTACACCAGTGTGTGTGTGTGTGTGTGTGTGTGTGTGTGTGCCCTTCTCTCCCATGGCCACCCATGAACCCTGAGCGCTGTTCTGCTGTTTCCTTATTCCATATGTGGAAGCAGCTGTGATGATCAAGGTCTCTGCTTCTCCCTGGTTCGGAGAATGCTGAAACAGCAGTGTGCCAGGTGAAAGGGACTCTGGGAAATATGTTCCCTGTACATCAAGAGCTCAGGGTTCCCTCTGCTTGGAACACTGCTGAGCATGCTCACAATAATATCCCAGGTGGCTGACAATCCTGCTGACTGTACTCAGCTGCCCTGAATGCAGTCTACCCCCCAGCGCTCCTTGCTAATCTGTACATGCCTAGAAGATGGGTTTACATTCTGAACCAGTAAATAGTGATTGATTGGGCAGTGGAGTATGAGTAGAGAGAAATTACATATCCCAAATGAAGTAACTACAAGCCCACTGATGAAGCAGGGTGAGGCGCCCACCTTGCCTCTGCCACTGCCCCGCCGTCTCCGCTGGAAGCAGAGAAGCAGGGCTGGCAGCAGTTTCTGGTGAGATCTTGCGAGATCTCACAGAACACACGAGATTTTGCGAGACTTCACTGAAATCTTGGCGGCAACCGCTGTTGGTTCTTTGTGGGTCCCACTGCCGCACAGTGGTGTGGCGGCACAAGGGAGTGGGGTGGCAGAGGGGCAGTGCCAAACTGACTCTGAGGGGTTGCAAAAAGATCCCCAGAGAAGCGTGCAAGGGGCAGAAAGGGAGATTGTTTCATCCAGCAAGCAGAAATGTTTGCACTTATGGAGCAAATCGTCATAGCACTACTTTGAATCTCACCCTTTATTTACAGGCAACAACCATTTGGGGAATGTCCAATAGGGGGCGTGAAGTGCCATAACGGGCTAACACATGATCCACCGATGCGATTTATTATTACATTTTTATCCTATCTTTTTCTCCAAGGAGCCAAAGGTTGTGTGCATGGTTCTTTCCCTCTCCATTTATCCTCACAAAACCCCTGTGTGGTAGGTAGGTTAGGTTGACAGGCTGTGATGGGCCCAAGGCCACCTAGTGAGTTTCATGGCAGAGTGAGGATTTAAGCCTTGGTCTCCCAGGTTGTGTTCCAGCACCCAGACCACTATGCCATATGCTGTAGTCTGGAGATCTCCAAGAACACACCTGTGTGCTTTGCAGGTGTGTTTCAGCTACTCATTTGCCTTTGGTCATCTGTTCCCTTGGCCTTCCAGAAAGTCACTTGTGTGATAGCACCTTGCATGGCATGACTGGCTGAAGATGTGGCGGTTGACTTTGTGTCATTTCACATCATGTTTTCTAGGCGCAAAGTATTTTGAGTCTTTCTTGTTTGTTTGTTTTTGCTGTTCCATGTTGTTGATTTCTGTTAGAGCAAAAACATCAGGTACATTGTGTCTCTAAGAAACACAGACATTCCCCATCCAGACATTTTAAATAATATGAATCAAATGCATCAGGCCAGTTTGTGGTGTCTGAATGGAAGTCTTTAGTTTATGAAAATTATAATTATTTAGATTTAAATTTTTTTTTTTTTGGTCTGCAGTCAGCTTGAAACGTTGCAAAAACTCTGCAGGTGCACACTGGTATAACAAAACCATTGAACAGATGGTGGAAGGTACCAGGCCAACTCAAGGGATTAAATGCAAGGCTTTTGAAATTTAAAATTAAAGCTGGGTGATCTTGGGGAAGAAAACGTGCTTGCCAAACATGCCTGCTCAAAGGAGGGGGGTGGAGTTCTTCAAGTTTTCAAGACAAGCTGACTTTATTCAAGTAAAGCCCCAACGCCTATGCATTTAGGGTACTTGACAGAGCTGGAAACAAATGGAATGAAGCAAAAATAAGATGTATCAAATGATTTGGTTTGTCCTTATCTTCAGTAACATTTAATGCTTCATTTTTTGCATGGCTTGGACAGTCATAGTGCCTTAAGTGTCTATACAATGGTTCCTTGGTTCTCGAACTTGATCCGTTCTGGCAGTCCATTCGACTCCCAAAATGGCTTGAAAACCAAGGCACGGCTTCCGATTGGCTGCAGGAGCTTCCTGCACGCAATTGGAAGCCACGGAAGCTGTGTCGGACGTTCAACTTCTGAAAAATGTTCACAAACTGGAACACTCACTTCTGGGTTTGTGGCGTTTAGGAGTCAATTTGTTCAGGAGCCAAGCCGTTTGAGTACCAAGGTACCACTGTACTAGTAGAATAATTCAAGGATTTGCTACTTATAACTCAATAGCATTCTTGACCTGCTATCTCTGGGATAGCCATTGTGGCACTCTCCAGATGTTGTGGTGTTGAACTCTCATCAGGCCCAGCTGGTATTGACAATGGTCTGAGAGATGTTGAACTGAGTTGTAGTCCACAATGGGGGGGGGGGCATACGTTGGCTACTGCTGTGTAGTTGTTCACAGGCCCTTTCATGGAAACAGATTCCAGATGCTAAAAACTCAGGTGCTAAAAACTTAGTTTAGCCTTACTCATTTGTATCGGTGATCTGTAAGTGACCCAGAGTGAGAGAACTCACCTAGGGCAGTTTGGTTATCTATATGGGACAACATATGTGTGATATGAAACTCCTAGTTATCTCCTTCTAGATAAATTTGCAGCCAGATACTTACCATTCCAGCTTACTCCCAGTACCTATTCCTCGTAGCTAATCCATGAGTTAAGCAGGCTCGCCTGGCACCTTCATTGTACACCTTTTGATGCCAGGTGAAAATGTTCCTCTTCAACTAGACCTTTGGCTGATTAAGACCCTATATCCTTTTAAATGTGTTTGCGGGAAGGGGAGGGGGGTTATTGATTTCATTTGTTCTTGCCAGTGTGGTGTAGTGGGTAAGAGCGGTGGACTCGTAATCTGGTGAATTGGATTTGATTCCCTGCTCCTCCACAAGCAGCTGCTGGGTGACCTTGGGCTAGTCACACTTCTCTGAAGTCTCTCAGCCTCACTCATCTCACAGAGTGTTTGTTGTGGGGGAGGAAGGGAAAAGGAGATTGTTAGCCGCTTTGAGACTCCTTAAGGGGAGTGAAAGGCAGGATATCAAGTCCAAACTCCTCCCCTTCCTCCCTCCTCCTCCTCCTCCTCTGTATTCTTCTTCTTCTGCATTTTGTGTTTTTATCTTGTATTTTTAATAAATTTAATAAATAACAACAGCAACCCAATGCATACATACTTTCTTGGGAGCAAGTCCCACTGAACTTAATAGGTCTTACTTTTCGGTAGGCGTGAGGTGGTGCTTCACTTCCTTTGTCAATAAATCGTCACATTTGTCCAGAATTCTAATTACCTGAATCTTTTGGACATCCAGTGCATTTAAGTAAATGGCACTGAGTTGCAGGATACCCCCCATCCCCCCCAAAAGTGTGATTTCTTGGTACTTCTCTTCTTGCATTAAATGAATATTCAGTTTCTGATTTAATTCTTGATTTCTCAATTGGAGCTGCTGCGCAAATCTCCGTTCTTTGAGATGCATCCATTCACTCATTCGGAAACAGAATGGTTTTCTCTCTCGGTCTTTCTTTCCAAACAGTAAAGGAAATTAGTTTTGGAATAACCATCATAACCCAGGGACTTTCTGTTCTAAATGTCACCTTTATGTCAGGAGCATTGTGGCCTGCTCATAGAGCTATTTCAATTTCTCTCCGAAGCTGGCCATTGTTTTCTGTGTTCCCCCCCTTCTATATTATTTTTATGGTCATTCTTAATTGGGAGCCTGATGGGAGCATTTAAGCTTACAATGAAGAAAAAAAAGAGCCTACTGGGTAGAAAGCAGCAATCTCAGAAGCTTTGATGGCCTTGTTGGCCAGAATTTGTAACTCCGGTGACCTGTTTGCTTACAGCTCTATTTGAAATAGAAATGGCTGGTAATATTGTGCTGTGTTTGCTAGAGCCCTTGTTAATACATTAGATAACCTATTAATCAGAACTTTATAGTCCTATGCAAAATGTGCCTGGAGGACAATTTAATCACTTATTACAGCTGGTTTATATATTTACTTTCCCTCCCCCCCCTTCCCATCATAAGCAGCATGTTCTTTAACAAAAAAATAAAATAAAAATGAAGTTGTAGGGAGAAATGCAGGTTGAACATGGCAAATTCATTGTTCCACTGAAGGCTGAGACCTTCAGCTAGTTCAGAATGCAGGTGTTGCCCGGGAAAAAAATACAACCTCGGCTATTGTTAATAGGTTTGGAAATAAATGAGTGAGGCTGCCATCCACAGAAACCTTTAGTAAAAGAAAACATAATTTGATTATTGCTTGAGGGTGGGGGGAAAGGGGAGGAAAAGGCACTATAACTGAATGGCTGCCTTTCATTTTGCTTTCTTACACCTGCCGGATGATTTTTTGAGGGGAGCCAAGTCGTTGCTTAAAGACTTCAATTAGCAATATCAGTTATGGAGGGAAACTTCAGCGAACGTCTGCCTTCCTCCATCCAAAGCTGAAACCTTTCAATGCAAGACAGCTGATTTGGGATGCTTTAGTTGGCAGCCACAGGCTGGCAAGCTGAACAGATATAAATTAACAAGAAAAGGTTAAATCAGAGTAAACTGAGTTTGCATCAACATCTACAGGCTAAAGTAAATTCTGAACCGAGGCCTTCGCTCTGCCCTTTCTTCTTGCTTCTGGAAAATCCAGCCATGTGCTGCTGGGGCAAACCCTCAGTAGTTTTATAGATTCTTCTCTCCCTTCCAGATCTTTTTCTCTCAAATATTAGATGCCACCCTAACATAATTGGGGATTTCCGATCCTGTTGTTGTATCAATAGAATTCGATCTTCAATTCTCAAATTGGCTGTCATGGCTTTTCTTTTCTTGTGTATGACTGGAGCAGGAGTTTTTAGTTCCATGGTGTTTCTAACCCATTCACAAGGAGGTATCCAGCATGTGAGCAAGTTTGGCAGGGTCATGGACAAGCTCAATCCATGATAGCATTTCCTGGGATGATGCCCATGTCGGTACCACATTCAACCCAAGGGCTGCGAGCAGCATAGATCCCTCACATGGCCTGTATGGAATGGTAGTTACTCCCTTAGGGGAACCGTCTCCTTCCCACAGGAAAAAAACAAAACAAAACAAAACATATTTGTGCTACTATTCCATGAAGATGAAGTTAAAGACTGGGCAAACTGGGGGAGCAGACTTGTAACATTTATGGGTGCAGTACTCAAACCCAGTCTTGGTGGGACATCGTGAACTATCTGAACATAATATATAAGACATTTCCAGACTCTTCTCTTGCTCTGGGTATCCCTCTCAATATGCTTGTGGCACCTTATTCCTTTTATGAACTGACAGAGAACTTAACACCTACATAGGTCTTTAAGCAGTTTACAAATAGAAAAACCCAAATACAGAAGCATTAGAATATAAACATTCAATATTAAAATGCACAGTAAAACAATCCCATTAAATATAAAAATGCTCTGCCTTCATCTCCCTCTATCCCTGTAGTTACACTGTGGCTGAAGATCCCCATTTTCCCTCAGTCTTTGCTCCCTGATCCCTCTCAATTCCTTTACCCTTTATCACACTTTTGTCTCTCTTACATTGTGATCATACTTATCCCCTCCCCCCCAGTCTATTACAGTGGTACCTCGGGTTAAGAACTTAATTCGTTCTGGAGGTCCGTTCTTAACCTGAAACTGTTCTTAACCTGAGGTACCACTTTAGCTAATGGGGCCTCCCACTGCTGCCACGGCGCCTCCACGCGATTTCTGTTCTCATCCTGAAGCGAAGTTCTTAACCTGAGGTACTATTTCTGGGTTAGTGGAGTCTGTAACCTGAAGCATCTGTAACCTGAGGTACCACTGTACCATTAGTAGTAGTAGTAGTAGTAGTAGTAGTAGTAGTAGTAATCGTCATAATATTTCTACGGGCACAAATATAGCAGTGTAATTTAAAATGTTGTTTTTGTCCCTAGGCATTCTGATATACTTTTGTTTTATGCATTTGGGTACACAAAGTTATAAATGCTAAGCACCACAAGATAATGGAAGCTTCATAAAAATCTCTATAGGACAAAGAACTGTAAGGCATTGTGGATTTATATTTTACCTTGCTAACCTGAAAACCTAGAGTTTTTACTTTCAACACCACAATTATTATTTTTGCTTCTTCTTTTTTTCTCTGGGATTGTTAGGGTTAATGGAAGAAAGGTTATTTCCTCATTTCTCCCATATTTGACATTACTGTATATATTATGTACACAGTGCATAAGACCTACAGCATATGAGACTATCTCATCGCATATAACAGAGAAATTGTGTTTACCATCTCGATGGGAATTTCTGATGGAAAACCGACAATATTTGCAAAATCCAAATCTCATAAATTTTGCTATGATTTGTGTATTGGTGTAATTTGCATTGCTGTGATGGAGTGTACTTGTGAAATCTCCAAGAAGTCAGAAACCTCGATAAGGTGTCAAAGTGCCATATCACAGAACTAAAGAAGTTCAGGTCTGGCAAAATGTTTTTAATTTGTTTTTATTAATCTTTAATATGTTCCCAGCTTCACAGTGGTTAATGCTGAATGTTTTTTCTTCTTCCAAGGGCGTTCTGTTTGCTGTAATGTTTTATCCCATTGCAAAGATAATATTGCATGTAATCCTATGAAACGATACAGTCACTAATTTGAAAATTGCTAGGGAGTTAGTGTTTAAGACCGTAATTACTTACTACTGTTAATACCTTGCTTTCGACTTTAGTTCATCCGATTCTTACAATAGCTTTGCAAGAGGAGTGAGAGTGGAGATAATAAGAGCCTTTTAGTGTAATGCAGCAGAATATTAATATCTGGGTCTTACTTGTGTGGCTTTTTTTTTTTTTTAAAGATTTACAAAGTCTGAGACTGTGAAACTAAATTATGGACTAACGCACAAAGAGGCCTAATTTGCCGGGAAGAATACTCACATGCAAGGAACTTGTTCTTTAAAGCTCTAGAGGAATACAGTACATTTATCAGCTTTGAGTGGGTATCATTGTGTTTATAACAGAGTGGAGGCACCATGCAATTTTGCTCTTGAAATTGGTTTATATAGATGACTGGTTGCTGTGAAGTGTATGTCAGAGTTCCATGCAGCTGTTATAAAGTAGTACAATTGTCATCGCCTCTTACATGGTTGTTGAGAAGAGCCTGAGAGCCCAGCTCAGTCAGCTGTTGAATAGATAACCCAACACAGTTAACGTGGCATACATTGTAAAGAATTACATGCCTGCTACAATGAGCTTTGGGCTTTTGGTCTAGATAATAATCCTGGTGGGTGTACCACGTGTAGTGGCTGTCTGATCACTCAGATACGACTGATGAAACATAAAGAAAAATGTCAGTCGACTCAAAGAAAAATGCTGCGGCAAGTTTGTTTAAGGTTCATGGTAAACGGCGGTGGGTTTTTAAATTTAACCCTGAGTCTACTGAAGGCTGAGCTGTCAGGCTCGAGGCATAGCTGGAAGTAAGCTGGGGATGGAATCCCCTCACAGATTACATTGGCAGTTTTGTCAGCAGTGACAAAAAGCATTGGCCATCCCTTCTGATCACAGTGGCCTTGTCGCCTCCTCTCACCGCAAACCGAGGCCTCGTGTCAGGTTACGTTTGCGATGCGTGAACCTAACAGCCCTAAGAGGGATAAGTGTTTGTGACTTCTTAAGTGCCAATGGCACCTCTCATTTCACCAGATGGCAACACACTGGAATAATCAGAGTGGCGATATGGACTGAATTCGAGAAGCAGTAATTAACAGACTTGTCACAGCTTAATAAATGGCACCATGTGGTGATCCACTCAAAGGGGCTGCAAGAACTTGAAAGTTTAGCGCGCAAGAATAAAAACATATTTTGAAGTTATTTTCCATTGGAGCCTTTTATCACAAATATTTTAAACCTAGTTCCCTGCGGTTAAGGATGTAAGATGACTATGTCGCGTGTGGAACTGCTTCTTTTCCTCTGCAGTTCATCTTCTGGCAAAAACGACATTATTCATCTGCTGTGGAGAAATTATATTGTTGTTACGTTATTCCACCCCGTTCATTTCAATGCAAAGGAAACACAGTAAATATGGGGGGAAATTGCTTATTGTTTGTGGACTGAAAGCAGCGGTAAGAGGGAATATTGATTGCATTCGCTGGATTGATTTCAGTTCCAGGCATGGGATGAATAAGCAAACATCCTCAACTTCCGCTCTTGTTTCTGTTTTCACTGGAATTCTCCTGCATCCCTACTTGCAACAAGAGCTGAGCTTAAACAATAAGTGTGTGAAAGTATATATTAGTTTCTTACAGTTTTTGGTTGTGTTTGGACCATTCTTTTCATTCTTACCTCCATTCCTGCTGACATCAGTTCATCAGTTGACAGCTGTCAGATCTTAACAGATAACTGTGAAGTGTGTTCAGATGCATAATAACTGGACGTGCACACCCCATCCGTTTCCTTGATGCAATAGACTGGGAACAGTAGTGGGTTGATTCCAGATCATCAGTGTTCTGCATACCAGAAATTTAGGTTTGCACAGTTAAAGTGGATCGTAAGGCTCTGACACCTTAGTACAGCAAATCTACTTCCCCACTGAAAAATGGACCACTTGCCGTTAGAAAAGTGACAGGGAATTGAGCAGCATGAGGTGAAAGGATAATAAACAGGAAGACATTTAAACACCATGCAAGCAACTCAAGAGATAGGCAAGAGAAATGTTCATTATTGTGTAACCTCCCTGAAAACAAATTAGAACAAATGCTCAGTAAATACTGGACATGGTTTAACCTCTGTGTAAGCAAATAAGGATGAATGTTCAATTAACAGGTCATCTGGAGCAGAGGCCATAGTAGAGCAACAGAGTAGGCAACTCTTGAGCTTCCGAGGGTGTGCTTGATATTCTTGGAGGGTCAACATCTGGGTCAACATCTGTCTTATGTTGCAGTGAGCTCTCTAGCCATGTCCTGTGGCACAGCTGTTTTTGGAGGGGGTGGGGAGGCAGTCATCCCAAGTTCATGGCATCAGAGGTGTTACTGGGAATGAAATACAAATGCAGTAACACCCACTCTTCTATATCATAACCTACAGGGCAGCCTCGGAGAACGTCTAACTCATTTAAACGATTCTCCATCCCCAACGGCTAGCTTTTATTCATTATTTTTAGACTGTGCTTTTAATATTGTCACATCACAGCCACTAATAGATCCCCAAAGTATATGTATGCTGTGGGAAGCAGTGTCTACTTGAATTTAGGCTGCAGATCGCATCTCTAATGCCAGGCTTAGCTCTGCTTTCAGCTAATGTAAGTGGAGGTCTTTTTATTCCATATTTCAAGCTGTTAATGAATATTGGGGAAATGAGGCTTTGGAGTTATGTGGACTCACACTCTGAAGGCTTTAATTTTGAAAAGAATGGAATGGTTCATAGGACCTGTAGTATGGAGCTGAACTTTGGAGGACAGTTTGTCTGAAAGGCCACGGGGTCAAATCTATGCTTTGCAACTTTTGTCATGCAGTTGTAGTCCAACACCATATGAAAGTACACGTAGAACCTATTTTCTACAAGGGATGGATGGATAGATGAACAAATCTGTTAATTTCATTTTTGCTTCATTTCTCATTTTTCCAGTCTTCAGTTTGCCCCATTTCTGCTTCAGTTTGCATTAAAAATAAAAAAACCCACGAAAATCACATTTTCATGCACATTTGTTCCAATATACACATCTTTGCAAGATTTCCCTTTAACATAGTACATTTCTGTGCATTGTTTTCATTGATATATACATTTCCCCGAACCCTTTCCCACAACATATGCATTTTTATATTCCGTTGGGGAACTGCATCAGAGCTTTTGGAGAAATTTGTATTTTGAAGCATAGTCGCATTTTGCTTCACATTTTCATTCAGGCAGTGCTCATTAAGTAGGTTTGTATTAAAATACCAACCTACCGCTGTACATTGCTTTATAAAATTCAATTGATTTCTAAAAAAACCACCTTAATTTTAAGCCAAAGATAGACAACTCACATTTTCCCCAGTCAGTGTCACTTTCTTATGAATTCACCCATAAATTTCTTCCATCCTGTTTCCACATTAATTATTATCGTTTTTAATACAAGAGATCCATGCAACAATTCACATTTTAAGTGTATTTTCTCTGCACATTTGAATGTGTGTTTTCATATGTTCTCTGTGCTGAGAACTGGGATGTGAGAAAACTGTAGGCTAAGTGGTCCACACCTTAGTCTTTGAGGTGCGGGCCGGTGCAGCTCATATAGGATTCCCCAAAGATGAAATTCCTCACGCTATTTTCATCAGAGATTTATTTAAGACATCACTTTCACTAAGTGGTTGGCAGCTGTGCCACCAGCAGGAAATAATAATAATAATAATAATAATAATAATAATAATAATAATAATAATTTATAACCCCTCCCAATCTGGCTGGGTTTCCCCAGCCACTCTTGATGACTCCCAATTGAATATTAAAAACACAGTACAGCATTAAACATTAAAAACATGCCTAAACAGGGTTTCATATGTCTTTTAAAAGTAGGATAGTTGTTTATTTCCTTGACATTTGATGGGAGGGTGTTCCACAGGGCGGGCGCCTCTTTCAAGAAGGCCCTCTGTCTGGTTCCCTGTAACCTCACTTCTTGCAGTGAGGGAACCTCCAGAAGGCCCTTGGTGCTGGATTTCAGTGTCCGGGCTGAACAATGGGGGTGGAAACTTCCTCTCAGAAGCATACCCTGGATTCTGTATACATGGAGGCAGACACTGTGCACATGTGCTGTGCATACATCATCTCAGAACCTTGTGCTCACATCTTTGGGGTGGTAGTGGGATATGGCATTTGCCTTTGACTGAGGGCCCACCTAGATGCAATAAGCAAGAAGGGGGGGCTTAACTCTTTCTCTGCTTGCCAGTTGAGAATTCCTTTGAAATGCAAATAGCAGCTTATACATACCCTCCAACATTTCCCTGATGAAAATAGGAATGTCCTATTTAACACCAACACCAACAACACCCCACCCATCTGACTGGGTTGTCCCAGCCACTCTGGGCAGCTTGCAACATAAAAAACATAAAAAAAACCATAATAAAACATTGCACATTAAACAACTTCCCTATACATGGCTGCCTTCAGATGTTTTCTAAAGGTTGTATAGTTACTTATCTCCTTGGCTTGGGGGTCGCATAACTCCATACCCTCCAGCATTTCTCAGATGAAAATAGGGATGTCCTAAGAAAAAGCAGGACATTCTGGGATCAAATCAGAAACCAGGACAGCTCCTGTAAATCAGGGACTGTCTCTGGAAAATAGGGACACTTGGAAGATCTGCTTTTAAGAGGGGATGCTTGTCAGGAGCATGTCAGGGAGAGTAAGAGATAAAATTCGTGCCCCCTGGGATTCTGAATCTGTCCAGGCTGCCTGCTCAGCTGCTATTTTACACAACTGTGCTTGTATCCATGCCATTACCATCCTGTCTCATCTGATCCTGAGCCTTGTGGGCAGAGCTGGTTAACAAAACTATATCTGGAGAACGAGGCATCGAAACATGGAACGCTGCAGAGGCAAGGTTTTAAGGGAAGAAATGCACTCAGGTGTCATATTTGTGTCTTTAATGCAAGAGATGTTTCTATACATCTTCAGATCCCAGCAAGAGTGGGAAAATGCTAAACACTGGGGATAGTTATGAGGCATCCTTTTAGCCGTGTATGGATTTTACAGTTCGCTGGGCAAATGTGCGGCATTATTTATCAGCCTTTTAACATATGGAGGATACTAGATAAATTTTAGCTGCTATGAAAATAATAATCCCTCACATCTGTGCAGTACGCTGCCTTCAAATAGGTTGTTGCCTTCAAATATGGATAGCAAGCAACCCTTTGGTAGATTCAATCTGTTTCTCAGGGATCAGTTAGACAATTCAGTGCTCAGCTTTTGGAACCCACAAGATTAGGCCTCATGGTCCCATCTCTACTCTTGCTCATCAGTTTTCCCAGGTACCTAATGACTGTCTCTGAATTCCCCACCCCACACTTTCTACTACTTAGCTCTACTCATTTCAAAAAGACCAGGCTTTGGATTGTGCTGCTGTTGGTCATATAAACCTAAATTGAAATTTTCAGGTAGATAGCCTCCTCTTTGGTGAACACCTTGGACCTCCCATCCCAGAAATGTGTTACCAACAGGAATTTAGTTAAGGTTCGGATGCCCATTCCAAAGGATTTTATTTTCTCATGCTTTGAAATGATCAGTGATTTTATTTATTTATTATTTCTTTACGGCTGCTTTCAAGTTTCATAGAAGCTGTTCATATTATATGCTGTCTTCTACTGATTACTGTATTGTCTATATTCATTTTTTAAACAATAGTGTGATGATGATGATGATGATAATAATGATAAGTCATCCGCTTTGGATGTATTCTCAAACTTAAAAGCATGATACAACCTAAATAAATAAGTAAATAATGTACAGCCACCAGTTGTCTAGCACTGGAAAGAAAAACGACAATTATAATGATATGAAACTTTATCCGTGTTAGCATCTGGAATTCTTCATTTCCCGTGAATATAAATGGAAAGAATCCCATTGATTTCAAAAAGCATAATCTGATCAGGCTGTTCATCGCCTTGGCAATTTCTCTAATTCATTTCTTTTGTAAGTACAGATTCCAGGCGGCAAAACCAATTTGTTTCTGCAGTAATCCCATTAGATACAGAACTGATCAGCACAACTGTTTGCACTCTGCATCTGTACTGGAATTGTTTTTAAGATGCTTTAAAGATACTTTTATTGCTTTGTTACATGTTGTTTCCTGCTCTGGGCTGCCCTGGGAGGAAAGGCGGGATACAAACTAACAAACAAACAAACAAATATTTAAATACTTTACAGTCAGCGAGACACTGTGGATCATACCAAGCACTGAGCAGCTATTGTTCCTCATCTTATTTATTTTGTCTTTGTACTTATAGCCACTCTTCACCAACCCCCAGGTTCTGGTTGTTTTTACAAAAATATCACAAGTAAAATAAGTACATTTGCATTAATATAAAATGAAAGCACAAGCCAACCAACATAAAGTGTCCCTATTTTACAGGGACAGTCCCAGATTTACAGAAACCATCCCAGTTTCTGATTTGTTTCCAGAATGTCCCGCTTTTCCTTGGGATGCCCCGGTTTTCATCAGAGAAATGTTGGAGAGTATGAAACAACAAAACAGCAGCGCAGAACCACAGAGCACAGCAGTGAAGGAGGAAGCAAGACATCCACTCAGCCAAATGCCTGGATAAAGGGGTGTGGCTTGATCAGTCATAGAACAACATAGAGTGATGGTGCAGGGCACACCTTGGGAGGGAGGTAGTTCTACAACTGTAGGGTCACCACAGAGAAGGCCCTGTCATGCATCTCCAGCCCCTGAACCACAGAGGGCGGTGGCACTGTCCAGCAGGAACTCCCCTGCACCTGGGCAGGTTATTGGTGAAGGAAGTGCTCCTTCAGCCCCAAGTTACTTAGTGCTTTATATGCCATTGTCAACACTGGTGTAACATGACTCCAGCCAGAAAGGCGTTCAAAATAATTCCCTGGATCCAGACGGTTAATGGAAGGAACTTAGTTCATTTGGACTAACTTGTCCAATTAATTTCAATCTTACACAAGTTCCATTCACTTTATCTGGCTCCAACCAAATGCATTTTATTACGTTAGTGGTGATTTAATACTCTGTTATTCTGGTTCATTTTTCTTGGTAACATTTAGTTGTTGTTGTTGTTGTTGTTGGAGCCACAAAGTTTTCTTCAAAATAGTTGTCTTCCCCCTCCTTCCCACCTTTAAGATTCTGAAACTGTGGTGCATCTTCCTAATAATACCATTAATATATCAAGAGTAAATAAAATGTTTGGCGGTAGGCACATTAATTATCGCCTCCATCTACTGGTCTTTAAAACGGAGAAATAATTAAATGCACTTTTTAATAAGATATGGTTCTGGGAAAGCTGGATCATTTATGAATTGCTAGAGGTGCACCGAGCCGCCTTTTACCTAGAGAGACAGAATTTATGCCAAACACCCCGCTGATTGTTCAGGAGGTAAAGAACCAATAGCTGCATGTACAGAGGTTTAATTTAAAGTGTGTTTCTCACTAGGCTGCTCACAACACTTAATTAAACTCTGCTGTTTTGGCAATGACAAATGCTATAGTGCACAAGGAACCAGAGCTGCAGTGACTGAGAAGCTATTGTAATTTCTTTCATGTGCACTGGCAGCCGGTCTCAGGTCAGGAAAGAAAAGAAAGAAAGAAAGAAAAGAAAGGAAGGAAGAAAGAAAGAAAGAAGATTTATTTGAGGCGCTTGATGGAAGTTGCCACTTTTAAGCATCTGCTTTGTGAGTGCCACAGAATGCTTCCTGGCTTGGGGCAATAAGCAGGGCTTTTCCTCAGTGCCGAACTCAGTTCTGGCACCTCTCAGTTGGGCTCCATTGCCATTCTAAGAGAACAAGGGAGGCATTCGTGGTGAGTTCTGGCACCTGTTTTTCTGGAAAAGTAACACTGGATATGAGGAATGTGGGTGGCGCTGTGGGTTAAACCACAGAGCCTAGGACTTGCCGATCAGAAGGTCGGCGGTTCGAATCCCCGCAACGGGGTGAGGTGAGCTCCTGTTGTTCAGTCCCTGCTCCTGCCAACCTAGCAGTTCGAAAGCACAAAGTGCAAGTAGATAAATAGGTACCGCTCTGGCGGGAAGGTAAACGGCGTTTCCGTGCGCTGCTCTGGTTCGCCAGAAGTGGCTTAGTCATGCTGGCCACATGACCCGGAAGCTGTACGCCGGCTCCCTCGGCCAATAAAGCGAGATGAGCACCGTAACCCCAGAGTCGGTCACGATTGGACCTAATGGTCAGGGCTCCCTTTACCTTTACCTAACACTGGATATGAGGACATATGAAGCTCTCTGCTGGACCAGACCAAGGGCTACCTAGTCCAGCATCCAGTCATCACAGTGGCCAGTGAGATGCCTATGGGAAGCTGGCAAGCAGGGCATGAATACAACAGCACTTACCACTGTGTGATTCCCACTAACTAGCATTCAAAGGCATAGTGTCCCCGACAGGAGAGGCTGAACATAGTCCTTGTGGCTAGTAGCCACTGAGAACATTATTCACTATGAATTTGTCTAATCCCTTTTACATCCACCCAAGTTGGTGGCCATCACGACTACTCACGGGGGGAAATTCCATAGTTTAACCATGTGCTGTGAGAAGAAGCACCTCTTTTTCCTCTGTTCTGAATCTAAAATCCAGGTTCACTGGATATAAGCAGGGACTGTTTGTGGCCACTGCACTCTCCACCCATGGGAAAGTGAGCAGTCAGATTCTCTTGCCTTTGCTTTGGAGGGAGATAGGTGTTTCCTTGATATTGGTTGCTGCTGTTTATTTTTAAGCAGTAAAGGTCTGGCTCTGTGATAAAGTCAGTGCCCCTTCCATATACAGCTATTCTTTTTCTAGCTCATATCTATCTACAGTGGAACCTCTGTTTTCAAGTGTCTCGGAAGCTGAACATTTCGGCTTTCAAACGCCGAAAACCCAGAAGTAATTGCTTCCGTTTTCTAACGTGTCTCGGAAGTTGAATGGCTTCTGAGGTGCATTTCTCAATTTTCTCAATTGAAATTGCCGGCTGCCCATTGCACTTTGGTTGTTGAACATTTCAGTCTTCTGGAACGGATTATGTTTGACAACCAAGGTTCCATTTTATTAGTAATTGGTCAAATGTTTGTTCTGCCCTGGCACAAAATTTATCCTTTGGTTCTGCAGCATCCATGCTTTTGAACTCCCTGCGAATGGCATGACTCGACCAGTACCCACCAACATGGAAGGGGCCCACCCGCCAGATCTGGAGCTGGCCTTAGCCAAAGAGAACAAGAACATTCAGAACTCTTTTGGCTTCTCTAAGAAGGTGCTCAGTTAACGCCATGTCAGACCACTGGTCTATCTTGCTCTGCATTGTCCATAGCAACTTGGCAGCAGCTCTTCAGAGTGTCACACAAAGGTCTTTCCCTGCCTTAGGAGGAGATGCCAGGGATCGAACCCGGAAACTTCTGGATGCAAAGCTGATGCTCTGCCACGGAGTTAAAATGGCACCACTGAACCCCCCCCCCCCCGAACCTGGCAATTTCCTTATACTCTCTTTTTGAGTTTTCACCTGGCACAAGCTGAACTTTAGTCCACTGAAACTAATGGAGTTTTCAAAGTAGGCTTTCAATTCTTCCAATACATCCCTAGCATAATTTAATGCACCGATCATAAAGGTGGTATCTGATGAAGTTTAGGGGATGCTTTGCTGCTTTTTACACTGACGTACAGGCAGTCAAAGGGATTGTAATAGTGAGAGCTCAGGAATGGTGGCTGTGTTGTTGTTTTTAATAAAAGAAACCAGACCATTTTCTTTAGAATCACAATTAAAATGGCCAGCGTGCTGTCCTGTAAGAATAAAAGAAAACACTGTGGAAAGATAGGATATTAAGGATGCTTGTGTTTCTCTATCAGTAAATAATACATCAAGGTGAAAGAGGAAGAGAGGCGAAGAAAAATTCTTCTATCAGTTTCATTCCAGTTGCTCATGTAGAGAGAGAGAAAGACGATTTTGGCCACCCTGTTCTGGTCTTCAGAAAAAGCTACCTATGGGGCTAAAGTTAAGCAGGGCTGGGGCCTAAGATGATAATCCCTTTTATTTATATGGGGATTGGTAAAGAGACTGCTCAGATGAAATAGTGGTATTGATTTCCTGCGTTCTTCATGTGACGCTCCTGCTGGGCGCCTGCTATCAAGCATTTGAGCAGGGCAGAAAAGCTCATTTCTCAAATGTTGGTGTAAATCCCTTTAGAACTTCTCCAAAAGACTGTTGATCTTTCTGTAAACAGCACACCAGTTTGGGATGTTTTCTTCCCCAAGTCCCCAGCAGACATTGCACTTAATCTAATTTACAGTTTCCTTAACTAATTAGTTGAATCCCATTATTTCTTTATTGCACGTGCTGGCACAGATGAATTACCATAGGTTCTCCCCACCCCACCCCCACTCCTTCCAGGGAGTTGCATAGAGGATGGGTGTGCTGTGTTGTGATGTGATGTGATGTAGGAAGGCAAAGCTTTCTATCTTTTGCCTGCCTCCTTTTTGGCTGCATAGAGACTTTTGAAACTCATTGCACCTACTAACAGTATCCTTTGATCAGTTTTAAGAGCCCCTCTCGCCTCCTGGGTCTCTATCTATTTATCCCTAGTGCAACTCCATTCATAAAAGCACATTGGAATGCCCTCATTTATGCTGGCTCTATCTAAGACATCTTTCTGGCTGCAGAAACTGATAAGAATCCAGCTTATCTGCTGGGATTGTGCATGTGCAGCCTCTACAGAAGGTTCTTCTGTGGTTGGAGCTGCATGAGGTCTAGATACAGAAACATCTCATGCGCAGCAATCCCAGTTATACCCACAACTGCTTCCATATGTGTGTGCAAAAGCCCCAACGTATATCACACCTCCTCAGATACTGCTTTTAACCAAAGAAGATGCCACATCTAATTTGGCCTTATGAGTTGCATTTATACCATACAGTGCAATAGATGAATCACAGGTCTGTATGTAGATGTGCAATGAAATTACAGTGGTACCTCGGGTTAACAACTTAATTCGTTCCATAGGTCCATTCTTAAGCTGAAACTGTTCTTAACCTGAGGTACCACTTTTGCTAATGGGGCCTCCTCCTGCTGCTGCTGTGCCGCTGCATGATTTCTGTTCTCATCCTGAAGCAAAGTTCTTAACCTGAGGTACTATTTCTGGGTTAGCGGAGTCTGTAACCTGAGGCGTCTGTAACCTGAGGTACCACTGTAGACAAGTTTTAAGCTTTGCCCACCCTGCAGTTCTTAAAAGCAAATTAAGCGGCTGCGGGGTTTTTCTTTCTTAAACTCTTTGGCTATATTCTCTTTCAAGCGACTTCGTTCATTTCTTCCTATTCTGCATTAAAGTGCAATTATGTATTTATTTTTTTTTAAAGCAGCCCAAACTTGTTTATGAGAAGAATGCTCAAGAACAAGGAGACATGCCAACATTTAGTTCGGTCTTCGACCACCCTTTTTTCCATAGCATCCTGTATTTTTCCTTCTCATTGTTTCACTTCCTAGTCCTTCCGCTGAGCATTCTGGGCAGTGGAGTCCTTCCTGCGAAACTACGGAGAAGTCCCTACCTATTTGTTTATCTGAGGGGGAGTAGGCAATGTCCAGCTTTCAGAATCCAGCATGAATCCAACTGGTGGCTAGACTGGAAGAGGTGGCTGATGGGCAGCTTAATCCTAAGCATTTAGGAAATGCTCCCAAATAAATGTGCATAGGACAATGGCAGCTTCAGCTTCTTTGTCTTTCAAGACTGCAATGGTTGTACTCTGTTGCGTGTACACACACACACACACACACACACACACAGAGAGAGAGAGAGAGAGAGAGAGAGAGAGAGAGAGGGAGGGAGGGAGAGCCCTCCTTTCTCTCCCCTCCTCTGAGATCTTCTTTATCTGCTAGCAACCAGCTGACTGATTCTGAAGCCAATTGGCTGTCAGTGGGGCTGCACATCTTCTTCCTATTTCTGAGAAGCACATAAACGACAGGAAAGCCAGTTTTTAAACCCCTGATGCTCAGTCATGTGTATGTTCAACGTCTCATTGAAACGCTTGCTGCTTATCCACAGTGGTTAGGAGGAACATTTTTTGGAACGATTAAAATAAAACTTTCATATAGTGCCTTTTGCTGGCTATATATCTGTATAGATGGAGGGGGAAAGAGAGAGAGAAAGAAGAAAGAAAAAGTGAGTGAGTGTAATTCAGCCAGGGCCTATTTACCCTACACATTTCTTTTAAAACTCCAACAATAAAACCAGCCCATTTTAAACGGTAGATTAAAAAAAGCAGTGAAATTGATGAATGCCTTTTGGCAAGTACAGTTGAGCTGACATGGGGTTTTATACATTACTGACACTGTCAGTGATTTCTGTGATTGTGGCTACAGCTGGGGTATTATTATTGCCACGTTACAGTGCTACTGTTGGGAGGCTATTGCATAGTCACAGCGGGAAGTGTTAGTGGCATTTCATGTTCGTGACCTGTAGTAATTGTACTGTTTTATAGCAGGACTTTGGGAAATCCACGGCGAGGAAGGCAACAGAACCCAGCCAGCTGGTTTCAAGTTAGTTGGTGTGTGAGGGTGTGATCTGCCAAGTACCGGTTGTCATTTGCTGGCTGGCGCCAGCAGTTGAGTCAAGTGGGAAGATGAAATCTCAACTGCCCTTTAAAAAAAGTGTATCCTTGCCTAGGCATCCCTTGTTTACGGGTTGTGTTTGATGTGGATACCTGCAGATGCATGATAATAATGATAATAAGCTGTCCGGCCGACATTCCTGCTTTTCCTTGGTATTTATTGAATTACTTCCTTCTTTAGTCGA
Organism: Podarcis muralis; assembly: GCF_964188315.1. NCBI lineage: Eukaryota > Metazoa > Chordata > Lepidosauria > Squamata > Lacertidae > Podarcis > Podarcis muralis. Next base: position 104,088,643 of record NC_135655.1, on the reverse strand, counting down.
ATGTTGCATAGGTTGTATGGCATGACTTGTACTTATTCCGGTTGGTACTAAGCAGAGAAAGATGAGCAAGAACAACAGAGTTCCAGATTATTGAAATACTAATAAATAAAATGCAGGAGAAAGTGTTTTTGTTGGGTTGTGGGTTTTTTTTTTTTAGTATTGTGTAGAGATTGTATTATTGTACAGTGGTACCTTGGTTCAAGAACAGCTTAGTTTATGAACAACTTGGATTAAAAACGCTGCCAACCCGGAAGTATGTGTTTTGGTTTGTGAAGTTTGCCTTGGAATAAGAACATGTTTCGCTTCCTGTTGAGTGTGTAAATTGAGTCCCTTGCTGGTATGGGAAAGCACACCTTGGCTTAAGAACTCTTTGGTTTAAGAACAGACTTCCGGAACGGATTAAGTTCATAAACCGAGGTACCACTGTATATTGTTGCACTGATGCATGCTGTTGTTGTGAGGAACAGAAATATGCTGACCCTGGGTAGCATGTGATCTAGACTGAATAGGTCATAGTAGAATTAAAATAAAAGCAGAAATATTCGCAAGTGCTCTGTGTGCATATACGTGTTCACTGACATGATTTCTTGGTTGTAAAAGTGGCTAGGAATTTAAGGCCAATTCCAAAGCGACCTTCTTCACATAATGAGCAATTGTGTGCATGTTCTTCTTTTGAAAATGAACAAGGGACTCCTTACCTTGATAGGTGGAGTGAAAGGGGCTAGGCGTTTGCCCCCACTGCAGGCCAGATCTCAGTTCTAACCATGCAATGCCTCTTTGCATTGGGAGAATTGTTCCAGTGGCTGTATTAGGATTTCTTCTGCCAACATCAGAAGCAGTCACAGCATGGCGATGGGAGAATTATCTAAACTGGGACTAAGACATGTAGTGGGATAACAGCCCATAATCTTAATTCAAGCAAAAAGATGATAGAACTGAATTTCCTGATAAATGATGAGTCAGTAGTTCCACACTACATTTACCATTTCTGTTTACTTTCTTCTATATTGGCTACTTTAAGGTCAATTGTAGATGGTCTTGTTGACCTTCAGCCATTCTGCAACAAAGAAACTTCAAGGTAAATTTCTGGCATGGAACTCTCAGTTTGCACTTACCTTTTTACTCAAATCGAGATTGTGGGCTGCTAGCTCACTGCGGTATTCGGTTTTATGGTAATTTTTATTGTTTTATCGTCTGATTTTCTGTGGATTGTTTTTATGTACATCACTTAGAAATGTGATTAATTAAGTGGTAAATAAATGTTTAAAATACAATAATAAAAAGTGTTAATTAGCTCAACAGTGCCAAGATATTTACGTTACCACCAACACTGCCTTGTTAATCGTCACTGTGTTTTTATAAAATTATTATTGTCCATTTAATTACCTTCTAACCTCTCTCTCTCTCTCTCTCTCTCTCTCTCTCTCTGTGTGTGTGTGTGTGTGTGTGTAATGGAATAGAGTCCAGGCTGCAAATTCTTGTTCAGCATTTGTTGTCATTTCACATCTCTCTCTCTCTCTCTCTCTCTGTGTGTGTGTGTGTGTTTATTGTGCATGTGTATGGCAGTTTAGGATTATACTTCTTGCATCCAATGTAGTGAATTCTTCTCCATGAAACCATATGCCACAATTCATTTAGTAGTCTTTAAAGTGGCATAAAACTGTTTGTTGTTTTCATTTCACATGCATACAGGTGGAATCTGAGCTGTATATTGGGATCATGGCAAGTAGCTCAACAAAAAGGTGCACATACTGTGCAACAGTGGTGAAAAAAGTGGATTTCATGGTGGAGGTAACTGGGCAAGGGATCAAAAACAAAACTGCCCTTATTGTAATGCCTTTCTGCAAAGATTTCACTGGGGGAGGCACACTGGGGTGGTGGAGGGGATGCTGCCACATACGTGGCCTTACAGCAGTGGTGTGGTGCTAGGTGGTTGTGGCTGTGTTGGAGGGCACTGAGCTGTTGGGACTGTTAGCTGAGCTTCACCAGAGCACCATCCTCAACCTTTTATGTGGCAGCAGTGCCACCTCTGGGAGGCCTGGTTTGTGACTCCGCCTGTCCTTGTTGCCTATTTCTGATGTTTATAGTCTCTGCATCTCAAAAAGGATGCTGTAGATGGCCAGGGGTCTGGAGTAACACCCCTCTGGTTGCAGCTCCTGAGAATTTCCAGTTTAAGAAAAAGGCAGATACCTGGAAGATACATGGTAGAGGTTTGCGTGTCAAGACCCCGAGGCCTCCCCCTTATGTTGAATAATAACACATGGACACAGTATATTAGGCTAATGGGCAAATTTGGGCCACAACTTTATTGGTTACAGAATGTGAGCAGTATTGGCTTGGGCATTGGAATGGAACCGACGATATCTGACTCCTGCCCGCCATGCAGTCCAGTGAAGGTCAACCATCAATAGGGGGAGCCCTGTTGATGTACATCAGCTAAGAGCTCCCTCAGGGTCCCCAATGGGAACAAGAAGGCCGGAATAAGAAGGGAGATCCCCTGCCGTGCGGCTGCTTAAATGTGCTAAGCCACGCCCCCTGGCCAACCGGATTGGCTGGCCGGGGGCTGTGACGCATCCGGGGACTTCCAGATGGTGCAGGGCCTTGGCCCAGCCCCCACTGTGTGCGGGAGGCCACATGGCCTACCCACAACACTGCCCCATAAGGAAGTGGAGCTGCCTTATAGAATTATGCTAAGTGGCTAAGGGTAAGTTTTCCTCCCTGCCTCATAATTCTAGATCCCAGCATCATCCTCATGATGCTGAAGAATTGGGGGCAGAGAAAAGGAAGCACTTCTTTTTACAAGACATAGTTGAACTTTGCTACCACAAGAAGCATTGATGGCCACCAATTCAGATTCTTAAAATGGGAGATTAAATTCAGGGAGGATAAGTCTATCCATGGCTACTAGTTATGATGGTCATATGCTCCAAGTTCAGATGCACCATGCCTCTGAATTCTAGTCGCTGGAATCATGAGCAGAAGAGGGCTGTTGCCATCATGTCCTGCTGGTAGACTTCCCAAAGTAGGAAACTGGGCCTTTGGATGTGATTCAGCAGAGTTCGTGTTTTGCTTGCAGCAGACTGATGTCTTTGCATACCATATCATTCACTGGCTGTGTACAGTTAGAGTGGATGGTGATGATTTAACAATATTAAATTAAATATATAAATAATATAAACCACGATGGTAATATTTATGGAAAAAAATTACTAGACCAGCATCCTATTTTTTTGTTCCACTTTCCAGATGCAGAAAGGTAGTGGGACCATTTTCAGCTACAAACCTGCTCTTTCCCTATCACTTGATAATCAAGCTGACAAGACGTTTAATCTGAAATAACTATACTGTCATTTGCAAAAAGAAAAGAAAAAAACATTTCTGGGAGAGTGAGACTTAAGAAAAAATAATTTTGCAAGGCTTTTGAAGCACTCTCTCTTGTAGTTTTTAAAGCTTCGTAAATGGATTTTAAAGGATAATCTTGGTTTTTTTTTATGACTAAACACTCTTTTCCATATTAAGAGCAATACCCAGAAAGCAATGTTATGTTTCCCCTCCCCAGTAGGTATTGCTTTTGATGAGAAAATAAGTCTAGATCTATTTACATATTGGCAAAACTAAAACCACCTGATCCGGAGGAATATAGCAGTGCTCTGGAAAATGTGAATGATAATAATAAATAGAGCCTCCTGAGCAATATTTTGAAGGTGCTCCCCAGTATTGCCAAAGAAGTTAATAAAGTAGTCAAAAATCATTCTGCCACTTTTCCCCCCCAAAGAGGATCCTACTTAATGCTCCATTTAATTTGCTCAAATGTCAAGACACATCAAACAGGGGAAATTTATTGTATTAGTCACTGAAAGAGATATAGTTGGGGCATCATGATATCTAAAGATGATTAATAAAAATAGCTATTGATTTTGCAAAGACAATAAATCCAGCTGATTACCTTATTCCATAGAGGGACACTCTTAGTTCATTTTGTATTCTGAAAATATTTCTATGCGTTTTGTTGTTAGGATTTCAGAAAAGTGGGAACAGCAAAGTAGGAAGATGACAATTTAGCCCCCAGTACAAGCTACTTTTACACCATTGGTTTGTTCGTAGTTTTTCTCCAGTGAAAAAGTGAATTGACTTTACAGTATTTCATGAGACTAAAGCCTTCATGAGCTTTGAAAATCTGCTCCCCTCCAAATGTTTAAAAATATAAAGCTCGGTGTCTATCAGCATTCGTTAAAAATTGTTTCACAGTTCTTGGCATTATTTTTGGCATTAAGTCACTTCCATTTTGTCTGAAAGCTTAAGAATGACCTAGAGACAAGGAAACCTCTCGAATAATCAGCATCCAAAGAGCCTTTCAATAGGTTTCCCTTTTTGGAGAGGCAGAAGTAATCCTTTTCTTTCATGTGTAGGCAACAGAGTTGGGCAAATATCTCAGCACACTTGTCTGATTCACTGAAAGGTCCGTAACACCTGGGACTCCAATTGGAGTCTGAAGCACAAAGGTCTGCAAAGATGTCACGCCTAAGTATTCCAAATTAAAGATGATGGATCAATTGAAAAACTGTGCAGTCAATACCGTACTTGCCTGGTTTCAGGCAGGCTGATAATCTGGGCAGAGAAGCAGGTTTTCACACACAGATTCCCTTGGATCTCTACATACGGTACACATAGCTTCCTTTGAATAATAAGGACCACAATGCAATGCACTAAAGGTATGCTGCACCAGTCACTGCAGACCGCTGCCATGATCATCTCTTTGGAGGGAAGGAGGTTTCTATGAGGCCACCATATACAGTGGCACCTCTGGTTATGAAGTTAATTCATTCCGGAGGTCCGTTCTTAAGTTGAAACCGTTCTTATCCTGAGGTGCGCTTATCCTGTGCTAATGGGGTCTCCCGCTACATGCACGCCTTTGGCGCGCGATTTCTGTTTGCATCCTAGGGCAAAGTTCGCAACCAGGAGCAGCTACTTCCAGGTTAGCAGAGCTCGTAACCTGAAGCGTTCGCAACCAGAAGCGTTCGTAGCCAGAGGTACCACGGTATCTACTCCACTGAGCAAAACCACCTGTATTCTTGGTTGCCTTTGAGATGAGCAGCCAGGGGGTGGTCACAGTGTCCGCACTGACTCCAGCTGACCGTGTAGCACTTGCAGGAACGCAAATGAGCATTCCAAGCTTCAATGTAACAACTGTAACAATACCAATGATGGAGTTAGGCATCATTCCATAATTCACATCCACAGCATCTTCTTTATTTGATAAAAAAACAGCCACAGGGGCTCTTAAGAGATTGAGATCAAGGGTGTGATGTGGCACATGGGGATTGGGGTTTCAGTTTTCCCCATAGGAGCCAACTCTTAGGGCCCAAGGGGTCTCCCCCCCCATAAAATATTTGAGGAGGCTCCCCCCCCCCCAAGATGATGGGCATTGCCATTCAAATGGTGTGTGTGCACCACATCATGTGATCGATTATGCAGGGCATAAAACATCAAAAATTGTGGATTTAGAAGAGATCCCGAGGGTCATTTAGCCCAACCCTCTGCAATGCAGGAATCCTGCCCACAGCTGTCCCTGGATTGGCTTGAAGCACCAACCTTCTGGTTAACAGCCAGACGCACTGACCCATTGCGGCACAGTAAATTGGAGGGTACAGTTGACCTCCCTCCTCACGTAAGCCCCCAGACTTGCTTTTCGTAAAGGCAAAAGGCATCAAGAATTCCCACAGCATGCCTAGCTTGGCCTCAAAACGATTGTTTCAAATTTAGTGGGGGCGCTGCTTAAAAGGCGACATTGACCATTGCTAGACAGTGATACAAAACTAGGGCCTATATAATTGTTGTTTATGGTGTGTCCCTTCCTTATGCTTCCTGGTAATTCCTTGTACTAACCAGGGCTTTCTGAAGATATTAGCCATATTCAAGGGTTCAGGGAGGGCATGAGAGCAGACACACTGCATTGCAAACCTTTGCATGTTCAGCAGAAAGGTTCAAAGGGAGATTCGAATTGCAGTCAAGGTTGGAAGGACTGCAGTGGAGCCAGGGCATTCTTAGATGCTGCTTGCCTATTTGAAATTAATGATGTAATCATTTTCTTTTAGTGGTGCATGTATCTCTCTCTCTCTCTCTCTCTCTCTCTCTCTCCTAAAGTTCCTTTGGTTTGGGCATCTGGAGATATATTCATAAAACATACGCTATTGCCATGTTCTGGCTTCTTTATTTCAATTGTGTCAGGGGAATGTCTAGCCCTCAGGCTCAGATTATAGAATGTCTCTTGTGACATGATCATGCCAATATAAGAACAGCGATAATGTTCCATTGCAATTTCATGAATTGTATGTATAGCCTCAGGCTATACATACAAGAAATGTATCTAAAAGAGATTTCTCTGAGACAATGCACACACCACACACACACACACACACACACAGAGAGAGAGAGAGAGAGAGAGAGACGGTTAGAAAGGGGATGGGAAAGAAACAGGATATGTAGAGCTAATGCAAGTAATTCCAAGAAGGGAGGTATTCTTGTCCTTCCTATTTCCGTGGCAGATTCGCCCCTCCCCACAGAAGTCATTCTCTTTCTTCCACTTTCCCCAATCTACAGTATATAAAACTCCCTTAAGGTATCTTTTAAATGCATATGCATGAAATATTGTGCAATAACATTGTTGTTGGTCTTTATTTCCTTTATTACAATTTAAGGCTGGAAATATCTAGCATTCGGTTCTGCAGTAGGCCTGAGGTGGATGTTTTTAGAACCCAACTTATTTTTATGGTTCAAAGTTGTTTTAAATTGTTTTTAATGCCCTGGGACATTACGGGTGAAGGGTGGGCAATAGATAAATAGATAATAGTAACCAGCACCTAATTACCATACACATATGCAATTTTTCCAGCATTTTGCATTCATCTTATTTGCTTCATGTACATGATTTAAGGGGAATGTAAATTGAGTGGTAAGTGTGCATAACAACCAGACATTGTGTACATTCCCCAGGCCTCAAGCAGAATGTGTACATAGCCCATCAATAACGAGGGAAGTGTGCCTATTTCCAGCCTAAACAGATAATCCCTGTTGGGGAATATTTAACTCCATTTTGTACATTTTTTGGCCATTGTGCATAATTCCCAGCAGGCTTTCGGGAATGTGCATATCTCACCTGAATTTTGTGCATTCTCTGGTCATTATTCATGATCTGGTCAGTATGCATAGTATTCAATCCCCCCCCCCCACTAGCTGAGAAGAAGTGTACATGCAATCTGCACTCCCAAACACCCCTTCAGAAGCTTGCAGCCTGCAGCATAATCTTACATGGCCCACAACATACCCTACCACTGATCAGCAGGAGGAAGGGATGGGGCTCCGGAAAAGGATTAACTTCTTCTGCAGTTCAGTCTCCTTTCCATCACTCTCAGCTGAAGGTCTCCCCAGAAATGGCAGTTGATGTTAGAATTCCTGCTCCATGATTGTAAAAGGTAAAGGTAAAGGTACCCCTGCCCGTACGGGCCAGTCTTGACAGACTCTGGGGTTGTGCGCCCATCTCACTCAAGAGGCCGGGGGCCAGCGCTGTCCGCAGACACTTCCGGGTCACATGGCCAGCATGACAAGCTGCATCTGGCGAGCCAGAGCCGCACACGGAAACGCCGTTTACCTTCCCGCTAGTAAGCGGTCCCTATTTATCTACTTGCACCCGGGGGTGCTTTCGAACTGCTAGGTTGGCAGGCGCTGGGACCGAGCAACGGGAGCGCACCCCGCCGCGGGGATTCGAACCGCCGACCTTTCGATCGGCAAGCCCTAGGCGCTGAGGCTTTTACCCACAGCGCCACCCGCATCCCAAATTGATTGTAGTCATGGGATATTTGGCTATCATATGACGGTGTTTGTTTTGACTCCACAGAGTGGGAAGTGACAGAGACAGGATGTTTGTGTTACTGTGTTCCATGAAGTGGGACAATTGTCCTTTGTTCTTTCTCTTTGCTGTCTGATGCTAGACAGAGAGGGAGCCATGTTGCTGTGCTCCGTGTGTGTTTATATGTAAATAAAGTAGATTAGCCAAAATGCTGAGTTGCTGAGGTCTGTCACGCAAGTTGCAAAGACTCTGTGGATCCCTAAGTGTGCCAGTGTCTGTTGGCATCAGTCGTTGTGCTGCTCGGGCTGCAGGAAGCTTTTGAAGCTCCCGAATGAAAGACCAGGAGGGAGAGAACATGCCAGTCAGGGTCCCTACTCAAGAGTAGGACGAGCTCCTGACAGTTGAGTGGGACCAGAGGTACTTCACTCTCTTCCTTTTCTCTGCTGGGTAACCCTCAGATGGTTAACTCGCTCCTCCCCAACGATTCTGATGATGATTAGCCCCCCCTACTGCTATTTAGCTTCCCCCCAAAATTAAGGAAGAGGAAGTGAAATTTTAAAACTTTACTGTGATCCAACTTGTGCCGGTCAGCTAACTCAACTACAACTCTTAACGTCCTTCACCAGTGGCCTTGCCAGCTAGTGCTGATAGGAGTTGGAATCCAACAATATTTGAAAGGTCATAGGCTTCCCATCTCTGACTTACACTAGCTTTTTTTTACTCTGTAGATGACACACACACACACACACACACACACACACACACACACACACCACCTTCATTCACACAACTTGCATACTTTTAATATCACTTCTTTGCATTTCCAGCTTCTTCCACAATAAGCTTCAGCACCTAATTATATCGCTGTCTGTGCAATCTCTTCCTTCAACATATTTATTAGTTGTTCCAAGGCAGCAGTTTTCTAAGGTTTGTTTTTCCATTTCTCCCAGATCTGAAGCAGTTCTCAGATCTTCTTGTATTTTATAACCCCCCCCCCTTTTTAATGGTACTTGAGTTGAAAAAGAAATCATCCCTCTTGGCCACAGCCTTCTTATTTCAATAAGAGATTAAGATCTCGTTAAAATCACAGAGTGTATTAGTCACTGAAAGACAAGCTCATTTAATGAGCTTATTGCATGTCACCAACTATTATTATTATTATTATTATTAAATTTCTACACTTCCCTTCAACAGAGGATCACAATATAAAAACACAAAAATACATAGCGACAAACAAAAACAATACAGTACCCCCTCCCCAGTTTAAAAGGCCACAGATTGTTTAATTAGCCAAAGGTCTGGGAGAAGATGACTGTTTTAGCCTTGTGTCTATCAACCATTTGAACTGATTGTGGAACATACACATACACACATACAAACATGGCAGGTCCAGTGGGTTTAACCCTGGGAACTGTGATTTTCTTAGGGAGAAAAAGCACTTTTATCTGAGGGAAATTGCACTGTGAAATCAAAACCAAAATGGCCGCCATTCTCTCATGATAAAAAAAATGGGGTATCCCGCTTTTTTAGGGAGACTTGCAGGGTATGAGCCACTGTATGATAGCATAAGATAAAATTTGCCATGTTGGTGCAGTAGGAGAAAGAGTCCCCACCTATTCTATGGCTCTCGCCTCAGAAGAAAACAGCAAGGAAAATGCAGCTCCAATTATGATTGCACGTGGTTATTCCTTAGAGTAAAATTTCTGAAAAGAGAAATTAAAAGGGTATTCATCAAAAACCATTTGAATAGTGAATAAATGCAAGGAGATTTAAGTCTGCTTGTGGTTACACAACAAGCAGAAAGGAAAGCTAAATTCATGGAATGAATTATCCACTCAGCTGTACAAACATGCACATTTCCTTCAAGGCATGTGGGCACCGAGGAAATAATGTCATATCACTTTTAGAAATGTTTCTGGAATGGGTTGCTGGATGATCAAACTCATACCCAAAAGCTTCAGATTATCTAAGAGCTCTTCTTCATTGGTTCCATACAGATTAGAGTCATGAGTATGCAATGCCTGCTCCTAAGGGCCTCTGAATGTGAGAAAGGCAAAGGGGCAGGGCAGGCAACAGGGAGGGAAGAAAGCAGGCTGCTGGAGCAGCGATGAGAGATGGAAATATCTGGGAGGAGAGACAAGAGGGAGCAGCTAAGGAGACAGGACTGAAGAGGAAGAGAAGGGAGGAAAGAGGGCCGATCAGAGAGCAGCACACTCTGGTAGACTGAAACACTCGCGGCGGAGGGACCAGTGGTGGAATCTGCCATTCAGTTGGCAGCAGAACTGGCATTAGGGGTGGATTGATCAGCCAGTTTCAGTTTTTTTCAGTGTCCTCTTTTTCTAATCTTAAATTCAGTTCTCCACATTTGTGGTTCTTAAGGGGGAAAAAACCCTCGAAAAATTCTCAGCCTTTTTAGCCCGAATTAGTCCTAATAAACACATTTTGCATATTTGTTGTTGCTTAGTCATTTAGTTGTGTCCGACTCTTCGTGACCCCATGGACAAGAGCACACCAGGCCCTCCTGTCTTTCACTGCCTCCCGCAGTTTGGTCAAACTCATGTTTGTATCTTCGAGAACACTGTCCAACCATCTCGTCCTCTGTCATCCCCTTCTCCTTGTGCCCTCAATCTTTCCCAACATCAGGGTCTTTTCCAGGGAGTCTTCTCTTCTCATGAGGTGACCAAAGTATTGGAGCCTCAGCTTCACGATCTGTCCTTCCAGTGAGCACTCAGGGCTGATTTCCTTAAGAATGGATAGGTTTGATCTTCTTGCAGTCCATGGGACTCCTCCAGCACCATAATTCAAAAGCATCAATTCTTCGGCGATCATTTGAGTTTTGATTTTGATCTTTGATTTTGCATATAGTTTTGACTAATACACACACTTTTGTTTCATTTCCATGAATATATGCATTTTAACGCATATTTCCTCATAAAAGATGCATTCTTGTATCTGTTGCTCTTTGAATCTCTTGGTATATATGCTGGCTTAATGTATGTTTATCTTATACGATGAATGTATATCCACTGACTGTAAAAAAGGGAAAAAATGGCACATGGCCTTCTCCATTTGGCTCCATCTTGACTTTATTCAAACTGCACGTTCACTTCCTGCTTTAAGCTGTTTTCCTGTGCTTTCCCATTCACAGAAATAATTATGATCACTAATTGGGCACATGAAACTAACCACAATTACCTTGAATTTCTGCTTAACCCTCAAAAAAGAAGGGCATTTTCACTGGCCAGGTTTAATTCAAATCCATCAAACCTCCTTTGGGGAAGGTTGTCAGGCAGGGTGGAAGGAGAAAGAACTTGCCCATGTGAAGACCACCTGGTGGAAACCCTCACACACATGGTTCTTAATTGTATACTATATGCTGATCTCCATCAGCAATTTCTAGATCTACTCTGCATCCCCAAATGGAAACAGAGTTGGAGGTCATACATTTTCTATTACTGGGGAATGATCAGGAGCTCACCAAGTTAGTGGCTAAATATCTCTATTTGGTTTTTTGTTGTCGAAATACACTGCAGATGCCTAATCTCCCTGGAGACCTAGAGATGTGACGATAGACTGCTTTGCCTCCTTTCTTTTAGCAAATGTTCTGTGCCACTGGGGAAGTGGTAATTCTGTATTGATCTGTTTTGGATGTTTGGATGTGATGCCAATAAAAGGTTTGATGATGATGATGAGTTTCATTTTATTGGCTCTAGTCCAGTCCATTAGTGAGGTAAGACAATAGTCCAACACATCCACTTCCACACTTGTGGACGTAAAGGAGAAGCAGAGTTGTGTGTCATCAGCATGTTACTGACAGCGTGCTCCAAAACTCTTCCCTCTGTGTGTGCTTGCATCTGTCATGGCCCTGGAGTCAGAATACTCTTCTTCAGGGGAAGAGGTCGTGGATTCTGAATCAGAAGGTGAATGGCAGGACGACCAAGTGCCAGAAGCACTCTTTTGCTTGGAATGTTTTCTGAACAGTTTCCTCTGAAGAGACTTGACCTAGTAAAAGGCTGCCGCCCTTGAATGGAAGTAGGGAGAAGGGATGGAGGAGAGGCTCTCGTAGCCGACAGACTTGACCCCTGAACTTGCACAGTGATCGGAACTTGTTGCTCTCAGTCGGATGATGCACCTGCCTGGATTTCACAGTGTGGCTTCTGTGCACGAAATATGTATATCGGTGTACAGTTTCTATGCACAAAACGTGTACACAAGAATACATATTTTGTTATTTAGAATGCATCCAAATGCATCCAAATGTGTACTTAATGTGCTGGAAAGTATGTGTTTTGTATGGAAAGGCACATCTAAAATGAACATTTTGAATGTCGACAAACTGGGGCGGAATAGACCTATAATGGAGTGCCAGTGAAACTGACAGGGGGTGGAATTAGATGGCTCGGTCCCTCCCTAATGGAGAGTATGACTTACAATCAAGGTGTTAGAAGTAGTTGCTACTGAGTGAACCTACACAAATAAGGAACCCCATAGTGCTTCTTTTGCTAGCTGTCATGGATCGTTCACAAATCGTAGGAATTAACATAGGAAACTGCCTCATGCCAAGTCAGACTATTGAGCCCTGTAGCTCAGTATTGTCTGCTTTGATTGTCAGTGGCTGTCCAGTGGCTGTCTATCTTGGAGTTGCCAAGAATTGGACCTGGGGCATTTTGCATGCAAAGCAGCTGTTTTGGCACTGAGATGTGAATCTCCCTTCCCCTTCCCAGCTAAGAATCTCCAGTTAAGATCAAAGTACTTCTGAGCTGGCTTACCTGGGTGAATAGGCTCAACTTGTTCCCTCCCAACCATCTCTGGAAATAGGGATAAGATGGGGTATATTGCATGAACTGATGCCTATGAATGTATTTTTAATATTTTCCTATTCACAGAAATTGTACTGGAAGTCTACTTGTACAATACTGAGTCAATATAATAGAGCAAACAAGGAGAAGTGAACCAGAGAGGCCTCTGTCGAGAGACCAGCTGCACCCCTCCCAATGTACACATCATCAACTGTCACCTAGTGGCAGCTACTAGATGGGTGGGGTATAATAATAGTAGTAGTAGTAGTAGTAATAATAATAATAATAATAATAATAATAATAATAATTTAATGAGGCTACATGAATTCTTTTCATCCCAGCTGATTATTATAAGAGCTGTAATTGTATTAACTAGTCCTTGAGCTTGCTTTTCTCTTCTTCCCTCCCCATCTCTCTTTCCTTGTGTGTGATATGTTTTAGATTATAAGATTCAGAACAGGGACATTTTTACTACTGATTTTTGTAAGCTACTCCAGAAGCCTATTCAGCCAAAAAGCAGGGTGAAAATGCTTTAAATACATACATATAATCCATTTCTGCAACCAATCATTCCACTCAGGGATAACTGGAAGACATGGTGCTATACAGAGTGGGGGGAGTATTTGAGCATTTAGGTGTTGAAAAGTCCACTCTGTTCTCAGTTTGGTTCTTCATTCATGAGCCTATGCAGCAATGTTGTTGATGATGTCATGATACTATGTCTGATGTGATAAAGTCACAGATGCTTTTTGAACAATCAGATATTCCACATCCAGTGTGATGAAATGTCAGTGTGGCAAATGAGGTCAAGAATAGCGAGGGCAAAGAGGAAGTTAAATGGTACCAAGAAGAAGGAGGAGCCCGATCAACTGATGGTTCTGAGACTGTATTGAAACAATGCAAAGTTTCAGCAAGCTATTTGTTGCTATTGTGGTGAAACTGAAATGGGAGAATATTTGGTACAGCCTTCCCCTGAGCAAAAGATAAGTGTATAAAAAGGTCCTGATCTTGACGGGGATGATTGACTTGGAAGTGTGAAAAATCAGAAAACACACCCCCATCCTAAATTCAAGGAATGTTATCCCTGAATAATTGAGCATGCAAACAGCCTGAAGTCTACCCACTATTGTGTTTGTGTACATGAGAAAAAGAGAGAGAGATGAGAAGGGTGGAGTGCAGGCAGGGAGTAAAGTGGAAGGTTAGAAATAGTGAGCTATTATCCCATAAAGCAGATAATGTTTCCTGAATCTTTATTACTTTGAGTGGGTGCTGAACCATGGAAGCTTCTGAGGCAGGCACCCAGGGAGACCTAATTTGGTGGTTGACAGAGACATTAGTGAACATGTTTCTTTATAAAGGTGCTCTTATCTTAGACCTTGCATATGTACTATGGGTTTCTGCAATCCCCGTGATAAGTGGTGCTTCCTGTTTCATTGAATAGCGCAATAAATAGTCACATAAAACCCATATCATTTGGTGGCCTGTAAGTAAATGCCCAAGGCTGTCTTATGCCTGGTTTCTTATACTTCTTACACTTTTTCTTCTTCTTATGCACTGTCTATCAAATTGATGGATGCCCGGTGTACATTTTAACCTCTGAATGTGGTCACTTGCGCATCCTCGATGTGTTCCATTCTTCTCCCCTACCACACACCAACATTAATGCGTCCTTACTAACCCAAATCCTTGTTCCCCTTTGTAGGACCAAACATATTACAAACTGCAATCTCGCTGCCACCAGGGACCATTCGTTTTATGGGCGTCTGAAGAAAAGAAAGCCGTGTTTGACTAACTTTAAAAGTAAAAGTGTTAATTATTCAGTGGCAGTACCTTAATGTTGCTGTTTAGGCAGATACCATATTTATCTTAAAGTACCCCAGAGCAAAAAGAACCCGGGAAGAAGACAGGTACCTCTGGAACCATATTTATCATGTAAATAGCTCAGAAAAGGATACTGCCAGTTACATCTTTTAAATACAAAAATGCATGCATTTCACTATTTTGTAAATGCCAGAGAGATGCAGCATCCGTTAGAGTTAACAGTGCGGCACTTTTGTGTTCAGTAGCATGAATCATTAATCATGAGACAGGCCATATTCTTGTACTGCTTCTGCTTTCATTACTTGGCCTAATTAAACAGTTCTCTGAACTGGAATCTCAGATTCCTCTGTTACAGATTATCATTAATTATGGTGAAAGTGCTCAGAGATGTTGGACTCAATTATATTCTGCTCAACCTTGGCACGGTGTGATTCATTGCACAGCCTGCTTTGCAGATGTACTCTTTTCTTATCTTGCAGTCCCACTTTTGTAAATTGGGCTCCGCCAGCCAACAAACTAAGAGTTATGTGCTGCGTTTTCATTAAAAACATGTTGGAGAAGCACAGACCAATTAAGGATTCTGTATTTTATATGGAGTGATGAAGTGAACACTGGATTCTGGGAGAATTAGCTTTGCAAGGTAAAAAAAATAAAAAAGGCTCCAAAATACTATGGATGTTTTGCTAAATGTGTCCATGCCCCTTCTAGGAAATTTGGTCTTCATGGTACTGGAAGTTGGTTTGGTCATCTCTTGCGCATGTGCTTAATCAAACTTTTTGCAGGAGGATTTTCCTTTCCTGTTTCTTAAAAGACATATAGTGGCATCAAGGATTTAATTGTATGTGTGAGAATGGCAGCACACACCCAAACCTCTTCCCAGACTCTCCAAGTGTCCAGATTTTCCAGGGACAGTCCCAGAATTACAGAAGCTGTCCCAGTTTCTTATTTGATCCTGGAATGTCCTGCTTTTCCTTCACTGGAAAAATATTGGAGGGGATGGAATAGGATGTCCATAATTTCTTTGGAGAAATGATAGAGGGTATCTCTCTCTCTCTCTCTCCCTCTCTCTCTCTGTCTCCCTCTCTCTCTCCCCCCCCCCCCTCTCTCACACACACACGACACAACTCACTGGGAAAGACTGGGCCTGAAGCTCTCAGACTGGAAGGGGAGGAGTACAGTTTAACAGAAACTTGGTTTTGACTATTAGTCTATATAGGTACAATGAGATGATTATTGGACTCAACCACTCATACTAGGCTCTCGTGTGCAAGTGAAACTGTTTACTTCTGTATACACATCCGGCCTGCTCCCGTTGAGTTCTTCTGGCTTGAAGAGGTTGCTTACAACAGATTCCATGCAAAGTTAAAGAAAGTTGAATTAATGCCATTCAAGGTCCAGTGATTTTCAGAATACCTTCAGGGTATAGTTTTCTTATATAGTTGTCCTCCAAGCAGTTCTTGAGTCTGGCTGACCACTGTGAGAACAAAATGTTGGACTAGGTGGTCCTTTGGTCTGATCCAGTAGGTCTGTGATTGCGTTCTTATGAGTCATTTCATCAGTGCTGAAACTACGCACAAACTAAGTACAGTGGTACCTCTTTAGCTAATGGGGCCTTCTGCTGCCACTGTGCCGCCACTGCATGATTTCTGTTCTCATCTTAAAGCAAAGTTCTTAACCCGAGGTAATATTTCTGGGTTAGCAGAGTCTGTAACCTGAAGTGTATGTAACCCAAGGTACCACTGTACACTGCAAGTAAAATTCAAGTTTTATGGGATGGGTTTTAAAAAAAATAAAGGAAACAGGAAAACAGGCTCAGAAAGGGCATCATTGTTCTGACATGACAAAATATACTTAATGGTTACACAGTTCTATGTCATATTGTGTTTATAAATCTGTGCAGAAATTACTGTAACATATCAAAATTTCATTAGGCCAGTTGTCCATAAGTTGTCAAACAGCTTTTGTGGTAGGTGAGGTCTGGTTCAGGTTGAGTGCAGACCACACCAGGCTTACTGCAACCTAAGTGTGGAATTGAATAGCATGCTATTAAAACCATTTCATCTGTGAAAGAGTATCAGCTTGCCAGACAGAACGATTCCCCGTTCTCTTCCTCCTGTTTGTGTTCTGGGCTTCTCTCAAATGACCACCACTCCTGAGGCAATTTCAGGGAAAGCGAGTGAAATACAGTGAGAGGACGGTGGGGGGGGACTACTTTGCACAAGGGTAAACTGTTGCACGCGGGTGGCGCTGTGGGTAAAACCTCAGCGCCTAGGGCTTGCCGATCGCATGGTCGGCGGTTTGAATCCCTGCAGCGGGGTGCGCTCCCGTCTTTCGGTCCCAGGTCCTGCCCACTTAGCAGTTCGAAAGCACTCCTAAGTGCAAGTAGATAAATAGGTACCACTTTATAGCGGGAAGGTAAACGGCGTTTCCGTGTGCTGCACTGGTGCTGGCTCGCCAGAGCAGCTTCATCACGCTGGCCACATGACCCGGAAGTGTCTCCGGACAGCGCTGGCCCCCGGCCTCTTAAGTGAAATGGGAGCACAACCCTAGAGTCGGACACGACTGGCCCGTACGGGCAGGGGTACCTTTATCTTTACCTTTAAACTGTTGCACTAGGGCTTCTGCTGAGGGAGTTATTTAAGTGAATCCCTCCCAATATGGTTTGTATGGACTATTAGATTTTAGTTGCTTCCTGTCCTGTGTACAAGCAATAGAAAACTTTATCGTTTTCATTTTCATTGTCTTTTCTGTTAGAATAATACACTTCTTCTCCCCCCTTTTTTTCTTTAGCAGTGCTATGGGGCATCAGCAACCCCAACCCTGTCATAGCTGAGGGCCTCAGCAACCCCAACCCTGTACTTCATCACTACCCTGGCATGTCAGAGCATTGACACTGTGTATTTGTTTTAGATGGGTGTCATGTTCAGGGCTGGTAGAAGACATTTTGTTGCTTGAGGCAAAAGACAAGTTGGTGTGCTTCCCCTCCCGCACTCCCCAATCACATGTGAATAAGATGACTGGACTGCTGATCTTATTTCACATTCTTCAGTGCACCTGAGGTTGCAGCAGGCTGGTTTAGGGGGTGTACAACAACCCTGCGACACCCCAGAGGGGAGCAGCTAGGAAACTGAGGACGGATAGATGAGGGTAGTGCTGCCCCCTCAGCATCTTCTGCCTTAGGTGATTGCCTCATTCCACCTAATGGCAGAATTGGCCACAGAGGTGCTGGGTTGCCCCCCCCCCCCCATTTTTTGGGGGGGGGGAGATGCTCATTGCACATATGTGACAACGCAGGAGGCCGAGGGCTCTGGAGGAGCTGGCCACTGGACCTGTGCCACGCATGTAATGTGTGAGGAGGCCTGACCCCCTTAAAATAAATATGGGGGGGGGCTGAGGTGCCTTCAGCCCCATAGAATTGGCACACCTGTCAGGCCTTGATGACTTTAATAACTATCACACATTTACATATAGTCCATATTCTTTCTTTTAGTTATAAGCATTGGCCCCTTCATTTTTTGAAAAAGGTAAAAGGTTTGTACTGTAAAAGTCTTTCACCAAGGAAAAAGAAGCCAATCTGCCATTTTGCAGTACTTGTTTACTCAGAAGTATGTTTGCTTGTGTTCCCTGGAGCTCACTTCCTGGTATGTGTGTTTTGTTCTGGGTTCGTACGCATACAGATTTCACCAGCGACGCCAACGAAAGCCCCCCCCCCCCAAAAAAACCAAAAGTTACCTTGCTTTCAAACTGTTCTTCAATAATTGAGATTAAGGGGCACAGCATTCAAGACTGTAGGGTCAAACACAGAGACGAAATAAATATTCAGGAAAAATGTCAAGTTCTACAAATTTCAAAAATCTGCATGACATACATTTTAATGAAGGGTTTAAAAAAAAGAAACTGCAGGTAGTAAATTACATGATATTTATGACCTACACATTGATTTCTTGGAGGCAATTCGCAGAAGCAGATTGGCGCCTTAAAATCACATATCTGTGGGTTTGTGCATGGGGACCAGCTAGTATCTAATGTAGGGAAGTGAAATGGTGCCTCTTTGGATCTCACAGAGCTCCTGGTAATGATCAAAATTATTATTATTATTATCAAAAGCAACTAAATTGATACTTGGGACAATCAGAACTGGCTACATGGACAAGGATGAGGTGGAACTGTAACCAGCTGCTTTGTGGGGCCTGAAGTCATTGTTAGAATGTAAATATAGGTAATCAGCTTGTATTTCTCCTTAGTTACCCATTGGGTGGAACATAGCCTCTATGGTTCCTTATAACTCCAGGAATAAAAGGGCTAAAATGGAAAGGTGGTCAAGAATTAAGTAGTGTCCAGACCAAGGGAAGTAGTAGTATTGCTCTGTTCTGCCTTGGTCAGACCACACCTGGTAGACTGTCTCAAGTTCTGGGTGCCACAATTTCAGAAGGATATTGACAAGTCTGAACATGTGTGGAGGAGGGCAACCAAGATGATCAAAGGTATGGAAACCAAACCTTGCGAGGAACAGTTAAGGTAGTTGGGTATGCTTAGCCTGAATAAGAAATAAGAGGAGACTGAGAGGAGATATGATCTTCAAATATCTAAACGGGTGCCACATGGAGGATGGAGCAAGCTGGTGTTACCTGCTCTGGAGGCTAGGACCCAAACCAATGGCTTCAAGTTACAAGAAAGGAGATTCTGACTAAACATCAGTGAGAACTTTCTGATGATAAGAGCTGTCCGACAGTGGAACGGGCTCCCTTGGAAGTTGGTAGACTCTCCTGCACTGGAGGTTTTTAAGGAGAGATTGGATGGCCATCTCTCCTGGATGCTTGAGTTGAGATTCCTACATTGCATAGGATTGGGCAAGATGACCCCTGGGGTCGCTTCCAACTCTACAATTCTGTGATTCTAAGAAGGGAGTCCAGAAGGCAGCCTGGAATGTCCCCAAAGAAAGTGTAAGTCTCAAGGCCATGACCTAAAAGACCCTGCTGTTTTCAACAACAACAACAGTTTAATTCTTCCTAGCTAACAAAATTCTTGAAGATACGTGTGAAGGGGGGCTTATACAGGAATAGGCAGTCTCTAAAATATGCAGGTCTTTATACATGTAGGTATTTAAAACCCAGAGGATCTCCATTGCAGGCTGCCCAATGACAAAAGAAAACAGTTACATCAGCACACGAGCGCTGGTGATTTTCCTCGAACTAGAAAATTCTAGTGTGATGAGTGTGGTTTGTTCAAGCATGGGATGTTAATGTGTGTTTTTACGTGTAATAAGTGTTTTACTGTGGGCACCACCTAGATGTAGTCAAGTTGCTTTCATATAAGTATTCCATGATACTTGAGAGCATGCCCCTCTGTCTCTTTTTTACGTAATGCTGTGCTTGTTTCTCCTGCGACTTGGTTATATAATCCTCAGGGACTCTCTTAGATGTTGCCGTCTGTGACGCCCTCAATGTGTATTCTTCCTACAACTTCCCTGTTGACCCATCTCTGCAGTGCATACCACACATCCATTAGCGCATGGGAATGTTACCACTTCACTGATGCACAACACTCCATACAAAAGCGTGATGAAGTCCTTTGTGTGCATTGAATATTAATGCCTTTAATGTAGTCAGCCTTATTTCCAATGCAAAGCATGCAATTTTATTTTATTTTTTGCTTATCATTTTTCTCATATTAATGTGTTATTTTGGCAATATCCTTAAATAAATTGAATGTTTATATATGTATATGCCACACAAAATACCTGCAATTTTGTGCATGTGCTTTTGTGTCAGAAGCAGAGCTGAATTAGAGCAATACTCCCAAAAGTTTGAAATGTAAGCCTTTTGGCTTAACAGTTTGCCAGCTTTCATATCCTGCAGTAGTTGCAGATTTTAATATATATGAAAATCAGTAGTCTTGTATCTCTGCATATGTGCCTTTTGTAATATAATTTTGACAGATGGCAAGCTGGATAAATCTAGCTCGTCACTATAGAAAAATCTTGGCTTGGCTTTCACTCTACCAAAACTTGTTTTAAAAGGGTCTTTACCTTCTTTTTTTTTACTTTTTACTTTGGTTAAGCCTGTTATAATTTTTTTGCCTGCTTCTTTATTATTATTATTATTATTTTCCACCTTAATGTATTTGAGCCCCTGATGCATTTTTATACTGGACTTATGCATTAAACAAAACAGAGGGAGGGAGGGAGGGAGGGAGGCAGGCTTGTGCCTCTGCATAATACCTTTGACTATACTATTCTACATCTCCCCTTATTAAAAATAAATATGTTACCCAAGCCCTGTTTGCTCCATCTAAAATTCTGAGAACAATATCTTACTATTGGGTGTAAGAAGCAGGTCCCTTCCCTTCCCTGCTCCAGATAGACTGCTCATTGAAAATGTAATACACTGCTGCCATGTCACAGGTCAGCTGGCAAATGGCAATCTGAATTTTAAAAGGAATATGAATAAAATTCTGTTTTATTTTGAAAATGAACTTTGTGCCCTCCATCATGAATCCAATATATGTCTTAATCTTCTCTGCTCTTGAAGCCTGCGGCTCCTGGCGGAGTCCTTTGACTCCTGAACCTAATAAGGAAATAGGTTGTTTTCTCATCCTAGTCTCATTTTTAGAAGGGCTGAAACAAACAGTCCCTATTTCAAATGTAATTGACAAAGCATAAAAACATGTGTGTTATATAATTTTTGGGTTCACGACGGAGCTCAGGGCTTGAGATATTTTATTTTAAAATTTGATTAAGATGTTATACCTCTGGAAATAACGCTGTCAGGATTCGGAATCCAAATTTGCCAACTGTTCAGTTTCATGTTTACCTTGGAACTGTACATGGCAAGCAGATAAGGAGATGAAACAGATAATAGTACACCTCAATTGGGACCAGTTTCATTTAACCTGAATATTATTCATAGCAGGATACGGACAGCTTTGTCATTGTGCAGAAGAAATAAAACTGGCCATATCCTATATCGTTTGTAAATTCAGTGCATCCTATATTATCCTATGTTTGGTTTATCCTATATTATTTGTAAATTATAAATAGCATATTCTCCAATTTATTTAAAATGATTTCATCTTGGTTTTCTGGACGTTTGAGGAGAAATGTTCAGGCAATTGTTGGTTTTTAATGAGACATTTTAGGTTTAGGTTTTGTGGATTTCTTGCAATTTGGGCAGGTGATTTTATTCTTCCCAAATCAGGAATTTTTGTCTTGATTGGTGTAATATTACAGATGGTAATGAGGAATGTCTGTACTTGTAACGCCCCTGATTTTCATATTGAGGAAAATACTACTAGCTATGCATTTGATCATTTGACTTCATTTTCTATTGGCACAATACAACCACAATTAAGCACTTTAAAGTCCTATTGATTTCCTGCCCTGCTTATGAGCTTCCCATAGTCTTCTGGTTGCCCACTCTCAGTAGCAGAATGCTGAGCTAGATGGACCTTTGACCAAATCCAGTGGTGCTGTTCTTGTATTCTCATGATTTCAATGGAAGAGAGTTTAAGCAAATACCAACAACCCCTTTGAAAACAATGTGCCTTAACAGTGCTCATTTTGAATTGCATTGTGCCCTAGGGCTTCTGCAATAGACATAGGAACACCTGGGTGAATGCTTCTTCTTCAAGGCCTATGCTACGTACTGGTATGTCTTTTCAGAAAATATTGTTGAGTTCAATGGGAACTATGTAACTATGTTTGCAACTTTCATTTTCTTGAGGAACATTTGTAGCTGATGGTTGGGTGTGTACTAAATTACTTTATTGGCCCTACATGGTTAAAGTATTGCAATTCTTCTCTAGGGTCCATTGCTTTTATTCAAAGGATAATTCTGAGATAATATACAAAATTACATTAGTTATTCTTGGAATGGTCAAGCCAGTTGCATCTGAAGGAGCCTTGCAAGACTTTAAACATCTTGGACCAATAGACTGCCCTCTATGCATCTTTAAGATGCCTTCACCTTTCATTCTTTCCTTCCTTTTCTGAAGACTTAAAAATCTCAAGGCAAGTGTTGCTTAAAAATTTGTCCTGGTCCAATCATGTTCACTTGGGGGAAGAAGTATGAAGCTGATTTCACCCAAAGTGAGTTTGTGTGTAATCTACACTCACCAGTTGCACTGATAATGGTTGAGAACCGAGTTTGAAATAAGCCCAATTCAGATGTACTTGAAGCCTAAGGTTCATCTATAATTATAAGCCCTGTGAAAACAAACTATAGGGATTTCATTTCACAAAACATGGACATGATGCAGTAAGAATTAGAAACATGTCCCCCATACAGCGTTGAGTGACTTTATCCTCCAAGAGTTGGCAGATGGTTCACAGTTGGCCTCCATATGCTTCAGAGGCCCATCTCTCATGATTGGTTTGACAAGCCTCCAGACCACATAGGAAAGTTCAGATGAGGCTGCCCCAAGTTCTTCTTCATAGGTGCAATTATGTGCTCTCCAACACTTCAGTTAGCTCAGTCAGGGAAACTTTTGGGCAGCAGAATGGGTGATACACCAGCAACATCCCTTTGTGGTACAACCACAAGCTCAGGCCCTCTAGTGCTGCCCCAAGGTTTATAGGTTTCCTAGTGGTAAGGACCCTTGACTCTGTCCTGGTGCTGCACTGAATACCCAGCTGAACAAAGATGGGTCAGATACAGCCCATGTTTTTCTCCCACCCAGGTCTCAGTTATACATGCCAACTCAACCAGCTCATTCACAAATATGTCTTGTATGAGTGTGGATTTATGATGGGCTGACCTGGCATTCCAACAACAACACTACCAGACTGCTGGGGGCAACAGATCGGCCCCCAGCCATGTCAAAACAGGTGTGCGGTTCAGAAAGGGGCAGAGCGCAAACACCTGTGGTTCCTTTCCTAACCAACCCCCCCTATGTTGTTCCCGATCGCTAGTCACTGGAATGGCCAGATCTGGTGGGCTCCCTTCATTCTTTCTCCTTTCCAAATGCATCCTTCCTTCTTGCTCATACATAGCACTCTAAAAAAAATAGAGATTTCATAATTATGCTTTTTTTTGTGTGTGTGTGTGTAAATGATAATTCTCTAGAATACATATTATTTTAAAAACAAATAAATATTATAAATATTATTTTTAAAAAAACATCCTTCTTCCATCTACTAGGGTGGAAGAAGGATGTTGGACATGGCGATAATGCCCACAAAAGCAGCAGAGAATGAAATTTGGAGACCTTTGGAGTTAGAGGCTTCTTGCAATTGGTCTGGCTATCCCTCCTTCCCTGCCTCTCTTTCCAGGGCTGTTCCTTAGGGAGCTCTGTTACCATTGGCATAATTGCCCTGCAGCTGCTCCATATTTGTCACAGAGGGTACAGACTGGGAGCGAAAGCTGTTGTGTTTTTCAGAGTCCTCTGTGTTTCTAATTAACTGGCCCAAAAGGAGCAATCGTAGTCCAAGACGACAGCAATGAAGGTTTGTGCATGGGGATTTTTTTCTCCCCCCCCCCCTTTCAGAGTTCCCAAACTATTTCCCCATAAATGTTAAGCAAACATGGTAAGAGCTGAAACTGTGAAGTTAAAAATGGAAAGTGTATCCGTGGGCAGAACAATGAAAGACAAAGGATGCGGAAGGGCGGGGTGGGCGGTTGCCGCGGAAAATAAAAGCGAGACCTAATAACGGCAGCTTCCATTAATAAGGAATTGAAGAAAATAAGTATGTTTATTAAAAGTGGGAAATTTGGAGAACAGCGATGAGATATTTCTGCCAAACACTTATCGGTAATGATTATTTGATTTTAAAAAAGAAGTCTAGTGTGATAGTGGCACCTAAATATAGACAATGAGAGCGCGATGAATTAATGAAGCGAAGAAATAATGATTTAAACCATGCTGCAATTAAGATAAGGTGTGAATGTGGAGTTCTGTAGGCAAGTCTGAGGTTCGCATGTTTGTGCCCATTCAGACCAGGGTTTAATGCTTATATTCAACTATGCCATGCTCAGAGCAGACTTGTTGAAAGCAGTGGACTTCGGTTAGTCACGTCCACTGATCTCACAGAGACTACAGAGTTTCTATGAGCGTTTGAGTATATAGTTGGTCTGGATCAAGAGATTGCTTGATCCCCCGAGAGCAGAATGTGGAGAACTCATTGCACCACACAGTGCACAACCTGCCATTTCACACACATTTTGAACTGTTGGTGACCGAATGGAGGACAATCATCTTTTCCTAGCATGCCTTTAATCTAAAGAACCACCACCCTCTTGGCTTTCAAATTGGTGGGTGATTGCAGAGTCAAGGAATACAGCATTGAGAAGGCGGGATAGAGTCTTCAGCAATGTGTAGCGGGGGTCAAGCAGTGATCCTTGGTATGAGCATTAGAGTGCTACAAACATGTCCCTATTTTTGTCTATTAAATGTTGGAAGACGTGGCTATCACTAATAGAGGATACTTTTATTCAAGCACGCAAATATTCATGAGCATGTGTTTTCCCTATGTCTTACATTGTGCATCAGCTGATGAATTGGTTAGGCTGAAGGCAGAACTACAAAAAGCACCAGGCAGCCATTGAAAACAGCAGCTCCCTCTCCATTCTCAGATACTTGTAGTTTCCTTTCCTGATCCTTACATGCTAGCTTGGAGCAGGAATGAGGGGGTAATTCAATTCTCTTTGCATTTGTATGTGAAACTGCCCAGTTTGCACTTTCGGAAACAATACCCAAACTGAAACTCAGCCATTCATTTAAATTTGCACTTCTGATTTTTCAGTGCACTTCTCCAGCCTTGTAATTAAATGTGTACAAAACTGCATATACTAAAGTGTGAATGAAAATGCACATATTAGGAAACAGAGCGTGCCAAATGCATTATATAAAGGGAGATTGCTTTGCAAAAATGTGTCCATATGACAAAGTTGCATACAAACTTGTGTATATGAAGAGAAATTTGCACCGCAGTACAGTGCTACGGGATTTTTCAAGAGGACTTGTTTTTCACAAACTCACAAGCTGATGTGGAAATATGGAGAACTGAACTTAATAGGAAATTAGAAACTGTGAGCAACTGAAATTGACGGATTCGTGCCCCTCACCCCCTCAGCTGAGAGTTATCACAGCTTCCCGTATGTCTCTGGACAGTGTTGGGTCCCGAAGTCTGGATGAAAAATAGAGGAACGCACTTGCTTCTTGTGTGACTTGCATACCTCTTCAGCTGCAGATCACCCTTTGTTGAAAATGAAAAGCCCAATGACACAGAAATTCAGTGTTTGCAAAAAAGGGAAGGGAAGGGAAGGGAAGGGAAGGGAGGAAGGAAGGAAGGAAGGAAGGAAGGAAGGAAGGAAGGAAGGAAGGAAGGAAGGAAGGAAGGAAGGAAGGAAGGAAGGAAGGTAGGTGTATGGAGACATTCCTGGACTAAAGCTGAGATGGAGGCAGTAGCCATTAGGCAACTGGAAGGCAGAGTGAGTTGCTAAGAAAGCCATGCCTTACAACTTGGAGTGGAAGGCGGAGGAGAGGGAAGCAGCTCGAGTGTGTCTGGGAGGGCAATTTTTATTTGTCTTGCTGCTTCTGCTGAAGGAAACAATTAACATTTTGCTTTTTATGATATTGGTTGGCTGAGTAAAACAGCATGGGCAGAAGGGAAGTTTGAAGGGTATTGTATAGTTGAGGAATTGTGCCTAGAAACAGTACGACGTTACACCTTCGGGATTTTAATATATTAGGAACAGGGCCATAAAAATGGGTTTGAGGCCCTGCTGGCTTATTCCTTGTATTTTTCCTTTAAATCTTTTACCACCTCTAGATGAGCAAAAGAAGTTTTTGTTCTTTGTTTCAGAGTCTAATGAATTCCAGTGTCTCAACACATATAAACATATCAAATTCACCCTGGTTTATATCAGTATGGATTCTCAGCAGCTAAAGGATGCCATGTGTGCCTTCTTCCCAACACACCGTCATGGCATTCATAGTGGAAGAACAGTAGCTGGGTG